>NW_027459416.1:0-329274 GCF_050624435.1 Tenrec ecaudatus | reverse complement strand
CACTTCGACTATCTAGGTTAACTAGCGGGCACTTGGACTATCTAGGTTAACTAGCGGGAACTTGCACAATACAGGTTCCCTAGCGGGCACTTTGACTATATAGGTTCCCTAGCGGGCACTTGGACTATATAGGTTCCCTACGGGCACTTGGACTATCTAGGTTCCCTAATGGGCACTTGGACTATGTAGGTTCCTCTGCGGGCAATTGGACTATGTAGGTTCCCTATTAGGCACTAGGACTATGTAGGTTAACTAGCGGGCACTTGGATGATCTAGGTTAACTAGCGGGCACTTGGACTATCTAGGTTAACTAGCGGGCACTTGGACTATCTAAGTTAATTAGCGGGCACTTGTACAATGCAGGTTCCCTAGCGGGCACTTTGACTATGTAGGTTCCCTAGCGGGCACTTGGACTATATAGGTTCCCTGCGGGCACTTGGACTATCTAGGTTCCCTAACGGGCACTTGGAATATGAAGGTTCCCTATCGGGCACTTGGTCTATGTAGGTTCCTCAGCGGGCACTTGGACTTTGTAGGTACCCTATCGGGCATTGGACTATGTAGGTTAACTAGCAGGACTTTGGACTATCTAGGTTACCTAGGGGCCACTTGGACTATGTAGGTTAACTAGCGGACACTTGGACAATCTAGGTTACCCAGCGGGCAATTGAACTATGTACATACCCTAGCGGGCACTTGGACTATCTAGGTTACCTAGCGGGCACTTGGACTATGTACGTCCCCTAGCGGGCACTTGGACTATCTAGGTTAACTAGAGGGCCCTTGAACTATGTAGGTTAATTAGCGGGTACTTGGATTATCTGGGTTAACTAGCGGGCACTTAGACGATCTAGGTTAACTAGCGGGCACTTGGACTATCTAGGTTAACTAGCGGGCACTTGGACGATGTAGGTTAACTAGCGGGCCCTTGCACTATGTAGGTTAACTAGCGGGCCCTTGGACTATGTTGATTAACTAGCGGAACTTGGACTATCTACGTTAAGTAGCGGGCCCTTGGACTATGGAGATTCCCTAGCGGGCACTTGGACTATGTATGTTCCAGAGCGGGCACTTGGACTATGTAGGTTCCCTAGCAGGCACTTGGACTATGTAGGTTCCCTAGCGGGCACTTGTACTATATAGGTTAACTAGCGGACACTTGGACGATCTAGGTTAACTAGCGGGTAGTTGGACAATGTAGGTTAACTATCGGGCCCTTGATCTATGTAGATTAACTAGCGGCACTTGGACTATCTACGTTAACTAGAGGGCCCTTGGACTATGTAGATTCCCTAGCGGGGACTTGGACTAAGTAGGTTCACTAGCGGGCACTTAGACTCTGTATGTTCCCTAGCGGGCACTTGGACTATATATGTTCCTTACAGACACTTGAACTATGTAAGTTAACTACTGGGCACTTGGACTATGTAGGTTAACTAGCGGGCCCTTAGACTATCTAGGTTACCTAGCGGGCACTTGGACTATGTAGGTTAACTACCGGGCACTTGCACTATCTAGGTTACCTAGCGGGCACTTGGACTATATACGTTCCCTAGCGGGCACTTGGACTATCTATGTTAACTATCAGGCACTTGGACTATGTAGGTTAACTAGGGGACACTTGCACTATGTAGGTTACCTAGAGGCACTTGGACTATCTAGGTTACCTAGCTGTCACTTGAACTATCTACGTTACCTAGCGGGTACTTGGAGTATGTAGGTTACCTACCGGGCTGTTGGACTATCTAGGTTACCAAGCGGATACTTGGACTATCTATGTTAACTAGCGGGCACTTGGACAATGTAGGTTCCCTAGCGGGCACTGGGTCTATCTAGGTTAACTAGCGGGCACTTGGACTATCTATGTTAACTAGCGAGCACTTGGACTATCTAGGTTAACTAGCGGGCATTTGGACTATTAGGGTCCCTAGCGGTCATTTGGAGTATATTGGTTACCTAGCGGGCACTTGGAGTATATTGGTTACCTAGCGGGCACTTGGACTATGTAGGTTAACGAACGGGCACTTGGACTATGTAGGTAACCTAGTGGTCACTTGAACTGTCTAGGTTACCTAGCGGGCACTTGGAGTATGTAGGTTAACTAGGGGGCACTTGGACTATCTAGGTTAACTAGCGGGCCCTTGGACGATGTTGGTTAACTAGCGGGCCCTTGGACTATGTAGGTTAACTAGCGGGCCCTTGGACTATGTTGATTAACTAGCGGCACATGGACTATCTACATTAAGTAGCGGGCCCTTGGACTATGTAGATTCCCTAGCGGGCACTTGGACTATGTATGTTCCAGAGCGGGCACTTGGACTATCTACGTTAACTAACGGGCCCTTGGACTATGTAGATTCCCTAGCGGGCACTTGGACTACGTAGGTTCCCTAGCGGGCACTTAGACTCCGTATGTTCCCTAGCGGGCACTTGGACTATATATGTTCCTTACGGACACTTGAACTATGTGAGTTAACTACCGGGCACTTGGACTATGTAGGTTAACTAGCGGGCCCTTAGACTATCTAGGTGACCTAGCGGGCACTTGGACTATGTAGGTTAACTAGCGGGCACTTGCACTATCTAGGTTACCTAGCGGGCACTTGGACTATGTACGTTCCCTAGCGGGCACTTGGACTATCTATGTTAACTAGAGGGCACTTGGACTATGTAGGTTAACTAGGGGACACTTGCACTATGTAGGTTACGTAGCGGCACGTGGACTATCTAGGTTAACTAGCGGGCACTTGGACTATCTGGGTTAACTAGCGTGCACTTGGACTATGTAGGTTCCTTAGAGGGCACTTGGACTATCTAGTTTACCTACGGGGCACTTGGACTATGTAGGTAACCTAGTGGTCACTTGAACTGTCTAGGTTACCTAGCGGGCACTTGGAGTATGTAGGTTAACTAGGGGGCACTTGGACTATCTAGGTTAACTAGCGGGCACTTGGACGATCTAGGTTAGCTAGAGGGTCCTTGGACTATGTAGGTTAACTAGCGGGCCCTTGGACTATGTTGATTAACTAGCGGCACATGGACTATCTACATTAAGTAGCGGGCCCTTGGACTATGTAGATTCCCTAGCGGGCACTTGGACTATGTATGTTCCAGAGCGGGCACTTGGACTATCTACGTTAACTAGCGGGCCCTTGGACTATGTAGATTCCCTAGCGGGCACTTGGACTACGTAGGTTCCCTAGCGGGCACTTAGACTCCGTATGTTCCCTTGCGGGCACTTGGACTATATATGTTCCTTACGGACACTTGAACTATGTGAGTTAACTACCGGGCACTGGGACTATGTAGGTTAACTAGCGGGCCCTTAGACTATCTAGGTTACCTAGCGGGCACTTGGACTATGTAGGTTAACGAACGGGCATTCGGACTATGTAGGTTACCTAGCAGACACTTGGACTGTCTAGGTTACCTAGCGGGCACTTGGACTATCTAGGTTGATTAGCGGGCACTTGTACAATGCAGGTTCTCTAGCGGACAATTTGACTATGTAGGTTCCCTAGCGGGCACTTGGACTATATAGGTTCCCTAAGGGCACTTTGACCATGTAGGTTAACTAGCGGGCACTTGGACTATGTAGGTTCCCTATCGGGCATTGGACTATGTAGGTTAACTAGCAGGACCTTGGACTATCTAGGTTACCTAGCGGGCACTTGAACTATGTACATACCCTAGTGGGCACTTGGACTATCTAGGTTACCTAGCGGGCACTTGGACTATGTACGTCCCCTAGCAGGCACTTGGACTATCTATGTTACCTTGAGGGCCCTTGGACTATGTAGGTTAACTAATGGACACTTGGACTCTCTAGATTAACTAGCGGGCCCTTGGACTATCTAGGTTAACTAGCGGGCACTTGGACTATGTAGTTTCCCTAGCGGGCATTTGGATTATTTAGTTTACCTATCGGGCACTTGGACTATGTAGGTTAACGAACGGGCACTTGGACTATGTAGGTAACCTAGTGGTCACTTGAACTGTCTAGGTTACCTAGCGGGCACTTGGAGTATGTAGGTTAACTAGGGGGCACTTGGACTATCTAGGTTAACTACCGGGCCCTTGGACGATGTTGGTTAACTAGCGGGCCCTTGGACTATGTAGGTTAACTAGCGGGCCCTTGGACTATGTAGGTTAACTAGCGGGCACTTGGACGATCTAGGTTAACTAGTGGGTACTTGGACTATGTAGGTTAACTAGCGGGCCCTTGCACTATGTTGATTAACTAGCGGCACTTGGACTATCTACATTAAGTAGCGGGCACTTGGACTACGTAGGTTCCCTAGCGGGCACTTAGACTCTGTATGTTCCCTAGTGGGCACTTGGACTATATATGTTCCTTACGGACACTTGAACTATGTAAGTTAACTACCGGGCACTTGGACTATGTAGGTTAACTAGCGGGCCCTTAGACTATCTAGGTTACCTAGCGGGCACTTGGACTATGTAGGTTAACTACCGGGCACTTGCACTATCTAGGTTACCTAGCGAGCACTTGGACTATGTACGTTCCCTAGCGGGCACTTGGACTATCTATGTTAACTAGCGGGCACTTGGACTATGTAGGTTAACTAGGGTACACTTGCACTATGTAGGTTGCCTAGCTAGCACTTGAAATATCTACGTTACCTAGCGGGTTCTTGGAGTATGTAGGTTACCTTGCGGTCTGTTGGACTATCTAGGTTACCAAGCGGGCACTTGGACTATCTAGGTTAAATAAAGGGCACTTGGACTATGTAGGTTCCCTAGCGGGCCCTTGGACTATGTAAGTTCCCTAGCGGGCACTTGGACTATGTGGGTTTCCTGGCGAGCATTTGGACGATCTAGGTTACCTAACGGGCACTTGGACTATGTAGGTTCCCTAGCGGGCATTTGGATTATGTAGGTTCCCTATTGGGCACTTGGACAATGTAGGTTAACTAGAGGGCATTTGGATTATGTCGGTTACCTAGCGGGAACTTGTACTATGTAGGTTCCTTATCGGGCACATAGAGAATGTAGGTTAACTAGGGGGCACTAGGACTATGTAGGTTACCTAGCGGGCCCTTGGACTATCCAGGTTACCTAGCGGGCATTTGGACTATGTAGGCTCCCTAACGGGCATGTGGACTATATAGTTTACCTAGTGGGCACTTAGACTTTGTAGGTTACCTAGCGGGCACTTGGACTATCTAGGTTACCTAGCGGGTACTTGGAGTATGTAGGTTACCTACCGGGCTGTTGGACTATCTAGGTTAAGAAGCGGGCACTTGGACTATCTAGGTTAACTAACGGGCACTTTGACTATGTAGGTTCCCTAGCGGGCCCTTGGACTATGTAAGTTCCCTAGCAGGCACTTGGACTATGTGGGTTCCCTAGCGAGCATTTGGACTATCTAGGTTACCTAACGGGCAATGGACTATGTGGGTTCCCTAGCGGGCATTTGGACTATCTCGGTTACCTAGGGGGCACTTGGACTATGTACGTTCCCTAGCGGGCACTTGGACTATCTAGGTTACTTAGCGGGCATTTGAAGTATGTATGTTACCTAGCGGGCACTTGGACTATGTATGTTTCCTAGCGGATACTTGGACTATCTATGTTAACTAGCGGGCACTTGGACAATGTAGGTTCCCTATCGGGCACTTGAACTAGATAGGTTCCCTAGCGGGCTCTGGGTCTATCTAGGTTAACTAGCGGGCACTTAGACTATCTATGTTAACTAGCGAGCACTTGGACTATGTAGGTTAACTAGCGGGCATTTGGACTATGTAGGTTAACGAACGGGCACTTGGACTATGTAGGTAACCTAGTGGTCACTTGAACTGTCTAGGTTACCTAGCGGGCACTTGGAGTATGTAGGTTAACTAGGGGGCACTTGGACTATCTAGGTTAACTAGCGGGCCCTTGGACGATGTTGGTTAACTAGCGGGCCCTTGGACTATGTAGGTTAACTAGCGGGCTATTGGACTATGTAGGTTAACTAGCGGGCACTTGGACGATCTAGGTTAACTAGAGGGTGTTTGGACTACGTAGGTTAACTAGCGGGCCCTTGGACTATGTTGATTAACTAGCGGCACATGGACTATCTACATTAAGTAGCGGGCCCTTGGACTATGTAGATTCCCTAGCGGGCACTTGGACTATGTATGTTCCAGAGCGGGCACTTGGACTATTTACGTTAACTAGCGGGCCCTTGGACTATGTAGATTCCCTAGCGGGCACTTGGACTACGTAGGTTCCCTAGCGGGCACTTAGACTCCGTATGTTCCCTAGCGGGAACTTGGACTATATATGTTCCTTACGGACACTTGAACTATGTGAGTTAACTACCAGGCACTTGGACTATGTAGGTTAACTAGCGGGCCCTTAGACTATCTAGGTTACCTAGTGGGCACTTGGACTATGTAGGTTCCTTAGCGGGCACTTGGACTATCTAGTTTACCTAGCGGGCACTTGGACTACGTAAGTTAACTAGCGGGCCCTTGGACTATCTAGGTTACATAGCTGGAACTTGGACTATATAGGTTACCTTGCGGGCACTTGGACTATGTAGGTTAACTACCGGGCACTTGCACTATCTAGGATACCTATCGGGCACTTGGACTATGTACGTTCCCTAGCGGGCACTTGGACTATCTATGTTAACAGGCGGGCACTTGGGCTATGTAGGTTAACTAGGGGACACTTGCACTATGTAGGTTACCTAGTGGCACTTGGACTATCTAGGTTAACTAGCGGGCACTTGGACTATCTGGGTTAACTAGCGTGCACTTGGACTATGTAGGTTCCTTAGCGGGCACTTGGACTATCTAGTTTACCTAGCGGGCACTTGGACTACGTAAGTTAACTAGCGGGCCCTTGGACTATCTAGGTTACATAGCTGGAACTTGGACTATATAGGTTACCTTGCGGGCACTTGGACTATGTAGGTTAACCAAAGACACTTGGACGATCTAGGTTAAATAGTGGGCCATTGGACTATGTAGGTTAACGAACAGCATTTGGACTATGTAAGTTACCTAGCAGGCACTTGGACTGTCTAGGTTACCTAGCAGGCACTTGGACTATCTAGGTTAACGAACGGGCACTTGGACTATATAGGTTAACTAGCGGGCACTTGGACTATGTAGGTTACCTAGCGGGCACTTGCACTATCTAGGGTACCTAGCGTGCACTTGGACTATGTAGGTTACCTAGCGGGCACTTGGCCTATCTAGGTTAACGAAAGGGCACTTGGACTATGTAGGTTACCTAGCGGGCACTTGGATTATCTAGGTTAACTAACAGGAACTTGGAATATCTAGGTTACGTAGTGGGCACTTGGACTATGTAGGTTACCTTGCGGGCACTTGTACTATCTAGGTTACCTAACGGGAACGTGGACTATGTAGGTTAACTAGCGTACACTTGGACGTTCTAGGTTAACTAGCGGGCACTTGGAATATCTAGGTTAACTAGCGGGCCCTTGGACTATGTAGGTTAACTAGCGGGCAATGGGACTATCTAGGTTAACTAGCAGGTTCTTGGACTATGTAGGTTAACTAGCGGGCACTTGGACTATCTAGGTTAACTAGCTGACCTTGGACTATGTAGGTTAACTATCCGGCACTTCGACTATCTAGGTTAACTAGCGGGCACTTGGACTATCTAGGTTAACTAGCGGGAACTTGCACAATACAGGTTCCCTAGCGGGCACTTTGACTATATAGGTTCCCTAGCGGGCACTTGGACTATATAGGTTCCCTACGGGCACTTGGACTATCTAGGTTCCCTAACGGGCACTTGGACTATGTAGGTTCCTCTGCGGGCAATTGGACTATGTAGGTTCCCTATCAGGCACTAGGACTATGTAGGTTAACTAGCGGGCACTTGGATGATCTAGGTTAACTAGCGGGCACTTGGACTATCTAGGTTAACTAGCGGGCACTTGGACTATCTAGGTTAATTAGCGGGCACTTGTACAATGCAGGTTCCCTAGCGGGCAATTTGACTATGTAGGTTCCCTAGCGGGCACTTGGACTATATAGGTTCCCTGCGGGCACTTGGACTATCTAGGTTCCCTAACGGGCACTTGGAATATGAAGGTTCCCTATCGGGCACTTGGTCTATGTAGGTTCCTCAGCGGGCACTTGGACTTTGTAGGTACCCTATCGGGCATTGGACTATGTAGGTTAACTAGCAGGACTTTGGACTATCTAGGTTACCTAGGGGCCACTTGGACTATGTAGGTTAACTAGCGGACACTTGGACAATCTAGGTTACCCAGCGGGCAATTGAACTATGTACATACCCTAGCGGGCACTTGGACTATCTAGGTTACCTAGCGGGCACTTGGACTATGTACGTCCCCTAGCGGGCACTTGGACTATCTAGGTTAACAAGAGGGCCCTTGAACTATGTAGGTTAATTAGCGGGTACTTGGATTATCTGGGTTAACTAGCGGGCCCTTGGACTATGTAGGTTAACTAGCGGGCCCTTGGACTATGTTGATTAACTAGCGGAACTTGGACTATCTACGTTAAGTAGCGGGCCCTTGGACTATGGAGATTCCCTAGCGGGCACTTGGACTATGAATGTTCCAGAGCGGGCACTTGGACTATGTAGGTTCCCTAGCAGGCACTTGGACTATGTAGGTTCCCTAGCGGGCACTTGTACTATATAGGTTAACTAGCGGACACTTGGACGATCTAGGTTAACTAGCGGGTAGTTGGACAATGTAGGTTAACTATTGGGCCCTTGATCTATGTAGATTAACTAGCGGCACTTGGACTATCTACGTTAACTAGAGGGCCCTTGGACTATGTAGATTCCCTAGCGGGGACTTGGACTAAGTAGGTTCACTAGCGGGCACTTAGACTCCGTATGTTCCCTAGCGGGCACTTGGACTATATATGTTCCTTACAGACACTTGAACTATGTAAGTTAACTACTGGGCACTTGGACTATGTAGGTTAACTAGCGGGCCCTTAGACTATCTAGGTTACCTAGCGGGCACTTGGACTATGTAGGTTAACTACCGGGCACTTGCACTATCTAGGTTACCTAGCGGGCACTTGGACTATGTACGTTCCCTAGCGGGCACTTGGACTATCTATGTTAACTATCAGGCACTTGGACTATGTAGGTTAACTAGGGGACACTTGCACTATGTAGGTTACCTAGAGGCACTTGGACTATCTAGGTTACCTAGCTGTCACTTGAACTATCTACGTTACCTAGCGGGTACTTGGAGTATGTAGGTTACCTACCGGGCTGTTGGACTATCTAGGTTACCAAGCGGATACTTGGACTATCTATGTTAACTAGCGGGCACTTGGACAATGTAGGTTCCCTATCGGGCACTTGGACTAGATAGGTTCCCTAGCGGGCACTGGGTCTATCTAGGTTAACTAGCGGGCACTTGGACTATCTATGTTAACTAGCGAGCACTTGGACTATCTATGTTAACTAGCGGGCATTTGGACTATTAGGGTCCCTAGCGGTCATTTGGAGTATATTGGTTACCTAGCGGGCACTTGGACTATGTAGGTTAACGAACGGGCACTTGGACTATGTAGGTAACCTAGTGGTCACTTGAACTGTCTAGGTTACCTAGCGGGCACTTGGAGTATGTAGGTTAACTAGGGGGCACTTGGACTATCTAGGTTAACTAGCGGGCCCTTGGACGATGTAGGTTAACTAGCGGGCCCTTGGACTATGTAGGTTAACTAGCGGGCCCTTGGACTATGTTGATTAACTAGCGGCACATGGACTATCTACATTAAGTAGCGGGCCCTTGGACTATGTAGATTCCCTAGCGGGCACTTGGACTATGTATGTTCCAGAGCGGGCACTTGGACTATCTACGTTAACTAACGGGCCCTTGGACTATGTAGATTCCCTAGCGGGCACTTGGACTACGTAGGTTCCCTAGCGGGCACTTAGACTCCGTATGTTCCCTAGCGGGCACTTGGACTATATATGTTCCTTACGAACACTTGAACTATGTGAGTTAACTACCGGGCACTTGGACTATGTAGGTTAACTAGCGGGCCCTTAGACTATCTAGGTGACCTAGCGGGCACTTGGACTATGTAGGTTAACTAGCGGGCACTTGCACTATATAGGTTACCTAGCGGGCACTTGGAATATGTACGTTCCCTAGCGGGCACTTGGACTATCTATGTTAACTAGAGGGCACTTGGACTATGTAGGTTAACTAGGGGACACTTGCACTATGTAGGTTACCTAGCGGCACGTGGACTATCTAGGTTAACTAGCGGGCACTTGGACTATCTGGGTTAACTAGCGTGCACTTGGACTATGTAGGTTCCTTAGAGGGCACTTGGACTATCTAGTTTACCTACGGGGCACTTGGACTATGTAGGTAACCTAGTGGTCACTTGAACTGTCTAGGTTACCTAGCGGGCACTTGGAGTATGTAGGTTAACTAGGGGGCACTTGGACTATCTAGGTTAACTAGCGGGCACTTGGACGATCTAGGTTAACTAGAGGGTCCTTGGACTATGTAGGTTAACTAGCGGGCCCTTGGACTATGTTGATTAACTAGCGGCACATGGACTATCTACATTAAGTAGCGGGCCCTTGGACTATGTAGATTCCCTAGCGGGCACTTGGACTATGTATGTTCCAGAGCGGGCACTTGGACTATCTACGTTAACTAGCGGGCCCTTGGACTATGTAGATTCCCTAGCGGGCACTTGGACTACGTAGGTTCCCTAGCGGGCACTTAGACTCCGTATGTTCCCTAGCGGGCACTTGGACTATATATGTTCCTTACGGACACTTGAACTATGTGAGTTAACTACCGGGCACTGGGACTATGTAGGTTAACTAGCGGGCCCTTAGACTATCTAGGTTACCTAGCGGGCACTTGGACTATGTAGGTTAACGAACGGGCATTCGGACTATGTAGGTTACCTAGCAGACACTTGGACTGTCTAGGTTACCTAGCGGGCACTTGGACTATCTAGGTTGATTAGCGGGCACTTGTACAATGCAGGTTCTCTAGCGGACAATTTGACTATGTAGGTTCCCTAGCGGGCACTTGGACTATATAGGTTCCCTAAGGGCACTTTGACCATGTAGGTTAACTAGCGGGCCCTTGGACTATCTAGGTTAACTAGCGGGCACTTGGACTATCTAGGATAACTAGCGGGCACTTGGACTATCTAGATTATCTAGCGGGCCCTTGGACTATCTAGGTTTACTACCGGGCACTTGGACTATCTAGGTTAACTAGCGGGCACTTGGACTATGTAGTTTCCCTAGCGGGCATTTGGATTATTTAGGTTACCTAGTGGGCACTTGGACGATGTAGGTTACCTAGCGGGCACTTGGACTATGTACATCCCCTAGCAGGCATTTGGACTATCTAGGTTAACTAGTGGACCCTTGGACTATGTAGGTTAACTAGGGGGCACTTGGAATATCTAGGTTAACTAGCGGGCACTTAGACGATCTAGGTTAACTAACGGGCACTTTGACTATGTAGGTTCCCTAGCGGGCCCTTGGACTATGTAAGTTCCCTATCGGGCACTTGGACTAGGTAGATTCCTTAGCGGGCATTTGGACTATCTAGGTTACCTAACGTGCACTTGGACTATGTGGGTTCCCTAGCGGGCATTTGGACTATCTAGGTTACCAAGCGGGCACTTGGACTATGTACGTTACCTAGCGGGCACTTGGACTATGTACGTTTCCTAGCGGGTACTTGGACTATCTATGTTAACTAGCGGGCACTTGGACTATGTAGGTTCCCTATCGGGCACTTGGACTAGATAAGTTCCCTAGCGGGCACTTGGTCTATCTAGTTTAACTAGCGGGCACTTGGACTATCTATGTTAACTAGCGAGCACTTGGACTATCTAGGTTAATTAGCGGGCATTTGGACTATTAGGGTCCCTAGCGGGCATTTGGAGTATATTGGTTACCTAGCGGGCACTTGGACTATGTAGGTTAATGAACGGGCACTTAGACTATGTAGGTAACCTAGTGGTCACTTGAACTGTCTAGGTTACCTAGCGGGCACTTGGAGTATGTAGGTTAACTAGGGGGCACTTGGACTATCTAGGTTAACTAGCGGGCCCTTGGACGATGTAGGTTAACTAGCGGGCCCTTGGACTATGTAGGTTAAGTAGCGGGCCCTTGGACTATGTTGATTAACTAGCGGCACTTGGACTATGTATGTTAAGTAGCGGGCCCTTGGACTATGTAGATTCCCTAGCGGGCACTTGGACTATGTATGTTCCAGAGCGGGCACTTGGACTATGTAGGTTCCCTAGCAGGCACTTGGACTATGTAGGTTAACTAGCGGACACTTGAACGATCTAGGTTAACTAGCGGATACTTGGACTATGTAGCTTAACTAGCGGGCCCTTGAACTATGTAGATTAACTAGCGGCACTTGGAGTATCTACGTTAACTAGAGGGCCCTTGGACTATGTAGATTCCCTAGCGGGGACTTGGACAACGTAGGTTCCCTAGCGGGCACTTAGACTCTGTATGTTCCCTAGCGGGCACTTGGACTATATATGTTCCTTACGGACACTTGAAATATGTAAGTTAACTACCGGGCACTTGGACTATGTAGGTTAACTAGCGGGCCCTTAGACTATCTAGGTTACCTAGCGGGCACTTGGACTATGTAGGTTAACTACCGGGCATTTGCACTATCTAGGTTACCTAGCGGGCACTTGGACTATGTACGTCCCCTAGCGGGCACTTGGACTATCTATGTTAACTAGCAGGCACTTGGACTATGTAGGTTAACTAGGGGACACTTGCACTATGTAGGTTACCTAGCGGCACTTGGACTATCTAGGTTAACTAGCGGGCACTTGGACTATCTGGGTTAACTAGCGTGCACTTGGACTACGTAGGTTCCTTAGCGGGCACTTGGACTATCTAGGTTACCTAACGGGAACTTGGACTATGTAGGTTAACTAGCGTACACTTGGACGTTCTAGGTTAACTAGCGGGCACTTGGAATATCTAGGTTAACTAGCGGGAACTTGGACTATGTAGGTTAACGAACGGGCACTTGGACTATGTAGGTAACCTAATGGTCACTTGAACTGTCTAGGTTACCTAGCGGGCACTTGGAGTATGTAGGTTAACTAGGGGTCACTTGGACTATCTAGGTTAACTAGCAGGCCCTTGGACGATGTAGGTTAACTAGCGGGCCCTTGGACTATGTAGGTTAACTAGCAGGCCCTTGGACTATGTTGATTAACTAGCGGCACTTGGACTATCTACGTTAAGTAGCTGGCCCTTGGACTATGTAGAGTCCCTAGCGGGCACTTGGACTATGTATGTTCCAGCGCGGGCACTTGGACTATGTAGGTTCCCTAGCAGGCACTTGGACTATGTAGGTTCCCTAGCGGGCACTTGTACTATGTAGGTTAACTAGCGGACACTTGGACGATCTAGGTTAACTAGCGGGTAGTTGGACTATGTAGGTTAACTAGCGGGCCCTTGAACTATGTAGATTAACTAGCGGCACTTAGACTATCTACGTTAACTAGAGGGCCCTTGGACTATGTAGATTCCCTAGCGGGGACTTGGACTACATAGGTTACCTAGCGGGCACTTAGACTCTGTATGTTCCTTAGCGGGCACTTGGACTATATATGTTCCTTACAGACACTTGAACTATGTAAGTTAACTACCGGGCACTTGGACTATGTAGGATAAGTAGCGGGCCCTTAGACTATCTAGGTTACCTAGCGGTCAATTGGACTATGTAGGTTAACTACCGGGCACTTGCACTATCTAGGATACCTATCGGGCACTTGGACTATGTACGTTCCCTAGCGGGCACTTGGACTATCTATGTTAACAGGCGGGCACTTGGGCTATGTAGGTTAACTAGGGGACACTTGCACTATGTAGGTTACCTAGTGGCACTTGGACTATCTAGGTTAACTAGCGGGCACTTGGACTATCTGGGTTAACTAGCGTGCACTTGGACTATGTAGGTTCCTTAGCGGGCACTTGGACTATCTAGTTTACCTAGAGGGCACTTGGACTATGTAGGTTAACTAGCGGGCCCTTGGACTATCTAGGTTACATAGCTGTAACATGGACTATCTAGGTTACCTTGCGGGCACTTGGACTATGTAGGTTAACCAAAGACACTTGGACGATCTTGGTTAAATAGTGGGCCCTTGGACTATGTAGGTTAACGAACGGGCATTTGGACTATGTAAGTTACCTAGCAGGCACTTGGACTGTCTAGGTTACCTAGCGGGCACTTGGACTATCTAGGTTAACGAACGGGCACTTGGACTATCTAGGTTACCTAACGGGCACTTGGACTATCTTGGTTTCTTAGCGGGTACTTGGACTATATAGGTTACCTAGCGGGCCCTTGGACTATGTAGGTTACCTAGCGGGCACTTGGACTATCTAGGTTAACGAAAGGGCACTTGGACTATGTAGGTTACATAGCGGGCACTTGGACTTCTAGGTTAACGAATGGGCACTTGGACTATGTATGTTGCATAGCGGGGAATTAGATTATCTAGGTTAGGTAACGGGCACTTGGACTATCTAGGTTACCTAGCGGGAACTTGGACTATGTAGGTTACCTAGCAGGCACTTGGACTATCTAGGTTACCTAACGGGCACTTGGACTATCTTGGTTTCTTAGCGGGCACTTGGACTATATAGGTTACCTAGCGGGCCCTTGGACTATGTAGGTTACCTAGCGGGCACTTGGACTATCTAGGTTAACGAAAGGGCACTTGGACTATGTAGGTTACATAGCGGGCACTTGGATTATCTAGGTTAGCTAACAAGAACTTGGAATATCTAGGTTACCTAGCGGGCACTTGGACTATGTAGGTTATCTTGCGGGCACTTGTACTATGTAGGTTACCTAACGGGAACATGGACTATGTAGGTTAACTAGCATACACTTGGACGATCTAGGGTAACTAGCGGGAACTTGGAATATCTAGGTTAACTAGCGGGCCCTTGGACTATGTAGGTTAACTAGCGGGCACTTGGACTATCTAGGTTAACTAGCTGACCTTGGACTATGTAGGTTAACTAACAGGCACTTCGACTATCTAGCTTAACTAGCGGGCACTTGCACAATGCAGGTTCCCTAGCGGGCACTTTGACTATGTAGTTTCCCTAGCGGGCATTTGGATTATTTAGGTTACCTAGTGGGCACTTGGACTATGTAGGTTACCTAGCGGGCACTTGGAATATATAGGTTAACTAGAAGGCACTTGGACTATCAAGGTTACCTAGCGGGCCCTTGGACTATGTAGGTTACCGGCGTGCACTTGGCCTATCTACGTTAACGAACGGGCACTTGGAATATGTACGTTAACTAGCGGACACTTCGATTATCTAGGTTAGCTAACGGGCAATTGGACTATCTAGGTTACCTAGCGGGCACTTGGACTATGTAGGTTCCCTAGCGGGCACTTGGACTATTTAGGTTACCTAGCAGGCACTTTGACTATCTAGGTTAACAAACGTGCACTTGGACTATGTAGGTAACCTAGCGGGCACTTGGACTGTCTAGGTTACCTAGCAGGCACTTGGCCTATCTACGTTAATGAACGGGCACTTGGACTATGTAGGTTAACTAGCGGACACTTCGACTATCTAGGTTAGCTAATGGGCAATTGGACTATCTAGGTTACCTAGCGGGCACTTGGACTATGTAGGTTGCCTAGCGAGCACTTGGACTATGTAGGTTCCCTATCGGGTACTTGGACTGGCTATGTTAACTAGGGGGCAATTGGACAGTCTAGGTTACCTAGTGGGCACTTGGACTATGTAGTTTACCTAGGAGGCACTTGGACTATGTTGGTTAACTAGCGGGCACTTGGACTATCTAGGTTACCTAGCGGGCACTTGGACTATGTAGGTTATCTTGCGGGCACTTGTACTATGTAGGTTACCTAACGGGAACATGGACTATGTAGGTTAACTAGCATACACTTGGACGATCTAGGTTAACCAGCGGGAACTTGGAATATCTAGGTTAACTAGCGGGCCCTTGGACTATGTAGGTTAACTAGCGGGCACTTGGACTATCTAGGTTAACTAGCTGACCTTGGACTATGTAGGTTAACTAACAGGCACTTCGACTATCTAGCTTAACTAGCGGGCACTTGCACAATGCAGGTTCCCTAGCGGGCACTTTGACTATGTAGTTTCCCTAGCGGGCATTTGGATTATTTAGGTTACCTAGTGGGCACTTGGACTATGTAGGTTACCTAGCGGGCACTTGGAATATATAGGTTAACTAGAAGGCAGTTGGACTATCAAGGTTACCTAGCGGGCCCTTGGACTATGTAGGTTACCGGCGTGCACTTGGCCTATCTACGTTAACGAACGGGCACTTGGAATATGTACGTTAACTAGCGGACACTTCGATTATCTAGGTTAGCTAACGGGCAATTGGACTATCTAGGTTACCTAGCGGGCACTTGGACTATGTAGGTTCCCTAGCGGGCACTTGGACTATTTAGGTTACCTAGCAGGCACTTTGACTATCTAGGTTAACAAACGTGCACTTGGACTATGTAGGTAACCTAGCGGGCACTTGGACTGTCTAGGTTACCTAGCAGGCACTTGGCCTATCTACGTTAATGAACGGGCACTTGGACTATGTAGGTTAACTAGCGGACACTTCGACTATCTAGGTTAGCTAATGGGCAATTGGACTATCTAGGTTACCTAGCGGGCACTTGGACTATGTAGGTTGCCTAGCGAGCACTTGGACTATGTAGGTTCCCTATCGGGTACTTGGACTGGCTATGTTAACTAGGGGGCAATTGGACAGTCTAGGTTACCTAGTGGGCACTTGGACTATGTAGTTTACCTAGGAGGCACTTGGACTATGTTGGTTAACTAGCGGGCACTTGGACTATCTAGGTTACCTAGCGGGCACGTGGACTATGTACGTTCCCTAGCGGGCACTTGGGCTATCTACGTTCCCTAGCGAGCACTTGGACTATGTAGGTTAATGAACGGGCACTTGGACTATGTAGGTAACCTAATGGTCACTTGGACTGTCTAGGTTATCTAGCGGGGACTTGGACTATGTAGGTTAACTAGAGGGCACTTGGACTATCAAGGTTAACTAGTGGGCCCTTGCTCTATGTAGGTTAACTAGCTGGCCTTTGGACTATGTAAGTTAACTAGAGGGCATTTTGATGATCCTGGTTAACTAGCGGGCACTTGGACTATCTAGGTTAACTAGCGGGCACTTGGACTATCTAGGTTAACTAGCGGGCACTTGGACTATCTAGATTAACTAGCGGGCCCTTGGACTATCTAGGTTTACTAGCGGGCACTTGGACTATCTAGGTTACCTAGCGGGCACTTGGACTATGTACGTCCCCTAGCGGGCACTTGGACTATCTAGTTTAACAAGAGGGCCCTTGGACTATGTACGTTAACTAGCGGGCACTTGGATTATCTAGGTTAACTAGCAGGCACTTAGACGATCTAGGTTAACTAGCGGGCACTTGGACTATCTAGATTAACTAGCGGGCCCTTGGACTATCTAGGTTTACTAGTGGGCACTTGGACTATCTAGGTTAACTAGCGGGCACTTGGACTATATAGTTTCCCAGCGGGCATTTGGATTATTTAGGTTACCTAGTGGGCATTTGGACTATGTAGGTTACCTAGCGGGCACTTGGACTATGTAGGTTAACTAGAAGACACTTGGACTATCAAGGTTACCTAGCGGGCCCTTGGACTATGTAGGTTACCAGCGGGCACTTGGACTGTCTAGGTTACCTAGCAGGCACTTGGCCTATCTACGTTAACGAACGGGCACTTGGACTATGTAGGTTAACTAGCGGACACTTCGACTATCAAGGTTAGCTAACGGACAATTGGACTATCTAGGTTACCTAGCTTGCACTTGGACTATGTAGGTTGCCTAGCGAGCACTTGGACTATGTAGGTTACCTAGCGAGCACTTGGACTATGTAGGTTCCCTATCGGGTACTTGGACTGTCTAGGTTAACTAGGGGGCAATTGGACAGTCTAGGTTACCTAGTGGGCACTTGGACTATGTAGTTTACCTAGGAGGCACTTGGACTATGTTGGTTAACTAACGGGCACTTGGACTATCTAGGTTACCAAGCGGGCACTTGGACTATGTACGTTCCCTAGCGGGCACTTGGGCTATCTACGTTACCTAGCGGGCACTTGGAATATATAGGTTAACGAACGGGCACTTGGACTATGTAGGTAACCTAATGGTCACTTGGACTGTCTAGGTTACCTAGCGGGACTTGGACTATGTAGGTTAACTAGCGGGCACTTAGACTATCAAGTTAACTAGCGGGCCCTTGCTCTATGTAGGTTAACTAGCAGGCCTATGGACTATGTAAGTTAACTAGATGGCATTTTGATGATCCTGGTTAACTAGCGGGCACTTGGACTATCTAGATTAACTAGCGGGCACTTGGACTATCTAGGTTAACTAGCGGGCACTTGGACTATCTATGTTAACTAGTGGGCACTTGGACTATCTATGTTAACTACCGGCCACTTGGACTATGTAGGTTAACTAGGGGACACTTGCACTATGTAGGTTACCTAGCGGCACTTGGACTATGTAGGTTAACTAGCGTGCATTTTGACGATGTAGGTTAACTAGAAGACACTTAGACGATCTAGGTTAACTAGTGGGCCCTTGGACTATGTAGGTTAACGCACGGGCATTTGGACTATGTAGGTTACCTAGCAGACACTTGGACTCTCTAGGTTACCTAGCGGGCACTTGGCTATCTAGGTTAACGAACGGGCACATGGACTATCTAGGTTGCCTAGCGGGCATTTGGACTATGTAAGTTACCTAGCGGGCACTTGGACTATCTAGGTTACCTAGCGGTCAATTGGACTATGTAGGTTAATAGCGGGCACTTGGACTATGTAGGTTACCTAGCGGGCACTTGGACTATCTAGGTTAACGAAAGGCACTTGGACTATGTAGGTTACCTAGCGGGCACTTGGATTATCTAGGTTAGCTAATAGGAACTTGGAATATCTAGGTTACCTAGCAGGCACTTGGACTATGAAGGTTAGCTAGCGGACACTTGTACGATCTAGGTTAACTAGCGGGCACTTGGAATATCTAGGTTAACTAGCGGGCCCTAGGACTATGTAGGTTAACTAGCGGGCACTTGGACTATCTAGGTTAACTAGCGGGTTCTTTGACTATGTAGGTTAACTAGCGGGCACTTGGACTATCTAGGTTAACTAGCTGACCTTGGACTATGTAGGTTAACTAGCGGGCACTTGGACTATCTAGGTTAACTAGCGGGCACTTGCACAATGCAGGATCCCTAGCGTGCACTTTGACTATGTAGGTTCCCTAGCGGGCACTTGGAATATATAGGTTCCCTACGGGCACTTGGACTATCTAGGTTCCCTAACGGGCACTTGGAATATGTAGGTTCCCTATCGGGCATTTGGACTATGTAGGTTCCTCTGCGGGCACTTGGACTATGTAGGTTCCCTAACAGGCACTTGGACTATGTAGGTTAACTAGCGGGCCCTTATACTATGTAGATTAACTAGCGGCACTTGGACTATCTACGTTAACTATCGGGCCCTTGGACTATGTACATTCCCTAGCGGGCACTTCGACTACGTAGTTTCCCTAGCGGGCACTTAGACTCTGTATGTTCCCTAGCGGGCACTAGGATTATATATGTTCCTTACGGACACTTGAACTATTTAAGTTAACTACCGGGCACTTGGACTATGTAGGTTAACTAGCGGGCCCTTAGACTATCCAGGTTACCTAGCGGGCACTTGGACTATGTAGGTTAACTACCGGGCACTTGCACTATGTAGGTTAACTACCGGGCACTTGCACTATCTAGGTTACCTAGCGGGCACTTGGACTATGTACGTTCCCTAGCGGGCACTTGGACTATCTATGTTATCTAGCGGGCACTTGGACTATGTAGGTTAACTAGTGGACACTTGCACTATGTAGGTTACCTAGTGGCACTTGGACTATCTAGGTTAACTAGCGGGCATTTGGACTATCTGGGTTAACTAGCGTGCACTTGGACTATGTAGGTTCCTTAGCGGGCACTTGGACTATCTAGTTTACCTAGCGGGCACTTGGACTATGTAGGTTAACTAGCGGGCCCATGGACTATCTAGGTTACATAGCTGGAACTTGGACTATATAGGTTACATTGCGGGCACTTGGACTATGTAGGTTAACAAAAGACACTTGGACGATCTAGGTTAACTAGTGAGTACTTGGACTATGTAGGTTACCTAGCGGGCACTTGCACTATCTAGGTAACCTAGCGGGCACTTGGACTATGTAGGTTAATTAGCGGGCACTTGGACTATCTAGGTTACCGAACGGGCATTTGGACTATGTAGGTTACCTAGCGGGCACTTGGACTTCTAGGTTAACGAATGGGCACTTGGACTATGTATGTTGCATAGCGGGCAATTGGATTATCTAGGTTAGGTAACGACACTTGGACTATCTAGGTTACCTAGCGGGAATTTGGAATATGTAGGATCCCTATCGGGCACTTGGACTATGTAGGTTCCTCTGCGGGCACTTGGACTATGTAGGTTCCCTATCAGGCACTTGGACTATGTAGGTTAACTAGCGGTCCCTTGAACTATGTAGATTAACTAGCGGGCACTTGGACTATCTAGGTTACTTAGCGGGCACTTGGAGTATGTACGTTACCTAGCGGGCACTTGGACTATGTACGTTTCCTAGCGGGTACTTGGACTATCTATGTTAACTAGCGGGCACTTGGACTATCTAGGTTAACTAGCGGGCATTTGGACTATTAGTTTCCCTAATGGGCATTTTGAGTATAATGGTTACCTAGCGGGCACTTGGACTATGTAGGTTAACGAACGGGCACTTGGACTATGTAGGTAACCTAGTGGTCACTTGAACTGTCTAGATTACCAAGCGGGCACTTGGAGTATGTAGGTTAACTAGGGGGCACTTGGACTATCAAGGTTAACTAGCGGGCCCTTGGACGATGTAGGTTAACTAGCGGGCACGTGGAGGATCTAGGTTAACTAGCGAGTACTTGGACTATGTAGGTTAACTAGCGGGCCCTTGGACTATGTTGATTAACTAGCGGCACTTGGACTATCTACATTAAGTAGCGAGCCCTTGGACTATGTAGATTCCCTAGCGGGCACTTGGACTATGTTAGTTCCAGAGCGGGCACTTGGACAATCTACGTTAACTAGAGGACCCTTGGACTATGTAGATTCCCTAGCGGGCACTTGGACTACGTAGGTTCCCTAGGGGGCACTTAGACTCTGTATGTTCCCTAGCGGGCACTTGGACTATATATGTTCCTTACGGACACTTGAACTATGTAAGCTAACTACCGGGCACTTGGACTATGTAGGATAACTAGCGGGCCCTTAGACTATCTAGGTTACCTAGCGGGCACTTGGATTATGTAGGTTAACTACCGGGCACTTGCACTATCTAGGTTAACTAGCGGGCACTTGGACTATGTACGTTCCCTAGCGGGCACTTGGACTATCTATGTTAACTAGCGGGCACTTGGACTATGTACGTTAACTAGGGGACACTTGCAGTATGTAGGTTACCTAGCGGCACTTCAACTTTCTAGGTTAACTAGCGGGCACTTGGACTATCTGGGTTAACTAGCGTGCATTTGGACTATGTAGGTTCCTTAGCGGGCACTTGGACTCTCTAGTTTACCTAGCGGGCACTTGGACTATGTAGGTTAACTAGCGGGCCCTTGGACTATCTAGGTTACATAGCTGGAACTTGGGCTATGTAGGTTACCTTGCGGGCACTTGGACTATGTAGGTTAACCAAAGACACTTGGACGATCTAGGTTAAATAGTGGGCCCTTGGACTATGTAGGTTAACGAACGGGCATTTGGACTATGTAAGTTACCTAGCAGGCACTTGGACTGTCTAGGTTACCTAGCGGGCACTTGGACTATCTAGGTTAACGAAAGGGCACTTGGACTATCTAGGTTAACTAGCGGGCACTTGGACTATGTAGGTTACCTAGCGGGCACTTGCACTATCTAGGTTACCTAGTGGGCACTTGGACTATGTAGGTTAATTCGCGGGCACTTGGACTATCTAGGTTACCGAACGGGCATTTGGACTATGTAGGTTACCTAGCGGGCACTTGGACTTCTAGGTTAACGAATGGGCACTTGGACTATGTATGTTGCATAGCGGGCAATTGGATTATCTAGGTTAGGTAACGGGCACTTGGACTATCTAGGTTACCTAGCAGGAACTTGGACTATGTAGGTTACCTAGCGGGCACTTGGACTATGTAGGTTACCTTGCGGGCACTTGTACTATCTAGATTACCTAACGGGAACTTGGACTATGTAGGTTAACTAGCATACACTTGGACGATCTAGGTTAACTAGCGGGCACTTGGACTATCTATGTTAACTAGCAAGCACTTGGATTATCTAGGTTAACTAGCGGGTATTTGGACTATTAGGGTCCCTAGCGGGCATTTGGAGTATATTGGTTACCTAGCGGGCACTTGGACTATGTAGGTTAACGAACGGGCACTTGGACTATGTAGGTAACCTAGTGGTCACTTGAACTGTCTAGATTACCAAGCGGGCACTTGGAGTATGTAGGTTAACTAGGGGGCACTTGGACTATCAAGGTTAACTAGCGGGCCCTTGGACGATGTAGGTTAACTAGCGGGCACGTGGAGGATCTAGGTTAACTAGCGAGTACTTGGACTATGTAGGTTAACTAGCGGGCCCTTGGACTATGTTGATTAACTAGCGGCACTTGGACTATCTACATTAAGTAGCGAGCCCTTGGACTATGTAGATTCCCTAGCGGGCACTTGGACTATGTTAGTTCCAGAGCGGGCACTTGGACAATCTACGTTAACTAGAGGACCCTTGGACTATGTAGATTCCCTAGCGGGCACTTGGACTACGTAGGTTCCCTAGGGGGCACTTAGACTCTGTATGTTCCCTAGCGGGCACTTGGACTATATATGTTCCTTACGGACACTTGAACTATGTAAGCTAACTACCGGGCACTTGGACTATGTAGGATAACTAGCGGGCCCTTAGACTATCTAGGTTACCTAGCGGGCACTTGGATTATGTAGGTTAACTACCGGGCACTTGCACTATCTAGGTTAACTAGCGGGCACTTGGACTATGTACGTTCCCTAGCGGGCACTTGGACTATCTATGTTAACTAGCGGGCACTTGGACTATGTAGGTTAACTAGGGGACACTTGCAGTATGTAGGTTACCTAGCGGCACTTCAACTTTCTAGGTTAACTAGCGGGCACTTGGACTATCTGGGTTAACTAGCGTGCATTTGGACTATGTAGGTTCCTTAGCGGGAACTTGGACTCTCTAGTTTACCTAGCGGGCACTTGGACTATGTAGGTTAACTAGCGGGCCCTTGGACTATCTAGGTTACATAGCTGGAACTTGGGCTATGTAGGTTACCTTGCGGGCACTTGGACTATGTAGGTTAACCAAAGACACTTGGACGATCTAGGTTAAATAGTGGGCCCTTGGACTATGTAGGTTAACGAACGGGCATTTGGACTATGTAAGTTACCTAGCAGGCACTTGGACTGTCTAGGTTACCTAGCGGGCACTTGGACTATCTAGGTTAACGAAAGGGCACTTGGACTATCTAGGTTAACTAGCGGGCACTTGGACTATGTAGGTTACCTAGCGGGCACTTGCACTATCTAGGTTACCTAGTGGGCACTTGGACTATGTAGGTTAATTCGCGGGCACTTGGACTATCTAGGTTACCGAACGGGCATTTGGACTATGTAGGTTACCTAGCGGGCACTTGGACTTCTAGGTTAACGAATGGGCACTTGGACTATGTATGTTGCATAGCGGGCAATTGGATTATCTAGGTTAGGTAACGGGCACTTGAACTATCTAGGTTACCTAGCAGGAACTTGGACTATGTAGGTTACCTAGCGGGCACTTGGACTATGTAGGTTACCTTGCGGGCACTTGTACTATCTAGATTACCTAACGGGAACTTGGACTATGTAGGTTAACTAGCATACACTTGGACGATCTAGGTTAACTAGCGGGCACTTGGACTATCTATGTTAACTAGCAAGCACTTGGATTATCTAGGTTAACTAGCGGGTATTTGGACTATTAGGGTCCCTAGCGGGCATTTGGAGTATATTGGTTACCTAGCGGGCACTTGGACTATGTAGGTTAACGAACGGGCACTTGGACTATGTAGGTAACCTAGTGGTCACTTGAACTGTCTACGTTACCTAGCGGGCACTTGGAGTATGTAGGTTAACTAGGGGGCACTTGGACTATCTAGGTTAACTAGCGGGCCCTTGGACGATGTAGGTTAACTAGCGGGCCCTTGGACTATGTAGGTTAACTAGCGGGCCCTTGGACTATGTTGATTAACTAGCGGCACTTGGACTATCTATGTTAAGTAGCGGGCCCTTGGACTATGTAGATTCCCTAGCGGGCACTTGGACTATGTATGTTCCAGAGTGGGCACTTGGACTATGTAGGTTCCCTAGCAGGCACTTGGACTATGTAGGTTCCCTAGCGGGCACTTGTACTATGTAGGTTAACTAGCGGACACTTGGACGATCTAGGTTAACTAGCGGGTAGTTGGACTATGTAGGTTAACTAGCGGGCCCTTGAACTATGTAGATTAACTAGTGGCACTTGGACTATCTACGTTAACTAGAGAGCCCTTGGCCTATGTAGATTCCCTAGCGGGCACTTGGACTACGTAGGTTCCCTAACGGGCACTTAGACTCTGTATGTTCCCTAGCGGGCACTTGGAGTATATATGTTCCTTACGGACACTTGAACTATGTAAGTTAACTAACGTGCACTTGGACTATGTAGGTTAACTAGCGGGCCCTTAGACTATCTAGGTTACCTAGCGGGCACTTGGACTATGTAGGTTAACTAGGGGACACTTGCACTATCTAGGTTACCTAGCGGGCACTTGGACTATGTACGTTCCCTAGTGGGCACTTGGACTAGCTTTGTTAACTAGCGGCCACTTGGACTATGTAGGTTAACTAGGGGACACTTGCACTATGTAGGTTACCTAGCGGCACTTGGACTATCTAGGTTAACTAGCGGGCACTTGGACTATCTGGGTTAACTAGCGTGCACTTGGACAAGTAGGTTCCTTAGCGGGCACTTGGACTATCTAGTTTACCTAGCGGGCACTTGGACTATGTAGGTTAACTAGCGGGCCCTTGGACTATCTAGGTTACATAGCTGGAACTTGGACTATATAGGTTACATTGCGGGCACTTGGACTATGTAGGTTAACCAAAGACACTTGGACGATGTAGGTTAAATAGTGGGCCCTTGGACTATGTAGGTTAACGAATGGGCATTTGGACTATGTAAGTTACCTAGCAGGCACATGGACTGTCTAGGTTACCTAGCGGGCACTTGGTCTATCTAGGTTAATGAACGTGCACTTGGACTATCTAGGTTAACCAGCGGGCACTTGGACTATGTAGGTTACCTAGCGGGCACTTGCACTATCTAGGTTACCTAGTGGGCAGTTGGACTATGTAGGTTAATTCGCGGGCACTTGGACTATCTAGGTTACCGAACGGGCATTTGGACTATGTAGGTTACCTAGCGGGCACTTGGACTTCTAGGTTAACGAATGGGCACTTGGACTATGTATGTTGCATAGCGGGCAATTGGATTGTCTAGGTTAGGTAACGGGCACTTTGACTATCTAGGTTACCTAGCGGGAACTTGGACTATGTAGGTTACCTAACAAGCACTTGCACTATCTAGGTTAACCAGCGGGCACTTGGACTATGTACATTCCCTAGCGGGCTCTTGGACTATCTATGTTAACTAGCGGGCACTTGGACTATGTAGGTTAACTAGGGGACACTTGCACTATGTAGGTTACCTAGCGGCACTTGGACTATCTAGGTTAACTAGCGGACACTTGGACTATCTGGTTTAACCAGTGTGCACTTGGACTATGTAGGTTTCTTAGAGGGCACTTGGACTATCTAGTTTACCTAGCGGGCACTTGGACTATGTAGGTTAACTAGCGGGCCCCTGGACTATCTAGGTTACATAGCTGGAACTTGGACTATATAGGTTACCTTGCGGGCACTTGGACTATGTAGGTTAACCAAAGACACTTGGACGATCTATGTTAAATAGTGGGCCCTTGGACTATGTAGGTTAACGAACGGGCATTTGGACTATGTAAGTTACCTAGCAGGCACTTGGACTGGCTAGGTTACCTAGCGGGCACTTGGACTATCTAGGTTAACGAACGGGCACTTGGACTATCTAGGTTAACTAGCGGGCACTTGGACTATGTAGGTTACCTAGCAAGCACTTGGACTATCTAGGTTAACTAGCGGGCACTGGGACTATCTTGGTTTCTTAGCGGGCACTTGCAGAATGCAGGTTCCCTAGCGGGCACTTTGACTATGTAGGGTCCCTAGAGGGCACTTGGACTATATAGGTTCCCTACGGGCACTTGTACTATCTAGGTTCCCTAACGGGCACTTGGACTAAATAGGTTCCTCTGCGGGCACTTGGACGATGTAGGTTCCCTATCAGGCACTTGGACTATGTAGTTTATCTAGCGGGCACTTGGATGATCAAGGTTAACTAGCGGGTACTTGGACTATCTAGGTTAACTAGCGGGCACTTGGACTATCTAGGTTAATTAGTGGGCACTTGTACAGTGGAGATTCCCTAGCGGGCACTTTGACTATGTAGGTTCCCTAGAGGGCACTTGGACTATATAGGTTCCCTACGGGCACTTGGACTATCTAGGTTCCCTAACGGGCACTTGGAATATGTAGGTTCCGTATCGGGCACTTGGACTATGTAGGTTCCTCAGGGGCCACTTGGACTTTGTAGTTTCCCTATCGGGCATTGGACTATGTAGGTTAACTAGCAGGACCTTGGACTATCTAGGTTACCTAGGGGGCACTTGGACTATGTAGGTTAACTAGCGGACACTTGGACAATCTAGGTTTCCTAGCGGGCAATTGAACTATGAACATACCCTAGCGGGCATTTGGACTATCTAGGTTACCTAGCGGGCACTTGGACTGTCTAGGTTACCTAGCTGGCACTTGGCCTATCTACGTTAACGAACGGGCACTTGGACTATGTAGGTTAACTAGCGGACCCTTCGATTATCTAGGTTAGCTAACGGGCAATTGGACTATCTAGGTTACCTAGCGGGCACTTGGACTATTTAGGTTACCTAGCAGGCACTTGGACTATCTAGGTTACTTAGCGGGCACTTGGAGTATGTACGTTACCTAGCGGGCACTTGGACTATGTACGTTTCCTAGCGGGTACTTGGACTATCTATGTTAACTAGCGGGCACTTGGACTATGTAGGTTCCCTATCGGGCACTAGGACTAGATAGGTTCCCTAGCGGGCACTTGGTCTATCTAGGTTAACTAGCGGGCACTTGGACTCTCTATGTTAACTAGCGAGCACTTGGACTATCTAGGTTAACTAGCGGGCATTTGGACTATTAGTTTCCCTAATGGGCATTTTGAGTATAATGGTTACCTAGCGGGCACTTGGACTATGTAGGTTAACGAACGGGCACTTGGACTATGTAGGTAACCTAGTGGTCACTTGAACTGTCTAGATTACCAAGCGGGCACTTGGAGTATGTAGGTTAACTAGGGGGCACTTGGACTATCTAGGTTAACTAGCGGGCCCTTGGACGATATAGGTTAACTAGCGGGCACGTGGAGGATCTAGGTTAACTAGCGAGTACTTGGACTATGTAGGTTAACTAGCGGGCCCTTGGACTATGTTGATTAACTAGCGGCACTTGGACTATCTACATTAAGTAGCGAACCCTTGGACTATGTAGATTCCCTAGCGGGCACTTGGACTATATTAGTTCCAGAGCGGGCAATTGGACAATCTACGTTAACTAGAGGACCCTGGGACTATGTAGATTCCCTAGCGGGCACTTGGACTACGTAGGTTCCCTAGGGGGCACTTAGACTCTGTATGTTCCCTAGCGGGCACTTGGACTATATATGTTCCTTACGGACACTTGAACTATGTAAGCTAACTACCGGGCACTTGGACTATGTAGGATAACTAGCGGGCCCTTAGACTATCTAGGTTACCTAGCGGGCACTTGGATTATGTAGGTTAACTACCGGGCACTTGGACTATCTATGTTAACTAGCGGGCACTTGGACTATGTAGGTTAACTAGGGGACACTTGCACTATGTAGGTTACTTAGCGGCACTTCAACTTTCTAGGTTAACTCGCGGGCACTTGGACTATCTGGGTTAACTAGCGTGCACTTGGACTATGTAGGTTCCTTAGCGGGCACTTGGACTATCTAGTTTACCTAGCGGGCACTTGGACTATGTAGGTTAACTAGCAGGCCCTTGGACTATCTAGGTTACATAGCTGGAACTTGGGCTATGTAGGTTACCTTGCGGGCACTTGGACTATGTAGGTTACCTAGCGGGCACTTGGACTATCTAGGTTAACGAAAGGGCACTTGGACTATCTAGGTTAACTAGCGGGTACTTGGACTATGTAGGTTACCTAGTGGGCACTTGCACTATCTAGGTTACCTAGTGGGCACTTGGACTATGTAGGTTAATTCGCGGGCACTTGGACTATCTAGGTTACCGAACGGGCATTTGGACTATGTAGGTTACCTAGCGGGCACTTGGACTTCTAGGTTAACGAATGGGCACTTGGACTATGTATGTTGCATAGCGGGCAATTGGATAATCTAGGTTAGGTAACGGGCACTTGGACTATCTAGGTTACCTAGCAGGAACTTGGACTATGTAGGTTACCTAGCGGGCACTTGGACTATGTAGGTTACCTAACGGGCACTTGGACTATCTTGGTTTCTTAGCGGGCACTTGGATTATCTAGGTTAGCTAACAGGAACTTGGAATATCTAGGTTACCTAGCGGGCACTTGGACTATGTAGGTTATCTTGCCGGCACTTGTACTATCTAGGTTACCTAACGGGAACATGGACTATGTATGTTAACTAGCGTACACTTGGACGATCTACGTTAACTAGCCGGCACTTGGAATATCTAGGTTAACTAGCGGGCCCTTGGACTATGTAGGTTAACTAGCGGGCACTTGGACTATCTAGGTTGACTAGCAGGTTCTTGGACTATGTAGGTTAACTAGCGAGCACTTTGACTATCTAGGTTAACGAGCTGACTTTGGACTATGTAGGTTAACTATCGTTCATTTCGACTATCTAGGTTAACTAGCGGGCACTTGGACTATCTAGGTTAACTAGCGGGCAATTGCACAGTGCAGGTTCCCTAGCGGGCACTTTGACTATGTAGGTTCCCTAGCGGGCACTTGGACTATATAGGTTCTCTACGGGCACTTGGACTATCTAGGTTCCCTAACGGGCTCTTGGACTATGTAGTTTCCTCTGCGGGCACTTGGACTATGTAGGTTCCCTATCAGGCAATTGGACTATGTAGGTTAACTAGCAGGCACTTGGACTATCTAGGTTAACTAGCTGAACTTGGACTATGTAGGTTAACTATCGGGCACTTGGACTATCTAGGTTAACTAGCGGGCACTTGGACTATGTAGGTTCCCTAGCGGGCACTTGCACTATCTAGGTTACCTAGTGGGCACTTGGACTATGTAGGTTAATTCGCGGGCACTTGGACTATCTAGGTTACCGAACGATCATTTGGACTATGTAGGTTACCTAGCGGGCACTTGGACTATCTAGGTTGCCTAATGGGCACTTGGACTATCTTGGTTTCTTAGCGGGCACTTGGACTATATAGGTTACCTAGCGGGCCCTTGGACTATGTAGGTTACCTAGCGGGCACTTGGACTATCTAGGTTAACGAAAGGGCACTTGGACTATGTAGGTTACCTAGCGGGCACTTGGATTATCTAGGTTAGCTAACAGGAACTTGGAATATCTAGGTTACCTAGTGGGCACTTGGACTATGTAGGTTACCTTGCGGGCACTTGTACTATCTAGATTACCTAACGGGAACTTGGACTATGTAGGTTAACTAGCATACACTTGGACGATCTAGGTTAACTAGCGGGCACTTGGACTATCTATGTTAACTAGCAAGCACTTGGATTATCTAGGTTAACTAGCGGGTATTTGGACTATTAGGGTCCCTAGCGGGCATTTGGAGTATATTGGTTACCTAGCGGGCACTTGGACTATGTAGGTTAACGAACGGGCACTTGGACTATGTAGGTAACCTAGTGGTCACTTGAACTGTCTAGGTTACCTAGCAGGCACTTGGAGTATGTAGGTTAACTAGGGGGCACTTGGACTATCTAGGTTAACTAGCGGGCCCTTGGACGATGTAGGTTAACTAGTGGGCCCTTGGACTATGTAGGTTAACTAGCGGGCCCTTGGACTATGTTGATTAACTAGCGGCACTTGGACTATCTATGTTAAGTAGCGGGCCCTTGGACTATGTAGATTCCCTAGCGGGCACTTGGACTATGTATGTTCCAGAGTGGGCACTTGGACTATGTAGGTTCCCTAGCAGGCACTTGGACTATGTAGGTTCCCTAGCGGGCACTTGTACTATGTAGGTTAACTAGCGGACACTTGGACGATCTAGGTTAACTAGCGGGTAGTTGGACTATGTAGGTTAACTAGCGGGCCCTTGAACTATGTAGATTAACTAGTGGCACTTGGACTATCTACGTTAACTAGAGAGCCCTTGGCCTATGTAGATTCCCTAGCGGGCACTTGGACTACGTAGGTTCCCTAACGGGCACTTAGACTCTGTATGTTCCCTAGCGGGCACTTGGACTATATATGTTCCTTACGGACACTTGAACTATGTAAGTTAACTAACGTGCACTTGGACTATGTAGGTTAACTAGCGGGCCCTTAGACTATCTAGGTTACCTAGCGGGCACTTGGACTATGTAGGTTAACTAGGGGACACTTGCACTATCTAGGTTACCTAGCGGGCACTTGGACTATGTACGTTCCCTAGTGGGCACTTGGACTAGCTATGTTAACTAGAGGGCACTTGGACTATGTAGGTTAACTAGGGGACACTTGCACTATGTAGGTTACCTAGCGGCACTTGGACTATCTAGGTTAACTAGCGGGCACTTGGACAATCTGGGTTAACCAGCGTGCACTTGGACAAGTAGGTTCCTTAGCGGGCACTTGGACTATCTAGTTTACCTAGCGGGCACTTGGACTATGTAGGTTAACTAGCGGGCCCTTGGACTATCTAGGTTACATAGCTGGAACTTGGACTATATAGGTTACATTGCGGGCACTTGGACTATGTAGGTTAACCAAAGACACTTGGACGATCTAGGTTAAATAGTGGGCCCTTGGACTATGTAGGTTAACGAATGGGCATTTGGACTATGTAAGTTACCTAGCAGGCACTTGGACTGTCTAGGTTACCTAGCGGGCACTTGGTCTATCTAGGTTAATGAACGTGCACTTGGACTATCTAGGTTAACCAGCGGGCACTTGGACTATGTAGGTAACCTAGCGGGCACTTGCACTATCTAGGTTACCTAGTGGGCAGTTGGACTATGTAGGTTAATTCGCGGGCACTTGGACTATCTAGGTTACCGAACGGGCATTTGGACTATGTAGGTTACCTAGCGGGCACTTGGACTTCTAGGTTAACGAATGGGCACTTGGACTATGTGTGTTGCATAGCGGGCAATTGGATTGTCTAGGTTAGGTAACGGGCACTTTGACTATCTAGGTTACCTAGCGGGAACTTGGACTATGTAGGTTACCTAACAAGCACTTGCACTATCGAGGTTACCAGCGGGCACTTGGACTATGTACGTTCCCTAGTGGGCAGTTGGACTATGTAGGTTAATTCGCGGGCACTTGGCCTATCTAGGTTAACGAACGGGCACTTGGACTATATAGGTTAACTAGCGGGCACTTGGACTATGTAGGTTACCTAGCAAGCACTTGGACTATCTAGGTTAACTAGCGGGCACTGGGACTATCTTGGTTTCTTAGCGGGCACTTGCAGAATGCAGGTTCCCTAGCGGGCACTTTGACTATGTAGGGTCCCTAGAGGGCACTTGGACTATATAGGTTCCCTACGGGCACTTGGACTATCTAGGTTCCCTAACGGGCACTTGGACTAAGTAGGTTCCTCTGCGGGCACTTGGACTATGTAGGTTCCCTATCAGGCACTTGGACTATGTAGTTTATCTAGCGGGCACTTGGATGATCAAGGTTAACTAGCGGGTACTTGGACTATCTAGGTTAACTAGCGGGCACTTGGACTATCTAGGTTAATTAGTGGGCACTTGTACAGTGGAGGTTCCCTAGCGGGCACTTTGACTATGTAGGTTCCCTAGCGGGCACTTGGACTATATAGGTTCCCTACGGGCACTTGGACTATCTAGGTTCCCTAACGGGCACTTGGAATATGTAGGTTCCCTATCGGGCACTTGGACTATGTAGGTTCCTCAGGGGCCACTTGGACTTTGTAGTTTCCCTATCGGGCATTGGACTATGTAGGTTAACTAGCAGGACCTTGGACTATCTAGGATACCTAGGGGGCACTTGGACTATGTAGGTTAACTAGCGGACACTTGGACAATCTAGGTTTCCTAGCGGGCAATTGAACTATGTACATACCCTAGCGGGCATTTGGACTATCTAGGTTACCTAGCGGGCACTTGGACTGTCTAGGTTACCTAGCTGGCACTTGGCCTATCTACGTTAACGAACGGGCACTTGGACTATGTAGGTTAACTAGCGGACCCTTCGATTATCTAGGTTAGCTAACGGGCAATTGGACTATCTAGGTTACCTAGCGGGCACTTGGACTATTTAGGTTACCTAGCAGGCACTTTGACTATCTAGGTTAACGAACGTGCACTTGGACTATGTAGGTAACCTAGCGGGCACTTCGACTGTCTAGGTTACCTAGCAGGCACTTGGCCTATCTACGTTAACGAACGGGCACTTGGAATATGTAGGTTAACTAGCGGACACTTCGACTATCTAGGTTAGCTAACGGGCAATTGGACAATCTAAGTTACATAGCGGGCACTTGGACTCTCTATGTTAACTAGCGAGCACTTGGACTATGTAGGTTCCCTAGCGAGCACTTGGACTTTGTAGATTCCCTATCGGGTACTTGGACTGTATAGGTTAACTAGGGGGCAATTGGACAGTCTAGGTTACCTAGAGGGCACTTGGACTATGTACGTTACCTAGCGGGCACTTGGACTATGTATGTTTCCTAGCGGGTACTTGAACTATCTATGTTAACTAGCGGGCACTTGGACTATGTAGGTTCCCTATCGGGCACTTGGACTAGATAGGTTCCCTAGCGGGCATTCGGTCTCTCTAGGTTAACTAGCGGGCACTTGGACTATCTAGGTTAACTAGCGGGCATTTGCACTATTAGGGTCCCTAGCGGGCATTTGGAGTATATTAGTTACCTAGCGGGCACTTGGACCTTGTAGATTAACTAGCAGGCCCTTGGACTATGTTGATTAACTAGCGGCACTTGGACTATCTACGTTAAGTAGCAGGCCCTTGGACTATGTAGATTCCCTAGCGGGCACTTGGACTATGTATGTTCCAGAGCGGGCACTTGGACTATGTAAGTTCCCTAGCAGGCACTTGGACTGGCTAGGTTACCTAGCGGGCACTTGGACTATCTAGGTTAACGAACGGGCACTTGGACTATCTAGGTTAACTAGCGGGCACTTGGACTATGTAGGTTACCTAGCAAGCACTTGGACTATCTAGGTTAACTAGCGGGCACTGGGACTATATTGGTTTCTTAGCGGGCACTTGCAGAATGCAGGTTCCCTAGCGGGCACTTTGACTATGTAGGGTCCCTAGAGGGCACTTGGACTATATAGGTTCCCTACGGGCACTTGGACTATCTAGGTTCCCTAACGGGCACTTGGACTAAGTAGGTTCCTCTGCGGACACTTGGACTATGTAGGTTCCCTATCAGGCACTTGGACTATGTAGTTTATCTAGCGGGCACTTGGATGATCAAGGTTAACTAGCGGGTACTTGGACTATCTAGGTTAACTAGCGGGCACTTGGACTATCTAGGTTAATTAGTGGGCACTTGTACAGTGGAGGTTCCCTAGCGGGCACTTTGACTATGTAGGTTCCCTAGCGGGCACTTGGACTATATAGGTTCCCTACGGGCACTTGGACTATCTAGGTTCCCTAACGGGCACTTGGAATATGTAGGTTCCCTATCGGGCACTTGGACAATGTAGGTTCCTCAGGGGCCACTTGGACTTTGTAGTTTCCCTATCGGGCATTGGACTATGTAGGTTAACTAGCAGGACCTTGGACTATCTAGGTTACCTAGGGGGCACTTGGACTATGTAGGTTAACTAGCGGACACTTGGACAATCTAGGATTCCTAGCGGGCAATTGAACTATGTACATACCCTAGCGGGCATTTGGACTATCTAGGTTACCTAGCGGGCACTTGGACTGTCTAGGTTACCTAGCTGGCACTTGGCCTATCTACGTTAACGAACGGGCACTTGGACTATGTAGGTTAACTAGCGGACCCTTCGATTATCTAGGTTAGCTAACGGGCAATTGGACTATCTAGGTTACCTAGCGGGCACTTGGACTATTTAGGTTACCAAGCAGGCACTTGGACTATGTAGGTTCCCTAGCGGGCACTTGTACTATGTAGGTTAACTAGCGGACACGTGGACGATCTAGGTTAACTAGCGGGCTGTTGGACTATGTAGCTTAACTAGCGGGCCTTTAAACTATGTAGATTAACTAGCGGCACTTGGACTATCTACGTTAACTAGAGGGCCCTTGGACTATGTAGATTCCCTAGCGGGCACTTGGGCTACGTAGGTTCCCTAGCGGGCACTTAGACTCTGTATGTTCCCCAGCGGGCACTTGGACTATATATGTTCCTTACGGACACTTGAGCTATGTAAGTTAACTACCGGGCACGTGGACTATGTAGGTTAACTAGCGGGCCCTTAGACTATCTAGGTTACCTAGCGGGCACTTGGACTATGTAGGTTAACTACCGGGCACTTGCACTATCTAGGTTACCTAGCCGGCACTTGGACTATGTACTTTCCCTAGCGGGCTCTTGGACTATCTATGTTAACTAGCGGGCACTTGGACTATGTAGGTTAACTAGGGGACACTTGCACTATGTAGGTTACCTAGCGGCACTTGGACTATCTAGGTTAACTAGCGGACACTTGGACTATCTGGTTTAACCAGTGTGCACTTGGACTATGTAGGTTTCTTAGGGGGCACTTGGACTATCTAGTTTACCTAGCGGGCACTTGGACTATGTAGGTTAACTAGCGGGCCCTTGAACTATCTAGGTTACTTAGCTGTAACTTGGACTATATAGGTTACCTTGCGGGCACTTGGACTATGTAGGTTAACTAGCGGGCCCTTGGACTATCTAGGTTACTTAGCTGTAACTTGGACTATATAGGTTACCTTGCGGGCACTTGGACTATGTAAGTTACCTAGCACGCACTTGGACTATCTAGGTTACCTAGCAGGCACTTGGACTATCTAGGTTAACGAACGGGCACTTGGACTATCTAGGTTAACTAGCGGGCCCTTGGACTATGTAGGTTACCTTGCGGGCACTTGGACTATGTAGGTTAATTAGCGGGCACTTGGAATATCTAGGTTACCGAATCGGCATTTGGACTATGTAGGTTACCTAGCGGGCACTTGGACTTCTAGGTTAACGAATGAGCACTTGGACTATGTATGTTGCATAGTGGGCAATTGGATTATCTAGGTTAGGTAACGGGTACTTGAACTATCTAGGTTACCTAGCGGGAACTTGGACTATGTAGGTTACCTAGCAGGCACTTGGACTATCTAGGTTACCAAAGGGCACTTGGACTATCTTGGTTTCTTAGCGGGCACTTGGACTATATAGGTTACCTAGCGGGCTTGGACTATGTAGGTTACCTAGCGGGCACTTGGACTATCTAGGTTAGCTAACAGGAACTTGGAATACCTAGGTTACCTAGCGGGCACTTGGACTATGTAGGTTAAATTGCGGGCACTTGTACTATCTAGGTTACATAACGGGAACTTGGACTATGTAGGTTAACTAGCGTACACTTGGACGATCTAGTTTAACTAGCGGGTACTTGGAATATCTAGGTTAACTAGCGGGCCCTTGGACTATGTAGGTTAACTAGCGGGCACTTGGACTATCTAGGTTAACTAGCAGGTTTTTGGACTATGTAGGTTAACTAGCGGGCACTTGGACTATCTAGGTTAACTAGCTGACCTTGGACTATGTAGGTTAACTATCGGGCACTTCGACTATCTAGGTTAACTAGCGGGCACTGGGACTATCTAGGTTAACTAGCGGGCACTTGCACAGTGCAGGTTCCCTAGCGGGCACTTTGACTATGTAGGTTCCCTAGCGGGCACTTGGACTATATAGGTTCCCTACGGGCACTTGGACTATCGAGGTTCCCTAACGGGCCCTTGGACTATGTAGGTTCCTCTGCGGGCACTTGGACTATGTAGGTTCCCTATTAGGCACTTGGACTATGTAGGTTAACTAGCGGGCACTTGGATGATCAAGGTTAACTAGCGGGCACTAGGACTATCTAGGTTAACTAGCGGGCACTTGCACAATGCAGGTTCCCTAGCGGGCACTTTGACTATGTAGGTTCCCTAGCGGGCACTTGGACTATATAGGTTCCCTGCGGGCACTTTGACTATCTAGGTTCCCTAACGGGCACTTGGAATATGTAGGTTCCCTATCGGGCACTTGGACTATGTAGGTTAACTAGCAGGACCTTGGACTATCTAGGTTACCTAGGGGGCACTTGGACTATGTAGGTTAACTAGCGGACACTTGGACAATCTAGGTTTCCTAGCGGGCAATTGGACTATGTACGTCCCGTAGCGGGCACTTGGACTATCTAGGTTAACTAGCGCGCACTTGGACTATCTAGGTTAACTAGCGGGCATTTGGACTATTAGGGTCCCTAGCGGGCATTTGGAGTATATTAGTTACCTAGCGGGCACTTGGACCTTGTAGATTAACTAGCAGGCCCTTGGACTATGTTGATTAACTAGCGGCACTTGGACTATCTACGTTAAGTAGCAGGCCCTTGGACTATGTAGATTCCCTAGCGGGCACTTGGACTATGTATGTTCCAGAGCGGGCACTTGGACTATGTAGGTTCCCTAGCAGGCACTTGGACTATGTAGGTTCCCTAGCGGGCACTTGTACTATGTAGGTTAACTAGCGGACACGTGGACGATCTAGGTTAACTAGCGGGTAGTTGGACTATGTAGCTTAACTAGCGGGCCCTTAAACTATGTAGATTAACTAGCGGCACTTGGACTATCTACGTTAACTAGAGGGCCCTTGGACTATGTAGATTCCCTAGCGGGCACTTGGGCTACGTAGGTTCCCTAGCGGGCACTTAGACTCTGTATGTTCCCCAGCGGGCACTTGGACTATATATGTTCCTTACGGACACTTGAACTATGTAAGTTAACTACTGGGCACGTGGACTATGTAGGTTAACTAGCGGGCCCTTAGACTATCTAGGTTACCTAGAGGGCACTTGGACTATGTAGGTTAACTACCGGGCACTTGCACTATCTAGGTTACCTAGCGGGCACTTGGACTATGTACGTTCCCTAGCGGGCTCTTGGACTATCTATGTAAACTAGCGGGCACTTGGACTATGTAGGTTAACTAGGGGACACTTGCACTATGTAGGTTACCTAGCGGCACTTGGACTATCTAGGTTAACTAGCGGACACTTGGACTATCTGGTTTAACCAGTGTGCACTTGGACTATGTAGGTTAACTAGCGGGACCTTGGACTATCTAGGTTACTTAGCTGTAACTTGGACTATATAGGTTACCTTGCGGGCACTTGGACTATGTAGGTTAACTAGCGGGCCCTTGGACTATCTAGGTTACTTAGCTGTAACTTGGACTATATAGGTTACCTTGCGGGCACTTGGACTATGTAAGTTACCTAGCACGCACTTGCACTATCTAGGTTACCTAGCAGGCACTTGGACTATCTAGGTTAACGAACGGGCACTTGGACTATCTAGGTTAACTAGCGGGCACTTGGACTATGTAGGTTACTTTGCGGGCACTTGGACTATGTAGGTTAATTAGCGGGCACTTGGAATATTTAGGTTACCGAATGGGCATTTGGACAATGTAGGTTACCTAGCGGGCACTTGGACTTCTAGGTTAACGAATGGGCACTTGGACTATGTATGTTGCATAGTGGGCAATTGGATTATCTAGGTTAGGTAACGGGCACTTGAACTATCTAGGTTACCTAGCGGGAACTTGGACTATGTAGGTTACCTAGCAGGCACTTGGACTATCTAGGTTATCAAAGGGCACTTGGACTATCTTGGTTTCTTAGCGGGCACTTTGACTATATAGGTTACCTAGTGGGCTTGGACTATGTAGGTTACCTAGCGGACACTTGGACTATCTAGGTTAGCTAACAGGAACTTGGAATACCTAGGTTACCTAGCGAGCGCTTGGACTATGTAGGTTACCTTGCGGGCACTTGTACTATCTAGGTAACCTAACGGGAACTTGGACTATGTAGGTTAACTAGCGTACACTTGTACGATCTAGTTTAACTAGCGGGTACTTGGAATATCTAGGTTAACTAGCGGGCCCTTGGACTATGTAGGATAAATAGCGGGCACTTGGACTATCTAGGTTAACTAGCTGACCTTGGACTATGTAGGTTAACTAGTGGGCACTTGGACTATCTAGGTTAACTAGCTGACCTTGGACTATGTAGGTTAACTATCGGGCACTTCGACTATCTAGGTTAACTAGCGGGCACTAGGACTATCTAGGTTAACTAGCGGGCACTTGCACAGTGCAGGTTCCCTAGCGGGCACTTTGACTATGTAGGTTCCCTAGCGGGCACTTGGACTATATAGGTTCCCTACGGGCACTTGGACTATCTAGGTTCCCTAACGGGCACTTGGACTATGTAGGTTCCTCTGCGGGCACTTGGACTATGTAGGTTCCCTATTAGGCACTTGGACTATGTAGGTTAACTAGCGGGCACTTGGATGATCAAGGTTAACTAGCGGGCACTTGGACTATCTAGGTTAACTAGCAGGCACTAGGACTATCTAGGTTAACTAGCGGGCACATGCACAATGCAGGTTCCCTAGCGGGCACTTTGACTATGTAGGTTCCCTAGCGGGCACTTGGACTATGTAGGTTACCTAGCAGGCACTTGGACTATCTAGGTTACCAAAGGGCACTTGGACTATCTTGGTTTCTTAGCGGGCACTTGGACTATATAGGTTACCTAGTGGGCTTGGACTATGTAGGTTATCTAGCGGGCACTTGGACTAACCAGGTTAGCTAACAGGAACTTGGAATATCTAGGTTACCTAGCGGGCACTTGGACTATGTAGGTTAACTAGCGTACACTTGGACGATCTAGTTTAACTAGCGGGTACTTGGAATATCTAGGTTAACTAGCGGGCCCTTGGATTATGTAGGTTAACTAGCGGGCACTTGGACTATCTAGGTTAACTAGCAGGTTTTTGGACTATGTAGGTTAACTAGCGGGCACTTGGACTATCTAGGTTAACTAGCTGACCTTGGACTATCTAGGTTAACTAGCGGGCACTTGCACAGTGCAGGTTCCCTAGCGGGCACTTTGACTATGTAGGTTCCCTAGCGGGCACTTGGACTATATAGGCTCCCTACGGGCACTTGGACTATCTAGGTTCCCTAACGGGCACTTGGAGTATGTAGGTTTCTCTGCGGGCACTTGGACTATGTAGGTTCCCTATTAGGCACTTGGACTATGTAGGTTAACTAGCGGGCACTTGGGTGATCAAGGTTAACTAGCGGGCACTTGGACTATCTAGGTTAACTAGCGGGCACTTGGACTATCTAGGTTAACTAGCGGGCACTTGGACTATGTAGGTTACCTTGCGGGCACTTGGACTATGTAGGTTAATTAGCGGGCACTTGGAATATTTAGGTTACCGAATGGGCATTTGGACTATGTAGGTTACCTAGCGGGCACTTGGACTTCTAGGTTAACGAATGGGGCACTTGGACTATGTATGTTGCATAGTGGGCAATTGGATTATCTAGGTTAGGTAACGGGCACTTGAACTATCTAGGTTACCTAGCGGGAACTTGGACTATGTAGGTTACCTAGCAGGCACTTGGACTATCTAGGTTACCAAAGGGCACTTGGACTATCTTGGTTTCTTAGCGGGCACTTTGACTATATAGGTTACCTAGTGGGCTTGGACTATGTAGGTTACCTAGCGGGCACTTGGACTATCTAGGTTAGCTAACAGGAACTTGGAATACCTAGGTTACCTAGCGAGCGCTTGGACTATGTAGGTTACCTTGCGGGCACTTGTACTATCTAGGTAACCTAACGGGAACTTGGACTATGTAGGTTAACTAGCGTACACTTGGACGATCTAGTTTAACTAGCGGGTACTTGGAATATCTAGGTTAACTAGCGGGCCCTTGGACTATGTAGGATAAATAGCGGGCACTTGGACTATCTAGGTTAACTAGCTGACCTTGGACTATGTAGGTTAACTAGTGGGCACTTGGACTATCTAGGTTAACTAGCTGACCTTGGACTATGTAGGTTAACTATCGGGCACTTCGACTATCTAGGTTAACTAGCGGGCACTAGGACTATCTAGGTTAACTAGCGGGCACTTGCACAGTGCAGGTTCCCTAGCGGGCACTTTGACTATGTAGGTTCCCTAGCGGGCACTTGGACTATAAAGGTTCCCTACGGGCACTTGGACTATCTAGGTTCCCTAACGGGCACTTGGACTATGTAGGTTCCTCTGCGGGCACTTGGACTATGTAGGTTCCCTATTAGGCACTTGGACTATGTAGGTTAACTAGCGGGCACTTGGATGATCAAGGTTAACTAGCGGGCACTTGGACTATCTAGGTTAACTAGCAGGCACTAGGACTATCTAGGTTAACTAGCGGGCACATGCACAATGCAGGTTCCCTAGCGGACACTTTGACTATGTAGGCTCCCTAGCGGGCACTTGGACTATGTAGGTTACCTAGCAGGCACTTGGACAATCTAGGTTACCAAAGGGCACTTGGACTATCTTGGTTTCTTCGCGGGCACTTGGACTATATAGGTTACCTAGTGGGCTTGGACTATGTAGGTTATCTAGCGGGCACTTGGACTAACCAGGTTAGCTAACAGGAACTTGGAATATCTAGGTTACCTAGCGGGCACTTGGACTATGTAGGTTACCTTGCGGGCCCTTGTACTATCTAGGTTACCTAACGGGAACTTGGACTATGTAGGTTAACTAGCGTACACTTGGACGATCTAGTTTAACTAGCGGGTACTTGGAATATCTAGGTTAACTAGCGGGCCCTTGGATTATGTAGGTTAACTAGCGGGCACTTGGACTATCTAGGTTAACTAGCAGGTTTTTGGACTATGTAGGTTAACTAGCGGGCACTTGGACTATCTAGGTTAACTAGCTGACCTTGGACTATCTAGGTTAACTAGCGGGCACTTGCACAGTGCAGGTTCCCTAGCGGGCACTTTGACTATGTAGGTTCCCTAGCGGGCACTTGGACTATATAGGCTCCCTACGGGCACTTGGACTATCTAGGTTCTCTAACGGGCACTTGGACTATGTAGGTTTCTCTGCGGGCACTTGGACTATGTAGGTTCCCTATTAGGCACTTGGACTATGTAGGTTAACTAGCGGGAACTTGGATGATCAAGGTTAACTAGCGGGCACTTGCACAGTGCAGGTTCCCTAGCGGGCACTTTGACTATGTAGGTTCCCTAGCGGGCACTTGGACTATATAGGTTCCCTACGGGCACTTGGACTATCGAGGTTCCCTAACGGGCACTTGGACTATGTAGGTTCCTCTGCGGGCACTTGGACTATGTAGTTTCCTATTAGGCACTTGGACTATGTAGGTTAACTAGCGGGCACTTGGATGATCAAGGTTAACTAGCGGGCACTAGGACTATCTAGGTTAACTAGCGGGCACTTGCACAATGCAGGTTCCCTAGCGGGCACTTTGACTATGTAGGTTCCCTAGCGGGCACTTGGACTATATAGGTTCCCTGCGGGCACTTTGACTATCTAGGTTCCCTAACGGGCACTTGGAATATGTAGGTTCCCTATCGGGCACTTGGACTATGTAGGTTAACTAGCAGGACCTTGGACTATCTAGGTTACCTAGGGGGCACTTGGACTATGTAGGTTAACTAGCGGACACTTGGACAATCTAGGTTTCCTAGCGGGCAATTGGACTATGTACGTCCCGTAGCGGGCACTTGGACTATCTAGGTTAACTAGCGAGCACTTGGACTATCTAGGTTAACTAGCGGGCATTTGGACTATTAGGGTCCCTAGCGGGCATTTGGAGTATATTAGTTACCTAGCGGGCACTTGGACCTTGTAGATTAACTAGCAGGCCCTTGGACTATGTTGATTAACTAGCGGCACTTGGACTATCTACGTTAAGTAGCAGGCCCTTGGACTATGTAGATTCCCTAGCGGGCACTTGGACTATGTATGTTCCAGAGCGGGCACTTGGACTATGTAGGTTCCCTAGCAGGCACTTGGACTATGTAGGTTCCCTAGCGGGCACTTGTACTATGTAGGTTAACTAGCGGACACGTGGACGATCTAGGTTAACTAGCGGGTAGTTGGACTATGTAGCTTAACTAGCGGGCCCTTAAACTATGTAGATTAACTAGCGGCACTTGGACTATCTACGTTAACTAGAGGGCCCTTGGACTATGTAGATTCCCTAGCGGGCACTTGGGCTACGTAGGTTCCCTAGCGGGCACTTAGACTCTGTATGTTCCCCAGTGGGCACTTGGACTATATATGTTCCTTACGGACACTTGAACTATGTAAGTTAACTACTGGGCACGTGGACTATGTAGGTTAACTAGCGGGCCCTTAGACTATCTAGGTTACCTAGCGGGCACTTGGACTATGTAGGTTAACTACCGGGCACTTGCACTATCTAGGTTACCTAGCGGGCACTTGGACTATGTACGTTCCCTAGCGGGCTCTTGGACTATCTATGTAAACTAGCGGGCACTTGGACTATGTAGGTTAACTAGGGGACACTTGCACTATGTAGGTTACCTAGCGGCACTTGGACTATCTAGGTTAACTAGCGGACACTTGGACTATCTGGTTTAACCAGTGTGCACTTGGACTATGTAGGTTTCTTAGCGGGCACTTGGACTATCTAGTTTACCTAGCGGGCACTTGGACTATGTAGGTTAACTAGCGGGCCCTTGGACTATCTAGGTTACTTAGCTGTAACTTGGACTATATAGGTTACCTTGCGGGCACTTGGACTATGTAGGTTAACTAGCGGGCCCTTGGACTATCTAGGTTACTTAGCTGTAACTTGGACTATATAGGTTACCTTGCGGGCACTTGGACTATGTAAGTTACCTAGCACGCACTTGCACTATCTAGGTTACCTAGCAGGCACTTGGACTATCTAGGTTAACGAACGGGCACTTGGACTATCTAGGTTAACTAGCGGGCACTTGGACTATGTAGGTTACCTTGCGGGCACTTGGACTATGTAGGTTAATTAGCGGGCACTTGGAATATTTAGGTTACCGAATGGGCATTTGGACTATGTAGGTTACCTAGCGGGCACTTGGACTTCTAGGTTAACGAATGGGCACTTGGACTATGTATGTTGCATAGTGGGCAATTGGATTATCTAGGTTAGGTAACGGGCACTTGAACTATCTAGGTTACCTAGCGGGAACTTGGACTATGTAGGTTACCTAGCAGGCACTTGGACTATCTAGGTTACCAAAGGGCACTTGGACTATCTTGGTTTCTTAGCGGGCACTTTGACTATATAGGTTACCTAGTGGGCTTGGACTATGTAGGTTACCTAGCGGGCACTTGGACTATCTAGGTTAGCTAACAGGAACTTGGAATACCTAGGTTACCTAGCGAGCGCTTGGACTATGTAGGTTACCTTGCGGGCACTTGTACTATCTAGGTAACCTAACGGGAACTTGGACTATGTAGGTTAACTAGCGTACACTTGGACGATCTAGTTTAACTAGCGGGTACTTGGAATATCTAGGTTAACTAGCGGGCCCTTGGACTATGTAGGATAAATAGCGGGCACTTGGACTATCTAGGTTAACTAGCTGACCTTGGACTATGTAGGTTAACTAGTGGGCACTTGGACTATCCAGGTTAACTAGCTGACCTTGGACGATGTAGGTTAACTATCGGGCACTTCGACTATCTAGGTTAACTAGCGGGCACTAGGACTATCTAGGTTAACTAGCGGGCACTTGCACAGTGCAGGTTCCCTAGCGGGCACTTTGACTATGTAGGTTCCCTAGCGGGCACTTGGACTATATAGGTTCCCTACGGGCACTTGGACTATCTAGGTTCCCTAACGGGCACTTGGACTATGTAGGTTCCTCTGCGGGCACTTGGACTATGTAGGTTCCCTATTAGGCACTTGGACTATGTAGGTTAACTAGCGGGCACTTGGATGATCAAGGTTAACTAGCGGGCACTTGGACTATCTAGGTTAACTAGCGGGCACTTGCACAATGCAGGTTCCCTAGCGGACACTTTGACTATGTAGGTTCCCTAGCGGGCACTTGGACTATATAGGTTCCCTGCGGGCACTTGGACTATCTAGGTTCCCTAACGGGCACTTGGAATATGTAGGTTCCCTATCGGGCACTTGGACTATATAGGTTACCTAGTGGGCTTGGACTATGTAGGTTATCTAGCGGGCACTTGGACTAACCAGGTTAGCTAACAGGAACTTGGAATATCTAGGTTACCTAGCGGGCACTTGGACTATGTAGGTTACCTTGCGGGCCCTTGTACTATCTAGGTTACCTAACGGGAACTTGGACTATGTAGGTTAACTAGCGTACACTTGGACGATCTAGTTTAACTAGCGGGTACTTGGAATATCTAGGTTAACTAGCGGGCCCTTGGATTATGTAGGTTAACTAGCGGGCACTTGGACTATCTAGGTTAACTAGCAGGTTTTTGGACTATGTAGGTTAACTAGCGGGCACTTGGACTATCTAGGTTAACTAGCTGACCTTGGACTATCTAGGTTAACTAGCGGGCACTTGCACAGTGCAGGTTCCCTAGCGGGCACTTTGACTATGTAGGTTCCCTAGCGGGCACTTGGACTATATAGGCTCCCTACGGGCACTTGGACTATCTAGGTTCCCTAACGGGCACTTGGACTATGTAGGTTTCTCTGCGGGCACTTGGACTATGTAGGTTCCCTATTAGGCACTTGGACTATGTAGGTTAACTAGCGGGCACTTGGGTGATCAAGGTTAACTAGCGGGCACTTGGACTATCTAGGTTAACTAGCGGGCACTTGCACAATGCAGGTTCCCTAGCGGGCACTTTGACTATGTAGGTTCCCTAGCGGGCACTTGGATTATATAGGTTCCCTGCGGGCACTTGGACTATCTAGGTTCCCTAACGGGCACTTGGAATATGTAGGTTCCCTATCGGGCACTTGGACTATGTAGGTTAACTAGCAGGACCTTGGACTATCTAGGTTACCTAGGGGGCACTTGGACTATGTAGGTTAACTAGCGGACACTTGGACAATCTAGGTTACCTAGCGGGCAATTGGACTATGTACGTCCCGTAGCTGGCACTTGGACTATCTAGGTTAACTAGAGGGCCCTTGGACTATGTAGGTTAACTAGCGGGCACTTGGACTATCTAGGTTAACTAGCGGGCACTTGGACTATCTAGATTAACTAGCGGGCCCTTGGACTATCTAGGTTTACTAGCGGGCACTTGGACTATCTAGGTTAACTAGCGGGCACTTGGACTATGTAGTTTCCCTAGCAGGCATTTGGATTATTTAGGTTACCTAGTGGGCACTTGGACCATGTTGGTTACCTAACGGGCACTTGGATTATGTAGATTAACTAGAAGGCACTTGGACTATCAAGGTTACCAAGCGGGCCCTTGTACTATGTAGGTTACCAGCGGGCACTTGGACTATCTAGGTTAATGAACATGCACTTGGACTATGTAGGTAAACGAGCGGGCACTTGGACTGTCTAGGTTACCTAGCAGACACGTGGCCTATCTATGTTAACGAAAGGGCACTTGGACTATGTAGGTTAACTAGCGGACACTTCGATTATCTATGTTAGCTAACGGGCAATTGGACTATCTAGGTTACCTAGCGGGCGCGTGGACTATGTAGTTTCCCTAGCGGGCACTTGGACTATTTAGGGTTACCTAGCAGGCACTTTGACTATCTAGGTTAACGAATGTGCACTTGGACTATGTAGGTAACCTAGCGGGCACGTGGACTGTATAGGTTACCTAGCAGGCACTTGGCCTATCTATGTTAACAAACGGGCACTTGGACTATGTAGGTTAACTAGCAGACACTTCGACTATCTAGGTTAGCTAACGGGCAATTAGACTATGTAGGTTCCCTAACGGACACTTGGACTATGTAGCTTCCTCTGCAGGCACTTGGACTATGTAGGTTCCCTATCAGGCACTTGGACTACGTAGGTTAACTAGCGGGCCCTTGAACTATGTAGATTAACTAGCAGTACTTGGACTATCTATGTTAACTAGCGGGCCCTTTGACTATGTAGATTCCCTAGCGGGCACTTCGACTACGTAGGTTCCCTAGCGGGCACTTAGACTCTGTATGTTCCCTAGCGGGCACTTGGACTATATATGTTCCTTACGGACACTTGAACTATGTAAGTTAACTAACGTGCACTTGGACTATGTAGGTTAACTAGCGGGCCCTTAGACTATCCAGGTTACCTAGCGGGCACTTGGACAATGTAGGTTAACTACCGGGCACTTACACTATCTAGGTTACCTAGCGGGCACTTGGACTATGTACGTTCCCTAGTGGGCACTTGGACTATCTATGTTAACTAGCGGGCACTTGGACTATGTAGGTTAACTAGGGGACAATTGCACTATGTAGGTTACCTAGTGGCACTTGGACTATCTAGGCTAACTAGCGGGCACTTGGACTATCTGGGTTAACTAGCGTGCACTTGGACTACGGAGGTTCCTTAGCGGGCACTTGGACTATGTAGTTTACCTAGCGGGCACTTGGACTATGTAGGTTAACTAGCGGGCCCTTGGACTATCTAGGTTACATAGCTGGAACTTGGACTATATAGGTTACCTTGGGGGCACTTGGACTATGTAGGTTAACCAAAGACACTTGGACGATCTTGGTTAAATAGTGGGCCCTTGGACTATGTAGGTTAACGAACGGGCATTTGGACTATGTAAGTTACCTAGCAGGTACTTGGACTGGCTAGGTTACCTAGCGGGCACTTGGACTATCTAGGTTAACGAACGGGCACTTGGACTATCTAGGTTAACTAGCGGGCACTTGGACTATGTAGGTTACCTAGCAAGCACTTGGACTATCTAGGTTAACTAGCGGGCACTGGGACTATCTTGGTTTCTTAGCGGGCACTTGCACAATGCAGGTTCCCTAGCGGGCACTTTGACTATGTAGGGTCCCTAGAGGGCACTTGGACTATATAGGTTCCCTACGGGCACTTGGACTATCTAGGTTCCCTAACGGGCACTTGGACTAAGTAGGTTCCTCTGCGGGCACTTGGACTATGTAGGTTCCCTATCAGGCACTTGGACTATGTAGTTTAACTAGCGGGCACTTGGATGATCAAGGTTAACTAGCGGGTACTTGGACTATCTAGGTTAACTAGCGGGCACTTGGATTATCTAGGTTAATTAGTGGGCACTTGTACAGTGGAGGTTCCCTAGCGGGCGCTTTGACTATGTAGGTTCCCTAGCTGGCACTTGGACTATATAGGTTCCCTACGGGCACTTGGACTATCTAGGTTCCCTAACGGGCACTTGGAATATGTAGGTTCCCTATCGGGCACTTGGACTATGTAGGTTCCTCAGCGTGCACTTGGACTTTGTAGTTTCCCTATCGGGCATTGGACTATGTAGGTTAACTAGCAGGACCTTGGACTATCTAGGTTACCTAGGGGGCACTTGGAGTATGTAGGTTAACTAGCGGATACTTGGACAATCTAGGTTTCCTAGCGGGCAATTGAACTATGTACTTACCCTAGCGGGCACTTGGACTATCTAGGTTACCTAGCGGGCACTTGGACTGTCTAGGTTACCTAGCAGGCACTTGGCCTATCTACGTTAACGAACGGGCACTTGGACTATGTAGGTTAACTAGCGGACCCTTCGATTGTCTAGGTTAGCTAACGGGCAATTTGACTATCTAGGTTACCTAGCGGGCACTTGGACTATGTAGGTTCCCTAGCCGGCACTTGGACTATTTAGGTTACCTAGCAGGCACTTTGACTATCTAGGTTAACGAACATGCACTTGGACTATGTAGGTAACCTAGCGGGCACTTGGACTGTCTGGGTTACCTAGCAGGCACTTGGCCTATCTACGTTAACGAACGGGCACTTGGAATATGTAGGTTAACTAGCGGACACTTCGACTATCTAGGTTAGCTAACGGGCAATTGGACAATCTAGGTTACGTAGCGGGCTCTTGGACTATGTAGGTTGCCTAGCGAGCACTTGGACTATGTAGGTTCCCTAGCGAGCACTTGGAATATGTAGGTTCCCTATCAGGTACTTGGACTGTCTAGGTTAACTAGGGGGCAATTGGACAGTCTAGGTTACCTAGTGGGCACTTGGACTATGTACGTTACCTAGCGGGCACTTGGACTATGTACGTTTTCTAGCGGGTACTTGGACTATCTATGTTAACTAGTGGGCACTTGGACTATGTAGGTTCCCTATCGGGCACTTGGACTAGATAGGTTCCCTAGCGGGCACTTGGTCTATCTAGGTTAACTAGCGGGCACTTGGACTATCTATGTTAACTAGCGAGCACTTGGACTATCTAGGTTAACTAGCGGGCATTTGCACTATTAGGGTCCCTAGCGGGCATTTGGAGTATATTAGTTACCTAGCGGGCACTTGGACCTTGTAGATTAACTAGCGGGCCCTTGGACGATGTAGGTTAACTAGCGGGCCCTTGGACTATGTAGGTTAACTAGCAGGCCCTTGGACTATGTTGATTAACTAGCGGCACTTGGACTATCTACGTTAAGTAGCAGGCCCTTGGACTATGTAGATTCCCTAGCGGGCACTTGGACTATGTATGTTCCAGAGCGGGCACTTGGACTATGTAGGTTCCCTAGCAGGCACTTGGACTATGTAGGTTCCCTAGCGGGCACTTGTACTATGTAGGTTAACTAGCGGACACGTGGACGATCTAGGTTAACTAGCGGGTAGTTGGACTATGTAGCTTAACTAGCGGGCCCTTAAACTATGTAGATTAACTAGCGGCACTTGGACTATCTACGTTAACTAGAGGGCCCTTGGACTATGTAGATTCCCTAGCGGGCACTTGTGCTACGTAGGTTCCCTAGCGGGCACTTAGACTCTGTATGTTCCCCAGCGGGCACTTGGACTATATATGTTCCTTACGGACACTTGAACTATGTAAGTTAACTACCGGGCACGTGGACTATGTAGGTTAACTACCGGGCACTTGCACTATCTAGGTTACCCAGCGGGCACTTGGACTATGTACGTTCCCTAGCGGGCTCTTGGACTATCTATTTTAACTAGCGGGCACTTGGACTATGTAGGTTAACTAGGGGACACTTGCACTATGTAGGTTACCTAGCGGCACTTGGACTATCTAGGTTAACTAGCGGGCACTTGGACTATCTGGTTTAACCAGTGTGCACTTGGACTATGTAGGTTTCTTAGCGGGCACTTGGACTATCTAGTTTACCTAGCGGGCACTTGGACTATGTAGGTTAACTAGCGGGCCCTTGGACTATCTAGGTTACATAGCTGTAACTTGGACTATATAGGTTACCTTGCGGGCACTTGGACTATGTAGGTTAACCAAAGACACTTGGACGATGTATGTTAAATAGTGGGCCCTTGGACTATGTAGGTTAACGAACGGGCATTTGGACTATGTAAATTACCTAGCACGCATTTGGACTATCTAGGTTACCTAGCAGGCACTTGGACTATCTAGGTTAACGAACGGGCACTTAGACTATGTAGGTTACCTTGCGGGCACTTGGACTATGTAGGTTAATTAGCGGGCACTTGGAATATCTAGGTTACCGAATGGGCATTTGGACTATGTAGGTTACCTAGCGGGCACTTGGAATTCTAGGTTAACGAAAGGGCACTTGGACTATGTATGTTGCATAGTGGGCAATTGGATTATCTAGGTTAGGTAACGGGCACTTGAACTATCTAGGTTACCTAGCGGGAACTTGGACTATGTAGGTTACCTAGCAGGCACTTGGACTATCTAGGTTACCAAAGGGCACTTGGACTATCTTGGTTTCTTAGCGGGCACTTGGACTATATAGGTTACCTAGCGGGCTTGGACTATGTAGGTTACCTAGCGGGCACTTGGACTATCTAGGTTAGCTAACAGGAACTTGGAATACCTAGGTTACCTAGCGGGCACTTGGACTATGTAGGTTACCTTGCGGGCACTTGTACTATCTAGGTTACCTAACGGGAACTTGGACTATGTAGGTTAACTAGCGTACACTTGGACGATCTAGTTTAAAGAGCGGGTACTTGGAATATCTAGGTTAACTAGCGGGCCCTTGGACTATGTAGGTTAACTAGCGGGCACTTGGACTATCTAGGTTAACTAGCAGGTTTTTGGACTATGTAGGTTAACTAGCGGGCACTTGGACTATCTAGGTTAACTAGCTGACCTTGGACTATCTAGGTTAACTCGCGGGCACTTGCACAGTGCAGGTTCCCTAGCGGGCTCTTTGACTATGTAGGTTCCCTAGGGGGCACTTGGACTATATAGGTTCCCTACGGGCACTTGGACTATCTAGGTTCCCTAACGGGCACTTGGACTATGTAGGTTCCTCTGCGGTAACTTGGACTATGTAGGTTCCCTATTAGGCACTTGGACTATGTAGGTTAACTAGCGGGCACTTGGATGATCAAGGTTAACTAGCGGGCACTTGGACTATCTGGTTTAACCAGTGTGCACTTGGACTATGTAGGTTTCTTAGCGGGCACTTGGACTATCTAGTTTACCTAGCGGGCACTTGGACTATGTAGGTTAACTAGCGGGCCATTGGACTATCTAGGTTACATAGCTGTAACTTGGACTATATAGGTTACCTTGCGGGCACTTGGACTATGTAGGTTAACCAAAGACACTTGGACGATCTATGTTAAATAGTGGGCCCTTGGACTATGTAGGTTAACTAGCGGGCACTTGGACTATCTAGGTTAACTAGCGGGCACTAGGACTATCTAGGTTAACTAGCGGGAACTAGGACTATCTAGGTTAACTAGCGGGCACTTGCACAATGCAGGTTCCCTAGCGGGCACTTTGACTATGTAGGTTCCCTAGCGGGCACTTGGACTATATAGGTTCCCTGCGGGCACTTGGACTATCTAGGTTTCCTAACGGGCACTTGGAATATGTAGGGTCCCTATCGGGCACTTGGACTATGTAGGTTAACTAGCAGGACCTTGGACTATCTAGGTTACCTAGGGGGCACTTGGACTATGTAGGTTAACTAGCGGATACTTGGACAATCTAGGTTACCTAGCGGGCAATTGGACTATGTACGTCCCGTAGCGGGCACTTGGACTATCTAGGTTAACTAGAGGGCCCTTGGACTATGTAGGTTAACTAGCGGGCACTTGGATTATCTAGGTTAACTAGCGGGCACTTGGACTATCTAGATTAACTAGCGGGCCCTTGGACTATCTAGGTTTACTAGCGGGCACTTGGACTATCTAGGTTAACTAGCGGGCACATGGACTATGTAGTTTCCCTAGCAGGCTTTTGGATTATTTAGGTTACCTAGTGGGCACTTGGACTATATAGGTTACCTAGCGGGCACTTGGACTATGTAGGTTAACTAGAAGGCACTTGGACTATCAAGGTTACCAAGCGGGCCCTTGGACTATGTAGGTTACCAGCGGGCACTTGGACTATCTAGGTTAACGAACATGCACTTGGACTATGTAGGTAACCTAGAGGGCACTTGGACTGTCTAGGTTACCTAGCAGACCCGTGGCCTATCTATGTTAACGAAAGGGCACTTGGACTATGTAGGTTAACTAGCGGACACTTCGATGATCTATGTTAGCTAACGGGCAATTGGACTATCTCGGTTACATAGCGGGCGCGTGAACTATGTAGGTTCCCTAGCGGGCACTTGGACTATTTAGGGTTACCTAGCAGGCACTTTGACTATCTAGGTTAACGAACGTGCACTTGGACTATGTAGGTAACCTAGCAGGCACTTGGACTGTCTAGGTTACCTAGCAGGCACTTGGCCTATCTATGTTAACAAACGAGCACTTGGACTATGTAGGTTAACTAGTGGACACTTCGACTATCTAGGTTAGCTAACGGGCAATTGGACTATGTAGGTTCCCTAACGGGCACTTGGACTATGTAGGCTCCTCTGCGGCCACTTGAACTCTGTAGGTACCCATCAGGCACTTGGACTATGTAGGTTAACTAGCGGGCCCTTGAACTATGTAGATTAACTAGCGGTACTTGGACTATCTATGTTAACTAGCGGGCCCTTTGACTATGTAGATTCCCTAGCGGGCACTTCGACTACGTAGATTCCCTAGCGGGCACTTAGACTCTGTATGTTCCCTAGCGGGCACTTGGATTATATATGTTCCTTATGGACACTTGAACTATGTAAGTTAACTAACGGGCACTTCGAATATGTAGGTTAACTAGCGGGCCTTTAGACTATCCAGGTTACCTAGCGGGCACTTGGACTATGTAGGTTAACTACCGGGCACTTGCACTATCTAGGTTACCTAGCGGGCACTTGGACTATGTACGTTCCCTAGTGGGCACTTGGAATATCTATGTTAACTAGCGGGCACTTGGACTATGTAGGTTAACTACCGGGCACTTGCACTATCTAGGTTACCTAGTGGCACTTGGACTATCTAGGTTAACTAGCGGGCACTTGGACTATCTGGGTTAACTAGCGTGCACTTGGACTATGTAGGTTCCTTAGCGGGCACTTGGACTATCTAGTTTACCTAGCGGGCACTTGGACTATGTAGGTTAATTAGCGGGCACTTGGATTATCTAGGTTACCGAACGGGCATTTGGACTATGTAGGTTACCTAGCGGGCACTTGCACTATCTAGGTTACCTAGCGGGCACTTGGACTATGTACGTCCCCTAGCGGACACTTGGACTATCTAGGTTAACTAGAGGGCCCTGGGACTATATAGGTTAACTAGCGGGTACTTGGATTATCTAGGATAACTAGCGGGCACTTAGACGATCTAGGTTAACTAGCGGGTACTTGGACTATCTAGGTTAACTAGCGGGCACTTGGACTATCTAGATTAACTAGCGGGCCCTTGGACTACCTAGGTTTACTAGCGTGCACTTGGACTATCTAGGTTAACTAGCGGGCACTTGGACTATGTAGTTTCCCTAGCGGGCATTTGGATTATTTAGGTTACCTAGTGGGCACTTGGACTATGTAGGCTACCTAGCGGGCACTTGGACTATGTAGGTTAACTAGAAGGCACTTGGACTATCAAGGTTACCAAGCGGGCCCTTGGACTATGTAGGTTACCAGCGGGCACTTGGACTATCTAGGTTAACGAACGTGCACTTGGACTATGTAGGTAACCTAGCGGGCACTTGGACTGTCTAGGTTACCTAGCAGACATGTGGCCTATCTACGTTAACGAAAGGGCACTTGGACTATGTAGGTTAACTAGCGGACACTTCGACTATCTAGGTTAGCTAACGGGCAATTGGACTATCTAGGTTACCTAGCGGGCACTTGGACTATTTAGGGTTACCTAGCAGGCACTTTGACTATCTAGGTTAACGAACGTGCACTTGGACTATGTAGGTAACCTAGCGGGCACTTGGACTGTCTAGGTTACCTAGCAGGCACTTGGCCTATCTACGTTAACGAACGGGCACTTGGACTATGTAGGTTAACTAGCGGACACTTCGATTATCTATGTTAGCTAACGGGCAATTGGACTATCTAGGTTGCCTAGCGGGCGCTTGGACTATGTAGGTTCCCTAGCGGGCACTTGGACTATATAGGGTTACCTAGCAGGCACTTTGACTATGTAGGTTAACGAACTTGCACTTGGACTATGTAGGTAACCTAGCGGGCACTTGGACTGTATAGGTTACCTAGCAGGCACTTGGCCTATCTATGTTAACAAACGGGCACTTGGACTATGTAGGTTAACTAGCAGACCCTTGAACTATGTAGATTAACTAGCGGTATTTGGACTATCTATGTTAACTAGCGGGCCCTTTGACTATGTAGATTCCCTAGCGGGCACATCGACTACGTAGGTTCCCTAGCGGGCACTTAGACTCTGTATGTTCCCTAGCGGGCACTTGGTCTATATATGTTCCTTACGGACACTTGAACTATGTAAGTTAACTACCGGGCACTTGGACTATGTCGGTTAACTAGCGGGCCCTTAGACTATCCAGGTTACCAAGCGGGCACTTGGACTATGTAGGTTAACTACCGGGCACTTGCACTATCTAGGTTACCTAGCGGGCACTTGGACTATGTACGTTCCCTAGTGGGCACTTGGACTATCTATGTTAACTAGCGGGCACTTGGACTATGTAGGTTAACTAGGGGACACTTGCACTATGTAGGTTACCTAGTGGCACTTGGACTATCTAGGTTAACTAGCGGGCACTTGGACTATCTGGGTTAACTAGCGTGCACTTGGACTATGTAGGTTCCTTAGCGGGCACTTGGACTATCTAGTTTACCTAGCGGGCACTTGGACTATGTAGGTTAACTAGCGGGCCCTTGGACTATCTAGGTTACATAGCTGGAACTTGGACTATATAGGTTACCTTGGGGGCACTTGGACTATGTAGGTTAACCAAAGACACTTGGACGATCTAGGTTAAATAGTGGGCCCTTGGACTATGTAGGTTAACGAACGGGCATTTGGACTATGTAAGTTACCTAGCAGGCACTTGGACTGTCTAGGTTACCTAGCGGGCACTTGGACTATCTAGGTTAACGAACGGGAACTTGGACTATCTAGGTTAACTAGCGGGCACTTGGACTATGTAGGTTACCTAGTGGGCACTTGCACTATCTAGGTTACCTAGCGGGCACTTGGACTATGTAGGTTAATTAGCGGGCACTTGGACTATCTAGGTTACCGAACGGGCATTTGGACTATGTAGGTTACCTAGCGGGCACTTGCACTATCTAGGTTACCTAGCGGGCACTTGGACTATGTAGGTTAATTAGCGGGCACTTGGACTATCTAGGTTACCGAACGGGCATTTGGACTATGTAGGTTACCTAGCGGGCACTTGCACTATCTAGGTTACCTAGCGGGCACTTGGACTATGTACGTCCCCTAGCGGACACTTGGACTATCTAGGTTAACTAGAGGGCCCTGGGACTATGTAGGTTAACTAGCGGACACTTGGATTATCTAGGTTAACTAGCGGGCACTTAGACGATCTAGGTTAACTAGCGGGCACTTGGACTATCTAGGTTAACTAGCGGGCACTTGGACTATCTAGATTAACTAGCGGGCCCTTGGACTATCTAGGTTTACTAGCGGGCACTTGGACTATCTAAGTTAAATAGCGGGCACTTGGACTATGTAGTTTCCCTAGCGGGCATTTGGATTATTTAGGTTACCTAGTGGGCACTTGGACTATGTAGGTTAACTAGAAGGCACTTGGACTATCAAGGTTACCTAGCGGGCCCTTGGACTATGTAGGTTACCAGCGGCCACTTGGACTATCTAGGTTAACGAACGTGCACTTGGACTCGGTAGGTAACCTAGCGGGCACTTGGACTGTCTAGGTTACCTAGCAGGCACTTGGCCTATCTACGTTAACGAACGGGCACTTGGACTATGTAGGTTCCCTAGCGGGCACTTGGACTATTTAGGGTTACCTAGCAGGCACTTTGACTATCTAGGTTAACGAACGTGCACTTGGACTATGTAGGTAACCTAGCGGGCACTTGGACTGTCTAGGTTACCTAGCAGGCACTTGGCCTATGTAGGTTAACTAGCGGGCCCTTGGGCTATCTAGGTTACCTAGCTGGAACTTGGACTATATAGGTTACCTTGCGGGCACTTGGACTATGTAGGTTAACCAAAGACACTTGGACGATCTAGGTTAAATAGTGGGCCCTTGGACTATGTAGGTTAACGAACGGGCATTTGGACTATATAAGTAACCTAGGAGGCACTTGGACTGTCTAGGTTACCTAGCGGGCACTTGGACTATCTGGTTAACGAACGGGCACTTGGACTATGTAGGTTAACTAGCGGGCACTTGGACTATGTAGGTTACCTAGCGGGCACTTGCACTATCTAGGTTACCTAGCGGGCACTTGGACTATGTAGGTTAATTAGCGGGCACTTGGACTATCTAGGTTACCGAACGGGCATTTGGACTATGTAGTTTACCTAGCGGGCACTTGCACTATCTAGGTTACCTAGCGGGCACTTGGACTATGTACGTCCCCTAGAGGACACTTGGACTGTCTAGGTTAACTAGAGGGCCCTGGGACTATGTAGGTTAGCTAGCTGGCACTTGGATTATCTAGGTTAACTAGCGGGCACTTAGACGATCTAGGTTAACTAGCGGGCACTTGGACTATCTAGGTTAACTAGCGGGCACTTGGACTATCTAGATTAACTAGCGGGCCCTTGAACTACCTAGGTTTACTAGCGGGCACTTGGACTATCTAGGTTAACTAGGGGGCACTTGGACTATGTAGTTTCCCTAGCGGGCATTTGGATTATTTAGGTTACCTAGTGGGCACTTGGACTATGTAGGTTACCTAGCGGGCACTTGGACTATGTAGGTTAACTAGAAGGCACTTGGACTATCAAGGTTACCTAGCGGGCCCTTGGACTATGTAGGTTACCAGCGGGCACTTGGACTATCTAGGTTAACGAACGTGCACTTGGACTATGTAGGTAACCTAGCGGGCACTTGGACTGTCTAGGTTACCTAGCAGGCACTTGGCCTATCTACGTTAACGAAATTGCACTTGGACTATGTAGGTTAACAAGCGGACACTTCGACTATCTAGGTTAGCTAACGGGCAATTGGACTATGTAGGTTCCCTATCTGGTACTTGGACTGTCTAGGTTAACTAGGGGGCAATTGGACAGTCTAGGTTACCTAGTGGGCACTTGGACTATGTAATTTACCTAGGAGGCACTTGGACTATGTTGGTTAACTAGCGGGCACTTGGACTATCTAGGTTACCCAGCGGGCACTTGGACTATGTATGTTCCCTAGTGGGCACTTGGGCTATCTACATTACCTAGCGGGCACTTGGAATATATAGGTTAACGAACGGGCACTTGGACTACCTATTTTACTAGCGGGCACTAGGACTATCTAGGTTAACTAGCGGGCACTTGGACTATGTAGTTTCCCTAGCGGGCATTTGGATTATTTAGGTTACCTAGTGGGCACTTGGACTATGTAGGTTACCTAACGGGAACTTGGACTATGTAGGTTAACTAGCAGGACCTTGGACTATCTAGGTTACCTAGGGGGCACTTGGACTATGTAGGTTAACTAGCGGATACTTGGACAATCTAGGTTACCTAGCGGGCAATTGGACTATGTACGTCCCGTAGCGGGCACTTGGACTATCTAGGTTAACTAGAGGGCCCTTGGACTATGTAGGTTAACTAGCGGGCACTTGGATTATCTAGGTTAACTAGCGGGCACTTGGACTATCTAGATTAACTAGCGGGCCCTTGGACTATCTAGGTTTACTAGCGGGCACTTGGACTATCTAGGTTAACTAGCGGGCACATGGACTATGTAGTTTCCCTAGCAGGCTTTTGGATTATTTAGGTTACCTAGTGGGCACTTGGACTATATAGGTTACCTAGCGGGCACTTGGACTATGTAGGTTAACTAGAAGGCACTTGGACTATCAAGGTTACCAAGCGGGCCCTTGGACTATGTAGGTTACCAGCGGGCACTTGGACTATCTAGGTTAACGAACATGCACTTGGACTATGTAGGTAACCTAGCGGGCACTTGGACTGTCTAGGTTACCTAGCAGGCACTTGGCCTATGTAGGTTAACTAGCGGGCCCTTGGGCTATCTAGGTTACCTAGCTGGAACTTGGACTATATAGGTTACCTTGCGGGCACTTGGACTATGTAGGTTAACCAAAGACACTTGGACGATCTAGGTTAAATAGTGGGCCCTTGGACTATGTAGGTTAACGAACGGGCATTTGGACTATATAAGTAACCTAGGAGGCACTTGGACTGTCTAGGTTACCTAGCGGGCACTTGGACTATCTGGTTAACGAACGGGCACTTGGACTATGTAGGTTAACTAGCGGGCACTTGGACTATGTAGGTTACCTAGCGGGCACTTGCACTATCTAGGTTACCTAGCGGGCACTTGGACTATGTAGGTTAATTAGCGGGCACTTGGACTATCTAGGTTACCGAACGGGCATTTGGACTATGTAGTTTACCTAGCGGGCACTTGCACTATCTAGGTTACCTAGCGGGCACTTGGACTATGTACGTCCCCTAGAGGACACTTGGACTGTCTAGGTTAACTAGAGGGCCCTGGGACTATGTAGGTTAGCTAGCTGGCACTTGGATTATCTAGGTTAACTAGCGGGCACTTAGACGATCTAGGTTAACTAGCGGGCACTTGGACTATCTAGGTTAACTAGCGGGCACTTGGACTATCTAGATTAACTAGCGGGCCCTTGAACTACCTAGGTTTACTAGCGGGCACTTGGACTATCTAGGTTAACTAGGGGGCACTTGGACTATGTAGTTTCCCTAGCGGGCATTTGGATTATTTAGGTTACCTAGTGGGCACTTGGACTATGTAGGTTACCTAGCGGGCACTTGGACTATGTAGGTTAACTAGAAGGCACTTGGACTATCAAGGTTACCTAGCGGGCCCTTGGACTATGTAGGTTACCAGCGGGCACTTGGACTATCTAGGTTAACGAACGTGCACTTGGACTATGTAGGTAACCTAGCGGGCACTTGGACTGTCTAGGTTACCTAGCAGGCACTTGGCCTATCTACGTTAACGAAATTGCACTTGGACTATGTAGGTTAACAAGCGGACACTTCGACTATCTAGGTTAGCTAACGGGCAATTGGACTATGTAGGTTCCCTATCTGGTACTTGGACTGTCTAGGTTAACTAGGGGGCAATTGGACAGTCTAGGTTACCTAGTGGGCACTTGGACTATGTAATTTACCTAGGAGGCACTTGGACTATGTTGGTTAACTAGCGGGCACTTGGACTATCTAGGTTACCTAGCGGGCACTTGGACTATGTATGTTCCCTAGCGGGCACTTGGGCTATCTACATTACCTAGCGGGCACTTGGAATATATAGGTTAACGAACGGGCACTTGGACTACCTATTTTACTAGCGGGCACTAGGACTATCTAGGTTAACTAGCGGGCACTTGGACTATGTAGTTTCCCTAGCGGGCATTTGGATTATTTAGGTTACCTAGTGGGCACTTGGACTATGTAGGTTACCTAACGGGAACTTGGACTATGTAGGTTAACTAGCAGGACCTTGGACTATCTAGGTTACCTAGGGGGCACTTGGACTATGTAGGTTAACTAGCGGATACTTGGACAATCTAGGTTACCTAGCGGGCAATTGGACTATGTACGTCCCGTAGCGGGCACTTGGACTATCTAGGTTAACTAGAGGGCCCTTGGACTATGTAGGTTAACTAGCGGGCACTTGGATTATCTAGGTTAACTAGCGGGCACTTGGACTATCTAGATTAACTAGTGGGCCCTTGGACTATCTAGGTTTACTAGCGGGCACTTGGACTATCTAGGTTAACTAGCGGGCACATGGACTATGTAGTTTCCCTAGCAGGCTTTTGGATTATTTAGGTTACCTAGTGGGCACTTGGACTATATAGGTTACCTAGCGGGCACTTGGACTATGTAGGTTAACTAGAAGGCACTTGGACTATCAAGGTTACCAAGCGGGCCCTTGGACTATGTAGGTTACCAGCGGGCACTTGGACTATCTAGGTTAACGAACATGCACTTGGACTATGTAGGTAACCTAGAGGGCACTTGGACTGTCTAGGTTACCTAGCAGACCCGTGGCCTATCTATGTTAACGAAAGGGCACTTGGACTATGTAGGTTAACTAGCGGACACTTCGATGATCTATGTTAGCTAACGGGCAATTGGACTATCTCGGTTACATAGCGGGCGCGTGAACTATGTAGGTTCCCTAGCGGGCACTTGGACTATTTAGGGTTACCTAGCAGGCACTTTGACTATCTAGGTTAACGAACGTGCACTTGGACTATGTAGGTAACCTAGCAGGCACTTGGACTGTCTAGGTTACCTAGCAGGCACTTGGCCTATCTATGTTAACAAACGAGCACTTGGACTATGTAGGTTAACTAGTGGACACTTCGACTATCTAGGTTAGCTAACGGGCAATTGGACTATGTAGGTTCCCTAACGGGCACTTGGACTATGTAGGCTCCTCTGCGGCCACTTGAACTCTGTAGGTACCCATCAGGCACTTGGACTATGTAGGTTAACTAGCGGGCCCTTGAACTATGTAGATTAACTAGCGGTACTTGGACTATCTATGTTAACTAGCGGGCCCTTTGACTATGTAGATTCCCTAGCGGGCACTTCGACTACGTAGATTCCCTAGCGGGTACTTAGACTCTGTATGTTCCCTAGCGGGCACTTGGATTATATATGTTCCTTATGGACACTTGAACTATGTAAGTTAACTAACGGGCACTTCGAATATGTAGGTTAACTAGCGGGCCTTTAGACTATCCAGGTTACCTAGCGGGCACTTGGACTATGTAGGTTAACTACCGGGCACTTGCACTATCTAGGTTACCTAGCGGGCACTTGGACTATGTACGTTCCCTAGTGGGCACTTGGAATATCTATGTTAACTAGCGGGCACTTGGACTATGTAGGTTAACTAGGGGACACTTGCACTATGTAGGTTACCTAGTGGCACTTGGACTATCTAGGTTAACTAGCGGGCACTTGGACTATCTGGGTTAACTAGCGTGCACTTGGACTATGTAGGTTCCTTAGCGGGCACTTGGACTATCTAGTTTACCTAGCGGGCACTTGGACTATGTAGGTTAATTAGCGGGCACTTGGATTATCTAGGTTACCGAACGGGCATTTGGACTATGTAGGTTACCTAGCGGGCACTTGCACTATCTAGGTTACCTAGCGGGCACTTGGACTATGTACGTCCCCTAGCGGACACTTGGACTATCTAGGTTAACTAGAGGGCCCTGGGACTATATAGGTTAACTAGCGGGTACTTGGATTATCTAGGATAACTAGCGGGCACTTAGACGATCTAGGTTAACTAGCGGGTACTTGGACTATCTAGGTTAACTAGCGGGCACTTGGACTATCTAGATTAACTAGCGGGCCCTTGGACTACCTAGGTTTACTAGCGTGCACTTGGACTATCTAGGTTAACTAGCGGGCACTTGGACTATGTAGTTTCCCTAGCGGGCATTTGGATTATTTAGGTTACCTAGTGGGCACTTGGACTATGTAGGCTACCTAGCGGGCACTTGGACTATGTAGGTTAACTAGAAGGCACTTGGACTATCAAGGTTACCAAGCGGGCCCTTGGACTATGTAGGTTACCAGCGGGCACTTGGACTATCTAGGTTAACGAACGTGCACTTGGACTATGTAGGTAACCTAGCGGGCACTTGGACTGTCTAGGTTACCTAGCAGACATGTGGCCTATCTACGTTAACGAAAGGGCACTTGGACTATGTAGGTTAACTAGCGGACACTTCGACTATCTAGGTTAGCTAACGGGCAATTGGACTATCTAGGTTACCTAGCGGGCACTTGGACTATTTAGGGTTACCTAGCAGGCACTTTGACTATCTAGGTTAACGAACGTGCACTTGGACTATGTAGGTAACCTAGCGGGCACTTGGACTGTCTAGGTTACCTAGCAGGCACTTGGCCTATCTACGTTAACGAACGGGCACTTGGACTATGTAGGTTAACTAGCGGACACTTCGATTATCTATGTTAGCTAACGGGCAATTGGACTATCTAGGTTGCCTAGCGGGCGCTTGGACTATGTAGGTTCCCTAGCGGGCACTTGGACTATATAGGGTTACCTAGCAGGCACTTTGACTATGTAGGTTAACGAACTTGCACTTGGACTATGTAGGTAACCTAGCGGGCACTTGGACTGTATAGGTTACCTAGCAGGCACTTGGCCTATCTATGTTAACAAACGGGCACTTGGACTATGTAGGTTAACTAGCAGACCCTTGAACTATGTAGATTAACCAGCGGTATTTGGACTATCTATGTTAACTAGCGGGCCCTTTGACTATGTAGATTCCCTAGCGGGCACATCGACTACGTAGGTTCCCTAGCGGGCACTTAGACTCTGTATGTTCCCTAGCGGGCACTTGGTCTATATATGTTCCTTACGGACACTTGAACTATGTAAGTTAACTACCGGGCACTTGGACTATGTCGGTTAACTAGCGGGCCCTTAGACTATCCAGGTTACCAAGCGGGCACTTGGACTATGTAGGTTAACTACCGGGCACTTGCACTATCTAGGTTACCTAGCGGGCACTTGGACTATGTACGTTCCCTAGTGGGCACTTGGACTATGTATGTTAACTAGCGGGCACTTGGACTATGTAGGTTAACTAGGGGACACTTGCACTATGTAGGTTACCTAGTGGCACTTGGACTATCTAGGTTAACTAGCGGGCACTTGGACTATCTGGGTTAACTAGCGTGCACTTGGACTATGTAGGTTCCTTAGCGGGCACTTGGACTATCTAGTTTACCTAGCGGGCACTTGGACTATGTAGGTTAACTAGCGGGCCCTTGGACTATCTAGGTTACATAGCTGGAACTTGGACTATATAGGTTACCTTGGGGGCACTTGGACTATGTAGGTTAACCAAAGACACTTGGACGATCTAGGTTAAATAGTGGGCCCTTGGACTATGTAGGTTAACGAACGGGCATTTGGACTATGTAAGTTACCTAGCAGGCACTTGGACTGTCTAGGTTACCTAGCGGGCACTTGGACTATCTAGGTTAACGAACGGGAACTTGGACTATCTAGGTTAACTAGCGGGCACTTGGACTATGTAGGTTACCTAGTGGGCACTTGCACTATCTAGGTTACCTAGCGGGCACTTGGACTATGTAGGTTAATTAGCGGGCACTTGGACTATCTAGGTTACCGAACGGGCATTTGGACTATGTAGGTTACCTAGCGGGCACTTGCACTATCTAGGTTACCTAGCGGGCACTTGGACTATGTAGGTTAATTAGCGGGCACTTGGACTATCTAGGTTACCGAACGGGCATTTGGACTATGTAGGTTACCTAGCGGGCACTTGCACTATCTAGGTTACCTAGCGGGCACTTGGACTATGTACGTCCCCTAGCGGACACTTGGACTATCTAGGTTAACTAGAGGGCCCTGGGACTATGTAGGTTAACTAGCGGACACTTGGATTATCTAGGTTAACTAGCGGGCACTTAGACGATCTAGGTTAACTAGCGGGCACTTGGACTATCTAGGTTAACTAGCGGGCACTTGGACTATCTAGATTAACTAGCGGGCCCTTGGACTATCTAGGTTTACTAGCGGGCACTTGGACTATCTAAGTTAAATAGCGGGCACTTGGACTATGTAGTTTCCCTAGCGGGCATTTGGATTATTTAGGTTACCTAGTGGGCACTTGGACTATGTAGGTTAACTAGAAGGCACTTGGACTATCAAGGTTACCTAGCGGGCCCTTGGACTATGTAGGTTACCAGCGGCCACTTGGACTATCTAGGTTAACGAACGTGCACTTGGACTCGGTAGGTAACCTAGCGGGCACTTGGACTGTCTAGGTTACCTAGCAGGCACTTGGCCTATCTACGTTAACGAACGGGCACTTGGACTATGTAGGTTCCCTAGCGGGCACTTGGACTATTTAGGGTTACCTAGCAGGCACTTTGACTATCTAGGTTAACGAACGTGCACTTGGACTATGTAGGTAACCTAGCGGGCACTTGGACTGTCTAGGTTACCTAGCAGGCACTTGGCCTATGTAGGTTAACTAGCGGGCCCTTGGGCTATCTAGGTTACCTAGCTGGAACTTGGACTATATAGGTTACCTTGCGGGCACTTGGACTATGTAGGTTAACCAAAGACACTTGGACGATCTAGGTTAAATAGTGGGCCCTTGGACTATGTAGGTTAACGAACGGGCATTTGGACTATATAAGTAACCTAGGAGGCACTTGGACTGTCTAGGTTACCTAGCGGGCACTTGGACTATCTGGTTAACGAACGGGCACTTGGACTATGTAGGTTAACTAGCGGGCACTTGGACTATGTAGGTTACCTAGCGGGCACTTGCACTATCTAGGTTACCTAGCGGGCACTTGGACTATGTAGGTTAATTAGCGGGCACTTGGACTATCTAGGTTACCGAACGGGCATTTGGACTATGTAGTTTACCTAGCGGGCACTTGCACTATCTAGGTTACCTAGCGGGCACTTGGACTATGTACGTCCCCTAGAGGACACTTGGACTGTCTAGGTTAACTAGAGGGCCCTGGGACTATGTAGGTTAGCTAGCTGGCACTTGGATTATCTAGGTTAACTAGCGGGCACTTAGACGATCTAGGTTAACTAGCGGGCACTTGGACTATCTAGGTTAACTAGCGGGCACTTGGACTATCTAGATTAACTAGCGGACCCTTGAACTACCTAGGTTTACTAGCGGGCACTTGGACTATCTAGGTTAACTAGGGGGCACTTGGACTATGTAGTTTCCCTAGCGGGCATTTGGATTATTTAGGTTACCTAGTGGGCACTTGGAGTATGTAGGTTACCTAGCGGGCACTTGGACTATGTAGGTTAACTAGAAGGCACTTGGACTATCAAGGTTACCTAGCGGGCCCTTGGACTATGTAGGTTACCAGCGGGCACTTGGACTATCTAGGTTAACGAACGTGCACTTGGACTATGTAGGTAACCTAGCGGGCACTTGGACTGTCTAGGTTACCTAGCAGGCACTTGGCCTATCTACGTTAACGAAATTGCACTTGGACTATGTAGGTTAACAAGCGGACACTTCGACTATCTAGGTTAGCTAACGGGCAATTGGACTATGTAGGTTCCCTATCTGGTACTTGGACTGTCTAGGTTAACTAGGGGGCAATTGGACAGTCTAGGTTACCTAGTGGGCACTTGGACTATGTAATTTACCTAGGAGGCACTTGGACTATGTTGGTTAACTAGCGGGCACTTGGACTATCTAGGTTACCTAGCGGGCACTTGGACTATGTATGTTCCCTAGCGGGCACTTGGGCTATCTACATTACCTAGCGGGCACTTGGAATATATAGGTTAACGAACGGGCACTTGGACTACCTATTTTACTAGCGGGCACTAGGACTATCTAGGTTAACTAGCGGGCACTTGGACTATGTAGTTTCCCTAGCGGGCATTTGGATTATTTAGGTTACCTAGTGGGCACTTGGACTATGTAGGTTACCTAACGGGAACTTGGACTATGTAGGTTAACTAGAAGGCACTTGGACTATCAAGGTTACCTAGCGGGCCCTTGGACTATGTAGGTTACCAGCGGGCACTTGGACTATCTAGGTTAACGAACGTGCACTTGGACTATGTAGGTAACCTAGCGGGCACTTCGACTATGTAGGTTCCCTAGCGGTCACTTAGACTCTGTATGTTCCCTAGCGGGCACTTGGATTATATATGTTCCTTACGGACACTTGAACTATGTAAGTTAACTACCGGGCACTTGGACAATGTAGGTTAACTAGCGGGCCCTTAGACTATCCAGGTTACCTAGCGGGCACTTGGACTATGTAGGTTAACTACCGTGCACTTGCACTATCTAGGTTACCTAGCGGGCACTTGGACTATGTACGTTCCCTAGTGGGCACTTGGACTATCTATGTTAACTAGCGGGCACTTGGACTATGTAGGTTAACTAGGGGACACTTGCACTATGTAGGTTACCTAGCGGCACTTGGACTATCTAGGTTAACTAGCGGGCACTTGGACTATCTGGGTTAACTAGCGTGCACTTGGACAAGTAGGTTCCTTAGCGGGCACTTGGACTATCTAGTTTACCTAGCAGGCACTTGGACTATGTAGGTTAACTAGAGGGCCCTTGGACTATCTAGGTTACATAGCTGGAACTTGGACTATATAGGTTACCTTGCGGGCACTTGGACTATGTAGGTTAACCAAAGACACTTGGACGATCTAGGTTAAATAGTGGGCCCTTGGACTATGTAGGTTAACGAACGGGCATTTGGACTATGTAGGTGACCTAGCAGGCACTTGGACTGTCTAGGTTACCTAGCGGGCACTTGGACTATCTGGGTTAACGAACTGGCACTTGGACTATCTAGGTTAACTAGCGGGCACTTGGACTATGTAGGTTACCTAGCGGGCACTTGCACTATCTTGGTTACCTAGCGGGCACTTGGACTATGTAGGTTAATTAGCGGGCATTTGGACTATGTAGGTAACCTAGCGGGAACTTGGACAGTCCCGATTACCTAGCGGGCACTTGGATTTCTAGGTTAATGAATGGGCACTTGTACTATGTAGTTTCCCTAGCGGGCATTTGGATTATTTAGGTTACCTCGTGGGCACTTGGACTATCTAGATTAACTAGCGGACACTTGGACTATGTAGGTTCCCTAGCGGGCACTTTGACTATGTAGGTTCCATAGCGGGCACTTGGAGTATAAGAGTTAACTAGCGGGCCCTTGGACTATATAGGTTAACTAGCGTGCACTTGGACGATCTAGGCTAACTAGCGGGTACTTGGACTATGTAGGTTATCTAGCGGGCCCTTGGACTATGTAGATTCCCTAGGGGGACTTGGATTCTGTGTGTTCCCTACGGACACTTGAACTATGTAGGTTCCCTAGCAGGCACTTGGACTATGTAGGTTCCAGAGGGGGCACTTGGACAATGTAAGTTAACTACCGGGCACTTGGACTATGTAGGTTAACTAGCGTGCCCTTGGACTATCCAGGTTACCTAGCGGGCACTTGGACTTTGTAGGTTAACTACCGGGCACATGCACTATCTAGGTTACCTAGCGGGCACTTGGACTATGTATGTTCCCTAGCGGGCACTTGGACTATCTATGTTTACTAGTGGGCACTTGGACTAACTATGTTAACTACCAGCCACTTGGACTATGTAGGTTAACTAGGGGACACCTGCACTATGTAGGTTACCTTGCGGCACTTGGACTATGTAGGTTAACTAGCGTGCATTTGGACTATGTAGGTTAACTAGAGGACACTTAGACGATCTATGTTAACTAGTGGGCCGTTGGACTATGTAGGTTAACGAACGGGCATTTGGACTATGTAGGTTACCTAGCAGACACTTGGACTGTCTAGGTTACCTAGCGGGCACTTGGCTATCTAGGTTAAAGAACGGGCACTTGGACTATCTAGGTTGCCTAGCGGGCATTTGGACTATGTAAGTTACCTAGCGGGCACTTGGACTATCTAGGTTACCTAGCGGGCACTAGGACTATGTAGGTTAACTAGTGGGCACTTGGACTATGTATGTTGCATAGCGGGGAATTGGACTATCTAGGTTAGGTAACGGGCACTTGGACTATATAGGTTACCTAGCGGGCCCTTTGACTATGTAGGTTACCTAGCGGGCACTTGGACTATCTAGGTTAACGAAAGGGCACTTGGACTATGTAGGTTACCTAGCGGGCACTTGGATTATCTAGGTTAGCTAACAGGAACTTGGAATATCTAGGTTACCTAGCGGGCACTTGGACTATGTAGGTTACCTTGCGGGCACTTGTACTATCTAGGTTACCTAACGGGAACTTGGACTATGTAGGTTAACTAGCGGACACTTGGACGATCTAGGTTAACTAGCAGGCACTTGGAATATCTAGGTTAACTAGCTGACCTTGGACTATGTAGGTTAACTAGTGCGCACTTGGACTATCTAGGTTAACTAGCTGACCTTGGACTATGTAAGTTAACTAGCGGGCACTTGGACTATCTAGATTAACTAGCGGGCACTTGCACAATGCAGGTTCCCTAGCGGGCACTTTGACTATGAAGGTTCCGTAGTGGGCACTTGGACTATATAGGTTCCCTACGGGCACTTGGATTATCTAGGTTCCCTAACGGGCACTTGGAATATGTAGGTTCCATATTGGGCACTTGGACTATGTAGGTTGCTCTGCGGGCACTTGGACTATGTAGGTTCCCTATCAGGCACTTGGACTATGTTGGTTAACTAGCGGGCCCTTGAACTATGTAGATTAACTAGCTGCACTTGGACTATCTATGTTAACTAGCGGGCCCCTTGACTATGTAGATTCCCTAGCGGGCACTTCGAGTATGTAGGTTCCCTAGCAGTCACTTAGACTCTGTATGTTCCCTAGCGGGCACTTGGACTATATATGTTCCTTACGGACACTTGAACTATGTAAGTTAACTACCGGGCACTTGGACAATGTAGGTTAACTAGCGGGCCCTTAGACTATCCAGGTTACCTAGCGGGCACTTGGACTATGTAGGTTAACTACCGTGCACTTGCACTATCTAGGTTACCTAGCGGGCACTTGGACTATGTACGTTCCCTAGTGGGCACTTGGACTATCTATGTTAACTAGCGGGCACTTGGACTATGTAGGTTAACTAGGGGACACTTGCACTATGTAGGTTACCTAGCGGCACTTGGACTATCTAGGTTAACTAGCGGGCACTTGGACTATCTGGGTTAACTAGCGTGCACTTGGACAAGTAGGTTCCTTAGCGGGCACTTGGACTATCTAGTTTACCTAGCAGGCACTTGGACTATGTAGGTTAACTAGAGGGCCCTTGGACTATCTAGGTTACATAGCTGGAACTTGGACTATATAGGTTACCTTGCGGGCACTTGGACTATGTAGGTTAACCAAAGACACCTGGACGATCTAGGTTAAATAGTGGGCCCTTGGACTATGTAGGTTAACGAACGGGCATTTGGACTATGTAGGTGACCTAGCAGGCACTTGGACTGTCTAGGTTACCTAGCGGGCACTTGGACTATCTAGGTTAACGAACTGGCACATGGACTATCTAGGTTAACTAGCGGGCACTTGGACTATGTAGGTTACCTAGCGGGCACTTGGACTATGTAGGTTAATTAGCGGGCATTTGGACTATGTAGGTAACCTAGCGGGAACTTGGACATTCCCGGTTACCTAGCGGGCACTTGGATTTCTAGGTTAATGAATGGGCACTTGGACTATGTAGTTTCCCTAGCGGGCATTTGGATTATTTAGGTTACCTAGTGGGCACTTGGACTATGTAGGTTACCTAGCGGGCACTTGGACTATGTAGGTTAACTAGAAGGCACTTGGACTATCAAGGTTACCAAGCGGGCCCTTGGACTATGTAGGTTACCAGCGGGCACTTGGACTATCTAGTTTAACGAACGTGCACTTGGACTATGTATGTAACCTAGCGGGCACTTGGACTGTCTAGGTTACCTAGCAGGCACTTGGCCTATCTATGCTAACGAACTTGCAATTGGACTATGTAGGTTAACTAGCGGACACTTCGACTATCTAGGTTAGCTAACGGGCAATTGGACTATGTAGGTTCCCTATCGGGTACTTGGACTGTCTAGGTTAACTAGGGGGCAATTGGACAGTCTAGATTACCTAGTGGGCACTTGGACTATGTAGTTTACCTAGGAGGCACTTGGACTATGTTGGTTAACTAGCGGGCACTTGGACTATTTAGGTTACCTAGCGGGCACTTGGACTATGTATGTTCCCTAGCGGGCACTTGGGCTATCTACGTTACCTAGCGGGCACTTGGAATATATAGGTTAACGAACGGGCACTTGGACTATGTAGGTAACCTAATGGTCACTTGGACTGTCTAGGTTACCTAGCGGGACTTGGACTATGTAGGTTAACTAGCGGGCACTTGGACTATCAAGGTTAACTAGCGGGCCCTTGCTCTATGTAGGTTAACTAGCAGGCCTTTGGACTATGGAAGTTAACTAGAGGGCACTTTGATGATCCTTGTTAACTTGCGGGCACTTGGACTATCTAGGTTAACTAGCGGGCACTTGGACTATCTAGATTAACTAGCGGACACTTGGACTATGTAGGTTCCCTAGCGGGCACTTTGACTATGTAGGTTCCCTAGCGGGCACTTGGACTATAAAAGTTAACTAGCGGGCCCTTGGACTATATAGGTTAACTAGCGTGCACTTGGACGATCTAGGCTAACTAGCGGGTATTTGGACTATGTAGGTTATCTAGCGGGCCCTTGGACTATGTAGATTCCCTAGTGGGCACTTGGATTCTGTGTGTTCCCTACGGACACTTGAACTATGTAGGTTCCCTAGCAGGCACTTGGACTATGTAGGTTCCAGAGGGGGCACTTGGACAATGTAAGTTAACTACCGGGCACTTGGACTATGTAGGTTAACTAGCGGGCCCTTGGACTATCCAGGTTACCTAGCGGGCACTTGGACTTTGTAGGTTAACTACCGGGCACATGCACTATCTAGGTTACCTAGCGGGCACTTGGACTATGTATGTTCCCTAGCGGGCACTTGGACTATCTATGTTAACTAGTGGGCACTTGGACTAACTATGTTAACTACCGGCCACTTGGACTATGTAGGTTAACTAGGGGACACTTGCACTATGTAGGTTACCTAGCGGCACTTGGACTATGTAGGTTAACTAGCGTGCATTTGGACTATGTAGGTTAACTAGAGGACACTTAGACGATCTATGTTAACTAGTGGGCCCTTGGACTATGTAGGTTAACGAACGGGCATTTGGAGTATATAGGTTACCTAGCAGACACTTGGACTGTCTAGGTTACCTAGCGGGCACTTGGCTATCTAGGTTAACGAACGGGCACTTGGACATATAGGTTACCTAGCGGGCATTTGGACTATGTAAGTTACCTAGCGGGCACTTGGACTATCTAGGTTACCTAGCGGGCACTTGGACTATGTAGGTTAACTACTGGGCACTTGGACTACGTATGTTGCATAGCGGGAAATTGGACTATCTAGGTTAGGTAACGGGCACTTGGACTAATTAGGTTACCTAGTGGGCCCTTTGACTATGTAGGTTACCTAGCGGGCACTTGGACTATCTAGGTTAACGAAAGGGCACTTGGACTATGTAGGTTACCTAGCGGGCACTTGGATTATTTAGGTTAGCTAACAGGAACTTGGCATATCTAGGTTACCTAGCGGGCACTTGGACTATGTAGGTTACCTTGCGGGCACTTGTACTATCTAGGTTACCTAACGGGAACTTGGACTATGTAGGTTAACTAACAGACACTTGGACGATCTAGGTTAAGTAGCGGGCACTTGGAATATCTAGGTTAACTAGCGGGCCCTAGGACTATGTAGGTTAACTAGAGGGCACTTGGACTATCTAGGTTAACTAGCGGGTTCTTGGACTATGTAGGTTAACTAGTGGGCACTTGGACTATCTAGGTTAACTAGCTGACCTTGGACTATGTAGGTTAACTAGTGGGCACTTGGACTATCTAGGTTTACTAGCTGACCTTGGACTATATAAGTTAACTAGCGGGCAGTTGGACTATCTAGATTAACTAGCGGGCACTTGCATAATGCAGGTTCCCTAGCGGGCACTTTGACTATGTAGGTTCCCTAGTGGGCACTTGGACTATATAGGTTCCCTACGGGCACTTGGACTATCTAGGTTCCCTAACGGGCACTTGGAATATGTAGGTTCCATATCGGGCACTTGGACTATGTAGGTTCCTCTGCGGACACTTGGACTATGTAAGTTCCCTATCAGGCATTTGGACTATGTAGGTTAACTAGCGGGCCCTTGAACTATGTAGATTAACTAGTGGCACTTGGACTATCTATGTTAACTAGCGGGCCCTTTGACTATGTAGATTCTCTAGCGGGCACTTCGACTATGTAGGTTCCCTAGCGGGCACTTAGACTCTGTATGTTCCCTAGCGGGCACTTGGACTATATATGTTCCTTACGGACACTTGAACTATGTAAGTTAACTACCGGGCACTTGGACTATGTAGGTTAACTAGCGGGCCCTTAGACTATCCAGGTTACCTAGCGGGCACTTGGACTATGTAGGTTAACTACCGTGCACTTTCACTATCTAGGTTACCTAGCGGGCACTTGGACAATGTACGTTCCCTAGTGGGCACTTGTACTATCTATGTTAACTAGCGGGCACTTGGACTATGTACATTCCCTAGTGGGCACTTGGACTATCTATGTTAACTAGTGGGCACTTGGACTATGTAGGTTAACTAGGGAACACTTGCACTATGTAGGTTACCTAGCGGCACTTGGACTATCTAGGTTAACTAGCGGGCACTTGGACTATCTGGGTTAACTAGCGTGCACTTGGACAAGTAGGTTCCTTAGCGGGCACTTGGACTATCGAGTTTACCTAGCGGGCACTTGGACTATGTAAGTTAACTAGCGGGCCCTTGGACTATCTAGGTTACATAGCTGGAACTTGGACTATATAGGTTACCTTGAGGGCACTTTGACTATGTAGGTTAACCAAAGACACTTGGACGATCTAGGTTAAATAGTGGGCCCTTGGACTATGTAGGTTAACGAACGGGCATTTGGACTATGTAGGTTACCTAGCAGGCACTAGGACTGTCTAGGTTACCTAGTGGGCACTTGGACTATGTAGTTTACCTAGGAGGCTCTTGGACTATGTTGGTTAACTAGCGGGCACTTGGACTATGTAGGTTACCTAGCGGGCACTTGCACTATCTAGGTTACCTAGCGGGCACTTGGACTATGTAGGTTAATTAGCGGGCACTTGGACTATCTAGGTTACCGAACGGGCATTTGGACTATGTAGGTTACCTAGCGGGCACTTGCACTATCTAGGTTACCTAGCGGGCACTGGGACTATGTACGTCCCCTAGCGGGCACTTGGACTATCTAGGTTAACTAGAGGGCCCTTTGACTATGTAGGTTGACTAGCGGGCACTTGGATTATCCAGGTTACCTAACGGGCACTTGGACTATCTTGATTTCTTAGCGGGCACTTGGACTATGTAGTTTACCTATCGGGCCCTTGGACTATGTATGTTACCTGACGGGCGCTTGGACTATCTAGGTTAACGAAAGGGCACTTGGACTATCTAGGTTACCTAGCGGGCACTTGGACTATGTAGGTTGCCTAGCGAGCACTTGGACTATGTAGGTTCCCTAGCGAGCACTTGGACTATGTAGGTTCCCTATCGGGTTCTTGGACTGTCTAGGTTAACTAGGGGGCAATTGGACAGTCTAGGTTACCTAGTGGGCACTTGGACTATGTAGTTTACCTAGGAGGCTCTTGGACTATGTTGGTTAACTAGCGGGCACTTGGACTATCTAGGTTACCTAGCGGGCACTTGAACTATGTCCGTTCCCTAGCGGGCACTTGGGCTATCTACGTTACCTAGCGGGCACTTGGACTATGTAGGTTAACGAACGGGCACTTGGACTATGTAGGTAACCTAATGGTCACTTGGACTGTCTAGGTTACCTAGCGGGAACTTGGACTATGTAGGTAAACTAGCGGGCACTTGGACTATCTAGTTTAACTAACGGGCACTTGGACTATGTAGGTTGCCTAGCGAACACTTGGACTATGTACGTTCCCTAGCGGGCACTTGGACTATCTAGGTTAACTAGAGGGTCCTTGGACTATGTAGGTTAACTATCGGGCACTTGGATTATCTAGGTTAACTAGCGGGCACTTGGACGATCTAGGTTAACTAGCGGGCACTTGGACTATCTAGGTTAACTAGCAGGCACTTGGACTATCTAGATTAACTAGCGGGCCCTTGGACTATCTAGGTTTACTAGCGGGCACTTGCACTATCTAGGTTAACTAGCGGGCACTTGGACTATGTAGTTTCCCTAGCGGGCATTTGGATTATTTAGGTTACCTAGTGGGCACTTGGACTATGTAGGTTACCTAGCGGGCACTTGGACTATGTAGGTTAACTAGAAGACACTTGGACTATCAAGGTTACCTAGCGGGCCCTTGGACTATGTAGGTTACCAGCGGGCACTTGGACTATCTAGGTTAACGAACGGTCACTTGGGCTATGTAGGTTACCTAGCGGGCACTTGGACTATGTAGGATCCCTATCGGACATTTGGACTACTTAGGTTACCTAGCGGGCACTTGGACTATCTAGGTTAACGAACGGGCACTTGGACTATGTAGGTTAACTAGCGGACACTTCGACTATCTAGGTTAGCTAACGGGCAATTGGACTATCTAGGTTACCTAGCGGGCACTTGGACTATGTAGGTTAACTATTGGGCACTTGGACTATTTAGGTTACCTAGCAGGCACTTTGACTATCTAGGTTAACTAACGGACACTTTCACTATGTAGGATGCTAGCGAGCACTTGGACTATGTAGGTTCCCAGCGGGCACTTGGAGTATGTAGTTTCTCTACCATTACTTGGACTATCTAGGTTAACTAGCGGGCAATTGGACTGTCTAGGTTACCTAGTGGGCACTTGGACTATTTATTTTACTAGCAGGCACTTGGACTATGTAGGTTAACTAGCGGGCACTTGGACTATCTAGGTTACCTAGCGGGCACTTGGACTATGTAGGTAACATAATGGTCACTTGGACTGTCTAGGTTACCTTGCGGGGACTTTGACTATGTAGGTTAACTAGCGGGCACTTGGACTATGTAGGATCCCTATCGGACATTTGTGCTATTTAGATTAACTAGCGGGCACTTTGACTATCTAGGTTAACTAGCGGGCACTTGGACTATCTAGGTTAACTAGAGGGCCCTTGTACTATGTAGGTTAACTAGCGGGCACTTGGACTATCTAGGTTAACTAACGGACCTTGGACTATGTAGGTTAACTAGCGGGCACTTGGACTATGTACGTCCCCTAGTGGGAACTTGGACTATCTAGGTTAACTAACGGGAACTAGGACTATCTAGTTTAACTAGCGGGCACTTGGACTATCTAGGTTACCTAGCAGGCAATTGAATTATGAAGGATCCCTAGCGGGCACTTGGACTATCTAGGTTACCTAGCGGGCACGTGGACTATGTAGGTTAACTAGCGGACACTTGCACGATCTAGGTGAACTAGCGGGCCCTTGCACTATGTAGGTTAACTATCGGGCCCATGGATTATGTAGGTTTACCAGCAGGCACTTGGACTATCTAGGTTAACTAGCGGGCACATGGACTATGTAGTTTCCCTAGCAGGCATTTGGACTATTAAGGTTACCAAGCGGGAACATGGACTATGTAGGTTACCTAGCGGGCATTTGGACTATCTAGGTTAACTAGCAGGCACTTTGACAATCTAGGTTAACTAACGGGCCCTTGGAATATGTAGGTTGCCTAGCGGGCACATGGACTATGTAGGTTCCCTAGCGGGCCCTTGGATTATGTAAGTTCCATATCGGGCACTTGGATTATATTGGTTCCCTATCGTGCAACTTGGACTATGTAGGTTAACCAGCGGGCACTTGGACTGTCTAGGTAACCTAGCGGGCACTTGGACTATCTAGGTTAACGAACGGGCACTTGGACTATGTAGGTAACCTAGCCTGCACTTGCACAGTCTAGGTCACCTAGGGAGCACTTTGACTATCTAGGTTAACGAATGGGGACTTGGACTATGTAGGTTACCTAGCGGGAACTTGGACTATGTAGGATTCCTATAAGACATTTGTAATACTTAGGTTAACTAGCGGGCAATTTGACTATGTAGGTTAAATAGCGGGCACTTGGACTATCTAGGTTTCCTAGCAGGCTCTTGGACTATGTACATACCCTAGCGCGCACTTGGACTATCTAGGTTACCTGGCGGGAACTTGGATTTTTTACGTCCCCTAGTGGGCAATTGGAACATCTAGGTTAACTAAAGGGCACTAGGAATATCTAGGTTAACTAGCGAGCACTTGGACTATCTAGGTTACCTAGCAGGCACTTGGATTATGAAGGATCCCTAGCGGGCACTTGGACAATCTAGGTTAACTAGCGGGCACTTGGACGATCTAGGTTAACTAGCGGGCACTTGGACTATCAAAGTTAACAAGTGAGCCCTTGGACTATGTAGGTTAACTAGCGGGCCCTTGGACTATCTAGGTTACCTAGCGGGCACTTGGACTATATAGGTTACCTAGTGGGCACTTGGACTCTCTAAGTTAACGAACGGGCACTTGGAATATGCAGGTAACCTAGCGGGCACTTGGACTGTCTAGGTTACCTAGCGGGCATTTGGACTTCTAGGTTAACGAACGGGCACTTGGACTATGTAGCTTGCTCAGCGGGCACTTGGACTATCTAGGTTAGGTAACGGGTAATATGAGTATGTAGGTTACGTAGCGGGAAATTGGACAATATAAGTTACCTAGCGGGCACTTGGACTATCTAGGTTACCTAACGGGCACTTTGACTATCTAGGTTACATAGCGGGCACTTGGACTATGTAGGTTAACTAGCGAGCTTTTGGACTCTGTAGATTTCCTAGCGGGCACTTGGACTGTCTAGGTTAACGAACGGGCACTTGGACTATGTAGGTTACCTAGCGGGCACTTGGACAATGTAGGATTCCTATCGGACATTTGGACTACTTAGGTTACCTAGCGGGCACTTGGACTATCTAGGTTAACTAGAGGACCTTGGACTACTTAGGTTAACTAGTGGGCCCTTGGACTATGTAGGTTAACTAGCGGGCACTTGGACGATCTAGGTTAACTAGAGGGCACTTGGACTATCTAGGTTAACTAGCGTGCACTTGGACTATCTAGGTTAACTAGCGGGCACTTGGATGATCAATGTTAACTAGTGGGCACTTGGACTATCTAGGTTAGCTAACGTGAACTTGGACTAAGTACGTCCCCTACTGGGCACTTGGACACTCTAGGTTAACTAACGGGCACTGGGACTATCTAGGTTAACTAGCGGGCACTTGGACTATGTAAGTCAACTAGCGGGCCCTTGGACTATCTAGGTTAGCTAACTGGCACTTGGACTATGTAGGTTAACTAGCAGACACTTGCACGATCTAGGTTAACTAGCGGGCTCTTGCAGTATGTAGGTTAACTAGTGGGCCCATTGACTATGTTGTTTAACTAGCGGGCACTTGGACGATGTAGGTTAACTAGCGGGCACTTGGACTATGTAGGTTCCCTAGCTGGCATTTGGACCATATAGATAACCTAGCGGGCACGTAGACTTTGTAGGTTACCTAGCGGGCACTTGGACGATCTAGGTTAACTAGTGGGCCCTTGCATTATATAGGTTACCTAGCGGGCACTTGGACGATCTAGGTTAACTAGCGGGTACTTGGACTATGTAGTTTAACTAGCAGGCCCTTGGATTATGTAGATTAACTAGCGGCACTTGGACTATCTACGTTAACCAGAGGGCCCTTGGACTATGTAGATACCCTAGTGGGCATTTGGACTATATAGGTAACCTAGCGGGCCCTTAGATTTTGTAGTTTACCTAGCGGGCACTTGGACTATCTAGGTTACCTAGCTGGCACTTGAACTATCTATGTTACCTAGTGGGTTCTGGAAGTATGTAGATTACCTAGCGGGCTGTTGGACTATCTAGGTTACCAAGCGGGCACTTGGACTATCTAGGTTAACTAACGGGCCCTTGGATTATGTAGGTTCCCTAGCGGGACCTTGGACTATGAAAGTTCCCTAGCGGGCACTTGGACTATGTGGGTTTCCTGGCGGGCTTTTTGACTATCTAAGTTACCTAATGGGCACTTGGACTATGTAGGTTACCTATCGGGCACTTGGATTATGTAGGTTAACTAGAAGGCACTTGGACTATGAAGATTACCTAGCGGGCCCTTGGACTATGTAGGTTACCAGCGGGACTTGGAATATCTAGGTTAACGAACGTGCACTTGGACTATGTAGGTAACCTAGCGGGCACTTGGACGGTCTAGGTTACCTAGCAGGCACTTGGCCTATCTGCGTTAACGAACGGGCACTTGGACTATGTAGGTTAACTAGCGGACACTTCGACTATCTAGGTTAGCTAACGGGCAATTGGACTATCTAGGTTACCTAGCGGGCGCTTGGACTATGTACGTTCCCTAGCGGGCACTTGGACTATTTAGGTTACCTAGCAGGCACTTTGACTATCTAGGTTAACGAAAGTACACTTGGACTATGTAGATAATCTAGCGCGCACTTGGACTGTCTAGGTTACCTAGCAGGCACTTGGCCTATCTAGGTTAACGAACGGGCACTTGGACTATGTAGGTTAACTAGCGGACACTTCGACTATCTAGGTTAGCTAACGGGCAATTGGACTATCTAGGTTACCTAGCGGGCACTTGTACTATGTAGGTTGCCTAGTGAGCACTTGGACTATGTAGGTTCCCTATCGGGTACTAGGACTGTCTAGGTTAACTAGGGGGCAATTGGACAGTCTAGGTTACCTAGTGGGCACTTGGACTATGTAGTTTACCTAGGAGGCACTTGGACTATGTTGGTTAACTAGCGGGCACTTGGACTATCTAGGTTACCTAGCGGGCACTTGGACTATGTACGTTCTCTAGGAGGCACTTGGGCTATCTACGTTACCTAGCGGGCACTTGGACTATGTAGGTTAACGAACGGGCACTTGGACTATGTAGGTAACCTAATGGTCACTTGGACTGTCTAGGTTAACTAGCGGGACTTGGACTATGTAGGTTAACTAGCGGGCACTTGGACTATCAACGTTAACTAGTGGGCCCTTGCTCTATGTAGGATAACTAGCGCGCCTTTGGACTATGTAAGTTAACTAGAGGGCATTTTGATGATCCTGGTTAACTAGCGGGCACTTGGACTATCTAGGTTAACTAGCGGGCACTTGGACTATCTAGGTTTACTAGCGGGCACTTGGACTATCTAATTTACCTAGCGGGCACTTGAACTATATACGTCCCCTAGCGGGCACTTGGACTCTCTAGTTTAACTAGAGGGCCCTTGGACTATGTAGGTTAACTAGCGGGCACTTGGATTATCTAGGTTAACTAGCGGGCACTTAGACGATCTAGGTTAACTAGCGGGCACTTGGACAATCTAGGTTAACTAGCGGGCACTTGGACTATCTAGATTAACTAGCGGGTACTTGGACTATCTAGGTTTACTAGCGGGCACTTGGACTATCTAGGTTAACTAGCGGGCACATGGACTATGTAGTTTCCCTAGCGGGCATTTGGATTATTTAGGTTACTTAGTGGGCACTTGGACTATGTAGGTTACCTAGCGGGCACTTGGACTATGTAGGTTAACTAGAAGGCACTTGGACTATCAAGGTTACCTAGCGGGCCCTTGGACTATGTAGGTTACCAGCTGGCACTTGGACTATCTAGGTTAACGAACGTGCACTTGGACTATGTAGGTAAACTAGCGGGCACTTGGACTGTCTACGTTACCTAGCAGGCACTTGGCCTATCTACGTTAACGAACGGGCACTTGGACTATGTAGGTTAACTAGCGGACACTTCGACTATCTAGGTTAGCTAACAGGCAATTGGACTATCTAGGTTACCTAGCGGGCACTTGGACTATGTAGGTTGCCTAGCGAGCACTTGGACTATGTAGGTTACCTAGCGAGCACTTGGACTATGTAGGTTCCCTATCAGGTACTTGGACTGTCTAGGTTAACTAGGGGGCAATTGGACAGTCTAGGTTACCTAGTGGGCACTTGGACTATGTAGTTTACCTAGGAGGCACTTGGACTATGTTGGTTAACTAGCGGGCACTTGGACTATCTAGGTTAACTAGCGGGCACTTGGACTATGTACGTTCTCTAGGAGGCACTTGGGCTATCTACGTTACCTAGCGGGCACTTGGAATATGTAGGTTAACGAACGGGCACTTGGACTATGTAGGTAACCTAATGGTCACTTGGACTGTCTAGGTTACCTAGCGGGACTTGGACTATGTAGGTTAACTAGCGGGCACTTGGACTATCAACGTTAACTAGTGGGCCCTTGCTCTATGTAGGTTAACTAGCGCGCCTTTGGACTATGTAAGTTAACTAGAGGGCATTTTGATGATCCTGGTTAACTAGCAGGCACTTGGACTATCTAGGTTAACTAGCGGGCACTTGGACTATCTACGTTTACTAGTGGGCACTTGGACTATCTAGGTTACCTAGCGGGCACTTGGACTATATACGTCCCCTAGCGGGCACTTGGACTCTCTAGTTTAACTAGAGGGCCCTTGGACTATGTAGGTTAACTAGCGGGCACTTGGATTATCTAGGTTAACTACCGGGCGCTTAGACGATCTAGGTTAACTAGCGGGCACTTGGACTATCTAGGTTAACTAGCGGGCACTTGGACTATCTAGATTAACTAGCGGGCACTTGGACTATCTAGGTTTACTAGCGGGCACTTGGACTATCTAGGTTAACTAGCGGGCACATGGACTACGTAGTTTCCCTAGCGGGCATTTGGATTATTTAGGTTACTTAGTGGGCACTTGGACTATGTAGGTTACCTAGCGGGCACTTGGACTATGTAGGTTAACTAGAAGGCACTTGGACTATCAAGGTTACCTAGCGGGCCCTTGGACTATGTAGGTTACCAGCGGGCACTTGGACTATCTAGGTTAACGAACGTGCACTTGGACTATGTAGGTAACCTAGCGGGCACTTGGACTGTCTACGTTACCTAGCAGGCACTTGGCCTATCTACGTTAACGAACGGGCACTTGGACTATGTAGGTTAACTAACGGACACTTCGACTATCTAGGTTAGCTAACAGGCAATTGGACTATCTAGGTTACCTAGCGGGCACTTGGACTATGTAGGTTCCCTAGCGAGCACTTGGACTATGTAGGTTACCTAGCGAGCACTTGGACTATGTAGGTTCCCTGTCAGGTACTTGGACTGTCTAGGTTAACTAGGGGGCAATTGGACAGTCTAGGTTACCTAGTGGGCACTTGGACTATGTAGTTTACCTAGGAGGCACTTGGACTATGTTGGTTAACTAGCGGGCACTTGGACTATCTAGGTTACCTAGCGGGCACTTGGACTATGTCCGTTCCCTAGCGGGCACGTGGGATATCCACGTTACCTAGCGGGCATTTGGACTATGTAGGTTAACGAACGGGCACTTGGACTATGTAGGTAACCTAGCAGGCACTTGGACTGTCTAGGTTACCTAGCAGGCACTTGGCCTATCTACGTTAATGAACGGGCACTTGGACTATGTAGGTTAACTAGCGGACACTTAGACTATCTAGGTTAGCTAACGGGCAATTGGACTATCTAGGTTACCTAGCGGGCATTTGGACTATGTAGGTTGCCTAGCGGGCACTTGGGCTATCTACGTTCCCTAGCGGGCATTTGGACTATGTAGGTTAACGAACGGGCACTTGGACTATGTAGGTAACCTAATGGTCACTTGGACTGACTAGGTTACCTAGCGGGACTTGGACTATGTAGGTTAACTAGCGGGCACTTGGACTATCAAGGTTAACTAGCGGGCCCTTGCTCTATGTAGGTTAACTAGCAGGCCTTTGGACTATGTAAGTTAACTAGAGGGCATTTTGATGATCCTGGTTAACTAGCGGGCACTTGGACTATCTAAGTTAACTAGCGGGCACTTGGACTATCTAGGTTAACTAGCGGGCACTTGGACTATGTAGGTTCCCTAGCGGGCACTTTGACTATGTAGGTTCCCTAGCGGGCACTTGGACTATAAAAGTTAACTAGCGGGCCCTTGGACTATGTAGGTTAACTAGCGTGCACTTGGAGGATCTAGGCTAACTAGCCGGTACTTGCACTATGTAGGTTATCTAGCGGGCCCTTGGACTATTTAGATTCGATTATTTAGGTTACATAGCGGGCACTTGGACTATGTAGGTTACCTAGCGGGCACTTGGACTCTGTAGGTTAACTAGAAGGCACTTGGACTATCAAGGTTACCTAGTGGGCCCTTGGACTATGTAGGTTACCAGCGGGCACTTGGACTATCTAGGTTAACGAACGTGCACTTGGACTATGTAGGTAACCTAGCAGGCTCATGGACTATCTAGGTTAACTAGCGGACACTTGGACTATCTAGGTTAACTAGCGGGCACATGGACTATGTAGGTTCCCTAGCGGGCACTTTGACTATGTAGGTTTCCTAGCGGGCACTTGGACTATCTACGTTAGCTATCGGGCCCTTGGACTATATAGATTCCCTAGCGGGCACTTGGATTCTGTATGTTCCCTACGGACACTTGAACTATGTAGGTTCCCTAGCAGGCACTTGGTCTATGTAGGTTCCAGAGGGGGCACTTGGACTATGTAAGTTAACTACCGGGCACTTGGACTATGTAGGTTAACTAGCGGGCCCTTGACTATCTAGGTTACCTAGCGGGTACTTGGACTATGTAGGTTAACAACCGGGCACATGCATTATCTAGGTTACCTAGCGGGCACTTGGACTATGTATGTTCCCTAGCGGGCACTTGGACTATCTATGTTAACAAGTGGGCACTTGGACTATCTATGTTAACTACCGGCCACTTGGACTATGTAGGTTAACTAGGGGACACTTTGACTATGTAGGTTACCTAGCGGCACATGGAATATGTAGGTTAACTAGCGTGCATTTGGACTATGTAGGTTAACTAGAGGACACTTAGACGATCTAGGTTAACTAGTGGGCCCTTGGACTATATAGGTTAACGAACGGGCATTTGGACTATGTAGGTTACCTAGCAGACACTTGGACTCTATAGGTTACCTAGCGGGCACTTGGCTATCTAGGTTAACGAACGGGCACTTGGACTATCTAGGTTGCCTAGCGGGCATTTGAACTATGTAGGTTAACTAGCGGGTCCTTAGACTATACAGGTTACCTAGCGGGCACTTGGACTATGTAGGTTAACTACCGGGCACTTGCACTATCTAGGTTACCTAGCGGGCACTTGGACTATGTAGGTTACCTTGCGGGCACTTGTACTATCTAGGTCACCTAACGGGAACTTGGACTATGTAGGTTAACTAGCGGACACTTGGACGATCTAGGTTAACTAGCGGGCACTTGGAATATCTAGGATAACTAGCGGGCCCTAGGACTATGTAGGTTAACTAGCGGGCACTTGGACTATCTAGTTTAACTAGCGGGTTCTTGGACTATGTAGGTTAACTAGCGGGCACTTGGACTATCTAGGTTAACTAGCTGACCTTGGACTATGTAGGTTAACTAGCAGGCACTTGGAGTATCTAGGTTAACTAGCTGACCTTGGATATGTAAGTTAACTAGCGGGCACTTGGACTATCTAGGTTAACTAGCGGGCACTTGCACAATGCAGGTTCCCTAGCGGGCACTTTGACTATGTATGTTCCCTAGCGGGCACTTGGACTATATAGGTTCCCTACGGGCACTTGGACTATCTAGGTTCCCTAACGGGCACTTGGAATATGTAGGTTCCCTATCGGGCACTTGGACTATGTAGGTTCCTCTGCGGGCACTTGGACTATGTAGGTTCCCTATCGGGCACTTGGACTATGTAGGTTCCTCTGCGGGCACTTGGACTATGTAGGTTCCCTATCAGGCACTTGGATTATGTAGGTTAACTAGCGGGCCCTTAAACTATGTAGATTAACTAGCGGCACTTGGACTATCTACGTTAACTAGCGGGCCCTTGGACTATGTAGATTCCCTAGCGGGCACTTCGACTACGTATGTTCCCTAGCGGGCACTTAGACTCTGTATGTCCCCTAGCGGGTACTTGGACTATATATGTTCCTTACGGACCCTTGGACTATGTAAGTTAACTACCGGGCACTTGGACTATGTAGGTTAACTAGCGGGCCCTTAGACTATCCAGGTTACCTAGCTGGCACGTTGACTATATAGGTTAACTACCGGGCACTTGCACTATCTAGGTTACCTAGCGGGCACATGGACTATGTACGTTCCCTAGCGGGCACTTGGACTATCTATGTTAACTAGCGGGCACTTGGACTATGTAGGTTAACTAGGGGACACTTGCACTATGTAGGTTACCTAGTGGCACTTGGACTATCTAGGTTAACTAGCGGGCACATGGACTATGTAGGTTCCTTAGCGGGCACTTGGACTATTTAGTTTACCTAGCGGGCACTTGGACTATGTAGGTTACATAGCTGGAACTTGGACTATATAGGTTACCTTGCGGTGACTTGGACTATGTAGGTTAACAAAAGACACTTGGACGATCTAGGTTAAATAGTGGGCCCTTGGACTATGTAGGTTAACGAACGGGCATTTGGACTTTGTAAGTATCTAGCAGGCACTTGGACTGTCTAGGTTACCTAGCGGGCACTTGGACTATCTAGGTTAACGAACGGGCACTTGGACTATCTAGGATAACTAGCGGGCACTTGGACTATGTAGGTTACCTAGCGGGCACTTGCACTATCTAGGTTACCTAGCGGGCACTTGGACTATCAAGATTACCGAACGGGCATTTGGACTATGTAGGTTACCAAGCGGGCACTTGGACTTCTAAGTTAACGAATGGGCACTTGGACTATGTATGTTGCATAGCGGGCAATTGGATTATCTAGGTTAGGTAATGGGCACTTGGACTATCTAGGTTACCTAGCGGTAACTTGGACTATGTAGGTTACCTAGCAGGCACTTGGATTATCTAGGTTACCTAACGGGCACTTGGACTATCTTGGTTTCTTTGCGGGCACTTGGACTATATAGGTTACCTATCGGGCTTTTGGACTATGTAGGTTACCTAACGGTCACTTGGATTATCTAGGTTAGCTAACAGGAACTTGGAATATCTAGGTTACCTAGCGGGCATTTGGACTATGTAGCTTATCTTGCCGGCACTTGTACTATCTAGGTTACCTAACGGGAAATTGGACTATGTAGGTTAACTAGCGTACACTTGGACGATCTAGGTTAACTAGCGGGCACTTGGAATATCTAGGTTAACTAGCGGGCCCTTGGACTATGTAGGTTAACTCGCGGGCACTTGGACTATCTAGGTTAACTAGCAGGTTCTTGGACTATGTAGGTTAACTAGCGGGCACTTGCACAATGCAGGTTCCCTAGCGGGAACTTGTACTATCTAGGTTACCTAACGGGAACTTGGACTATGTAGGTTAACTAGCGGACACTTGGACGATCTAGGTTAACTAGTGGGCATTTGGACTATGTAAGTTACCTAGCGGGCACTTGGACTATCTAGGTTACCTAGCGGGCATTTGGACTATGTAGGTTAACTAGTGGGCACTTGGACTATGTATGTTGCATAGCGGGCAATTGGACTCTAGGTTAGGTAACGGGCACTTGGATTATATAGGTTACCTAGCGGGCCCTTTGAATATGTAGGTTACCTAGCGGGCACTTGGACTATCTAGGTTAACGAAAGGGCACTTGGACTACGTAGGTTACCTAGCGGGCACTTGGATTATCTAGGTTAGCTAACAGGAACTTGGAATATCTAGGTTACCTAGCGGGCACTTGGACTATGTAGGTTACCTTGCGGGCACTTGTACTATCTAGGTTACCTAACGGGAACTTGGACTATGTAGGTTAACTAGCGGACACTTGGACGATCTAGATTAACTAGCGGGCACTTGGAATATCTAGGTTAACTAGCGGGCCCTAGGACTATGTAGGTTAACTAGCGGGCACTTGGACTATCTAGGTTAACTAGCGGGTTCTTGGACTATGTAGGTTAACTAGCGGGCACTTGGACTATCTAGGTTAACTAGCTGACCTTGGACTATGTAGGTTAACTAGTGGGCACTTGGACTATCTAGGTTTACTAGCTGACCTTGGACTATGTAAGTTAACTAGCGGGCACTTGGACTATCTAGGTTAACTAGCGGGCACTTGCACAATGCAGGTTCCCTAGCGGGCACTTTGACTATGTAGGTTCCCCAGTGGTCACTTGGACTATATAGGTTCCCTACGGGCACTTGGACTATCTAGTTTCCCTAACGGGCACTTGGAATATGTAGGTTCCATATCGGGCACTTGGACTATGTAGGTTCCTCTGCGGGCACTTGGACTATGTAGGTTCCCTATCAGGCACTTGGACTATGTAGCTTAACTAGCGGGCCCTTGAACTATGTAGATTAACTAGCGGCACTTGGAGTATCTATGTTAACTAGCGGGCCCTTTGACTATGTAGATTCCCTAGCGGGCACTTCGACTATGTAGGTTTCCTAGCGGGCACTTAGACTCTGTATGTTCCCTAGCGGGCACTTGGACTATATATGTTCCTTACGGACACTTGAACTATGTTAGTTACCTACCGGGCACTTGGACTATCCAGGTTACCTAGCGGGCACTTGGACTATGTTGGTTAACTACCGGGCACTTGCACAATCGAGGTTACCTAGCGGGCACTTGGACTATGTACGTTCCCTAGTGGGCACTTGGACTATCTATGTTAACTAGCGGGCACTTGGACTATGTAGGTTAACTAGGGGACACTTGCACTATGTAGGTTACCTAGTGGCACTTGGACTATCTAGGTTAACTAGCGGGCACTTGGACTATCTGGGTTAACTAGCGTGCACTTGGACTATGTAGGTTCCTTAGCGGGCACTTGGACTATCTAGTTTACCTAGCGGGCACTTGGACTATGTAGGTTAACTAGCGGGCCCTTGGACTATCTAGGTTACATAGCTAGAACTTGGACTATATAGGTTACCTTGGGGGCACTTGGACTATGTAGGTTAACCAAAGACACTTGGACGATCTAGGTTAAATAGTGGGCCCTTGGACTATGTAGGTTAACGAACGGGCATTTGGACTATGTAAGTTACCTAGCAGGCACTTGGACTGTCTAGGTTACCTAGCGGGCACTTGGACTATCTAGGTTAACGAACGGATACTTGGACAATCTAGGTTAACTAGCGGGCACTTGGACTATGTAGGTTACCTAGCGGGCACTTGCACTATCTAGGTTACCTAGCGGGCACTTGGACTATGTAGGTTAATTAGCGGGCACTTGGACTATCTAGGTTACCGAACGGGCATTTGGACTATGTAGGTTACCTAGCGGGCACTTGCACTATCTAGGTTACCTAGCGGGCACTTGGACTATGTAGGTTAATTAGCGGGCACTTGGACTATCTAGGTTACCGAACGGGCATTTGGACTATGTAGGTTACCTAGCAGGCACTTGGACTGTCTAGGTTACCTAGCGGGCACTTGGACTATCTAGGTTAACGAACGGGCACTTGGACTATCTAGGATAACTAGCGGGCACTTGGACTATGTAGGTTACCTAGCGGGCACTTGCACTATCTAGGTTACCTAGCGGGCACTTGGACTATCAAGATTACCGAACGGGCATTTGGACTATGTAGGTTACCAAGCGGGCACTTGAACTTCTGAGTTAACGAATGGGCACTTGGACTATGTATGTTGCATAGCGGGCAATTGGATTATCTAGGTTAGGTAATGGGCACTTGGACTATCTAGGTTACCTAGCGGTAACTTGGACTATGTAGGTTACCTAGCAGGCACTTGGATTATCTGGGTTACCTAACGGGCACTTGGACTATCTTGGTTTCTTTGCGGGCACTTGGACTATATAGGTTACCTATCGGGCCTTTGGACTATGTAGGTTACCTAACGGTCACTTGGATTATCTAGGTGAGCTAACAGGAACTTGGAATATCTAGGTTACCTAGTGGGCATTTGGACTATGTAGCTTATCTTGCCGGCACTTGTACTATCTAGGTTACCTAACGGGAAATTGGACTATGTAGGATAACTAGCGTACACTTGGACGATCTAGGTTAACTAGCGGGCACTTGGAATATCTAGGTTAACTAGCGGGCCCTTGGACTATGTAGGTTAACTCGCGGGCACTTGGACTATCTAGGTTAACTAGCAGGTTCTTGGACTATGTAGGTTAACTAGCGGGCACTTGCACAATGCAGGTTCCCTAGCGGGCACTTGTACTATCTAGGTTACCTAACGGGAACTTGGACTATGTAGGTTAACTAGCGGACACTTGGACGATCTAGGTTAACTAGTGGGCATTTGGACTATGTAAGTTACCTAGCGGGCACTTGGACTATCTAGGTTACCTAGCGGGCATTTGGACTATGTAGGTTAACTAGTGGGCACTTGGACTATGTATGTTGCATAGCGGGCAATTGGACTCTAGGTTAGGTAACGGGCACTTGGATTATATAGGTTACCTAGCGGGCCCTTTGAATATGTAGGTTACCTAGCGGGCACTTGGACTATCTAGGTTAACGAAAGGGCACTTGGACTACGTAGGTTACCTAGCGGTCACTTGGATTATCTAGGTTAGCTAACAGGAACTTGGAATATCTAGGTTACCTAGCGGGCACTTGGACTATGTAGGTTACCTTGCGGGCACTTGTACTATCTAGGTTACCTAACGGGAACTTGGACTATGTAGGTTAACTAGCGGACACTTGGACGATCTAGATTAACTAGCGGGCACTTGGAATATCTAGGTTAACTAGCGGGCCCTAGGACTATGTAGGTTAACTAGCGGGCACTTGGACTATCTAGGTTAACTAGCGGGTTCTTGGACTATGTAGGTTAACTAGCGGGCATTTGGACTATCTAGGTTTACTAGCTGACCTTGGACTATGTAAGTTAACTAGCGGGCACTTGGACTATCTAGGTTAACTAGCGGGCACTTGCACAATGCAGGTTCCCTAGCGGGCACTTTGACTATGTAGGTTCCCCAGTGGTCACTTGGACTATATAGGTTCCCTACGGGCACTTGGACTATCTAGTTTCCCTAACGGGCACTTGGAATATGTAGGTTCCATATCGGGCACTTGGACTATGTAGGTTCCTCTGCGGGCACTTGGACTATGTAGGTTCCCTATCAGGCACTTGGACTATGTAGCTTAACTAGCGGGCCCTTGAACTATGTAGATTAACTAGCGGCACTTGGAGTATCTATGTTAACTAGCGGGCCCTTTGACTATGTAGATTCCCTAGCGGGCACTTCGACTATGTAGGTTTCCTAGCGGGCACTTAGACTCTGTATGTTCCCTAGCGGGCACTTGGACTATATATGTTCCTTACGGACACTTGAACTATGTTAGTTACCTACCGGGCACTTGGACTATCCAGGTTACCTAGCGGGCACTTGGACTATGTTGGTTAACTACCGGGCACTTGCACAATCGAGGTTACCTAGCGGGCACTTGGACTATGTACGTTCCCTAGTGGGCACTTGGACTATCTATGTTAACTAGCGGGCACTTGGACTATGTAGGTTAACTAGGGGACACTTGCACTATGTAGGTTACCTAGTGGCACTTGGACTATCTAGGTTAACTAGCGGGCACTTGGACTATCTGGGTTAACTAGCGTGCACTTGGACTATGTAGGTTCCTTAGCGGGCACTTGGACTATCTAGTTTACCTAGCGGGCACTTGGACTATGTAGGTTAACTAGCGGGCCCTTGGACTATCTAGGTTACATAGCTGGAACTTGGACTATATAGGTTACCTTGGGGGCACTTGGACTATGTAGGTTAACCAAAGACACTTGGACGATCTAGGTTAAATAGTGGGCCCTTGGACTATGTAGGTTAACGAACGGGCATTTGGACTATGTAAGTTACCTAGCAGGCACTTGGACTGTCTAGGTTACCTAGCGGGCACTTGGACTATCTAGGTTAACGAACGGATACTTGGACAATCTAGGTTAACTAGCGGGCACTTGGACTATGTAGGTTACCTAGCGGGCACTTGCACTATCTAGGTTACCTAGCGGGCACTTGGACTATGTAGGTTAATTAGCGGGCACTTGGACTATCTAGGTTACCGAACGGGCATTTGGACTATGTAGGTTACCTAGCGGGCACTTGCACTATCTAGGTTACCTAGCGGGCACTTGGACTATGTAGGTTAATTAGCGGGCACTTGGACTATCTAGGTTACCGAACGGGCATTTGGACTATGTAGGTTACCTAGCAGGCACTTGGACTGTCTAGGTTACCTAGCGGGCACTTGGACTATCTAGGTTAACGAACGGGCACTTGGACTATCTAGGATAACTAGCGGGCACTTGGACTATGTAGGTTACCTAGCGGGCACTTGCACTATCTAGGTTACCTAGCGGGCACTTGGACTATCAAGATTACCGAACGGGCATTTGGACTATGTAGGTTACCAAGCGGGCACTTGGACTTCTGAGTTAACGAATGGGCACTTGGACTATGTATGTTGCATAGCGGGCAATTGGATTATCTAGGTTAGGTAATGGGCACTTGGACTATCTAGGTTACCTAGCGGTAACTTGGACTATGTAGGTTACCTAGCAGGCACTTGGATTATCTGGGTTACCTAACGGGCACTTGGACTATCTTGGTTTCTTTGCGGGCACTTGGACTATATAGGTTACCTATCGGGCCTTTGGACTATGTAGGTTACCTAACGGTCACTTGGATTATCTAGGTGAGCTAACAGGAACTTGGAATATCTAGGTTACCTAGTGGGCATTTGGACTATGTAGCTTATCTTGCCGGCACTTGTACTATCTAGGTTACCTAACGGGAAATTGGACTATGTAGGATAACTAGCGTACACTTGGACGATCTAGGTTAACTAGCGGGCACTTGGAATATCTAGGTTAACTAGCGGGCCCTTGGACTATGTAGGTTAACTCGCGGGCACTTGGACTATCTAGGTTAACTAGCAGGTTCTTGGACTATGTAGGTTAACTAGCGGGCACTTGCACAATGCAGGTTCCCTAGCGGGCACTTGTACTATCTAGGTTACCTAACGGGAACTTGGACTATGTAGGTTAACTAGCGGACACTTGGACGATCTAGGTTAACTAGTGGGCATTTGGACTATGTAAGTTACCTAGCGGGCACTTGGACTATCTAGGTTACCTAGCGGGCATTTGGACTATGTAGGTTAACTAGTGGGCACTTGGACTATGTATGTTGCATAGCGGGCAATTGGACTCTAGGTTAGGTAACGGGCACTTGGATTATATAGGTTACCTAGCGGGCCCTTTGAATATGTAGGTTACCTAGCGGGCACTTGGACTATCTAGGTTAACGAAAGGGCACTTGGACTACGTAGGTTACCTAGCGGTCACTTGGATTATCTAGGTTAGCTAACAGGAACTTGGAATATCTAGGTTACCTAGCGGGCACTTGGACTATGTAGGTTACCTTGCGGGCACTTGTACTATCTAGGTTACCTAACGGGAACTTGGACTATGTAGGTTAACTAGCGGACACTTGGACGATCTAGATTAACTAGCGGGCACTTGGAATATCTAGGTTAACTAGCGGGCCCTAGGACTATGTAGGTTAACTAGCGGGCACTTGGACTATCTAGGTTAACTAGCGGGTTCTTGGACTATGTAGGTTAACTAGCGGGCATTTGGACTATCTAGGTTTACTAGCTGACCTTGGACTATGTAAGTTAACTAGCGGGCACTTGGACTATCTAGGTTAACTAGCGGGCACTTGCACAATGCAGGTTCCCTAGCGGGCACTTTGACTATGTAGGTTCCCCAGTGGTCACTTGGACTATATAGGTTCCCTACGGGCACTTGGACTATCTAGTTTCCCTAACGGGCACTTGGAATATGTAGGTTCCATATCGGGCACTTGGACTATGTAGGTTCCTCTGCGGGCACTTGGACTATGTAGGTTCCCTATCAGGCACTTGGACTATGTAGCTTAACTAGCGGGCCCTTGAACTATGTAGATTAACTAGCGGCACTTGGAGTATCTATGTTAACTAGCGGGCCCTTTGACTATGTAGATTCCCTAGCGGGCACTTCGACTATGTAGGTTTCCTAGCGGGCACTTAGACTCTGTATGTTCCCTAGCGGGCACTTGGACTATATATGTTCCTTACGGACACTTGAACTATGTTAGTTACCTACCGGGCACTTGGACTATCCAGGTTACCTAGCGGGCACTTGGACTATGTTGGTTAACTACCGGGCACTTGCACAATCGAGGTTACCTAGCGGGCACTTGGACTATGTACGTTCCCTAGTGGGCACTTGGACTATCTATGTTAACTAGCGGGCACTTGGACTATGTAGGTTAACTAGGGGACACTTGCACTATGTAGGTTACCTAGTGGCACTTGGACTATCTAGGTTAACTAGCGGGCACTTGGACTATCTGGGTTAACTAGCGTGCACTTGGACTATGTAGGTTCCTTAGCGGGCACTTGGACTATCTAGTTTACCTAGCGGGCACTTGGACTATGTAGGTTAACTAGCGGGCCCTTGGACTATCTAGGTTACATAGCTGGAACTTGGACTATATAGGTTACCTTGGGGGCACTTGGACTATGTAGGTTAACCAAAGACACTTGGACGATCTAGGTTAAATAGTGGGCCCTTGGACTATGTAGGTTAACGAACGGGCATTTGGACTATGTAAGTTACCGAGCAGGCACTTGGACTGTCTAGGTTACCTAGCGGGCACTTGGACTATCTAGGTTAACGAACGGATACTTGGACAATCTAGGTTAACTAGCGGGCACTTGGACTATGTAGGTTACCTAGCGGGCACTTGCACTATCTAGGTTACCTAGCGGGCACTTGGACTATGTAGGTTAATTAGCGGGCACTTGGACTATCTAGGTTACCGAACGGGCATTTGGACTATGTAGGTTACCTAGCGGGCACTTGCACTATCTAGGTTACCTAGCGGGCACTTGGACTATGTACGTCCCCTAGCGGACACTTGGACTATCTAGGTTAACTAGAGGGCCTTGGGACTATGTAGGTTAACTAGCGGGCACTTGGATTATCTAGGTTAACTAGCGGGCACTTAGACGATCTAGGTTAACTAGCGGGCACTTGGACTATCTAGGTAAACTAGCAGGCACTTGGACTATCTAGATTAACTAGCGGGCCCTTGGACTATCTAGGTTTACTAGCGGGCACTTGGACTATCTAGGTTAACTAGCGGGCACTTGGACTATGTAGTTTCCCTAGCGGGCATTAGGATTATTTAGGTTACCTAGTGGGCACTTGGATTATGTAGGTTACCTAGCGGGCACTTGGACTATGTAGGTTAACTAGAAGGCACTTGGACTATCAAGGTTACCAAGCGGGCCCTTGGACTATGTAGGTTACCAGCGGGCACTTGGACTATCTAGGTTAACGAACGTGCACTTGGACAATGTAGGTAACCTAGCCGGCACTTGGACTGTCTAGGTTACCTAGCAGGCACTTGGCCTATCTACGTTAACGAACGGGCACTTGGACTATGTAGGTTAACTAGCGGACACTTCGATTACCTATGTTAGCTAACGGGCAATTGGACTATCTAGGTTACCTAGCGGGCGCTTGGACTATGTAGGTTCCCTAGCGGGCACTTGGACTATTTAGGGTTACCTAGAAGGCACTTTGACTATCTAGGTTAACGAACGTGCACTTGGACTATGTAGGTAACCTAGCGGGCACTTGGACTGTCTAGGTTACCTAGCAGGCACTTGGCCTATCTATGTTAACAAACGGGCACTTGGACTATGTAGGTTAACTAGCGGACACTTCGACTATCTAGGTTAGCTAACGGGCAATTGGACTATGTAGGTTCCCTAACGGGCACTTGGACTATGTAGGTTCCTCTGCGGGCACTTGGACTATGTAGGTTCCCTATCAGGCACTTGGACTATGTAGGTTAACTAGCGGACCCTTGAACTATGTAGATTAACTAGCGGTACTTGGACTATCTATGTTATCTATCGGTCCCTTTGACTATGTAGATGCCCTAGCGGGCACATCGACTACGTAGGTTCCCTAGCGGGCACTTAGACTCTGTATGTTCCCTAGCGGGCACTTGGACTATATATGTTCCTTACGGACACTTGAACTATGTAAGTTAACTACCGGGCACTTGGACTATGTAGGTAAACTAGCGGGCCCTTAGACTATCCAGGTTACCTAGCGGGCACTTGGACTATGTAGGTTAACTACCGGGCACTTGCACTATCTAGGTTACCTAGCGGGCACTTGGACTATGTACGTTCCCTAGTGGGCACTTGGACTATCTATGTTAACTAGCGGGCACTTGGACTATGTAGGTTAACTAGGGGACACTTGCACTATGTAAGTTACCTAGTGGCACTTGGACTATCTAGGTTAACTAGCGGGCACTTGGACTATCTGGGTTAACTAGCGTGCACTTGGACTATGTAGGTTCCTTAGCGGGCACTTGGACTATCTAGTTTACCTAGCGGGCACTTGGACTATGTAGGTTAACTAGCGGGCCTTTGGACTATCTAGGTTACATAGCTGGAACGTGGACTATATAGGTTACCTTGGGGGCACTTGGACTATGTAGGTTAACCAAAGACACTTGGACGATCTAGGTTAAATAGTGGGCCCTTGGACTATGTAGGTTAACGAACGGGCATTTGGATTATATAAGTTACCTAGCAGGCACTTGGACTGTCTAGGTTACCTAGCGGGCATTTGGACTATCTAGGTTAACGAACGGGCACTTGGATTATCTAGGTTAACTAGCGGGCACTTGGACTATGTAGGTTACCTAGCGGGCACTTGCACTATCTAGGTTACGTAGCGGGCACTTGGACTATGTAGGTTAATTAGCGGGCACTTGGACTATCTAGGTTACAGAACGGGCATTTGGAATATGTAGGTTACCTAGCGGGCACTTGTACTATCTAGGTTACCTAGCGGGCACTTGGACTATGTACGTCCCCTAGCGGACACTTGGACTATCTAGGTTAACTAGAGAGCCTTGGGACTATGTAGGTTAACTAGCGGGCACTTGGATTATCTAGGTTAACTAGCGGGCACTTAGACGATCTAGGTTAACTAGCGGGCACTTGGACTATCTAGATTAACTAGCGGGCCCTTGGACTATCTAGGTTTACTAGCGGGCACTTGGAATATCTAGGTTAACTAGCGGGCACTTGGACTATGTAGTTTCCCTAGCGGGCATTTGGATTATTTAGGTTACCTAGTGGGCACTTGGATTATGTAGGTTACCTAGCGGGCACTTGGACTACGTAGGTTAACTAGAAGGCACTTGGACTATCAAGGTTACCAAGCGGGCCCTTGGACTATGTAGGTTACCAGCGGGCACCTGAACTATCTAGGTTAACGAACGTGCACTTGGACTATGTAGGTAACCTAGCGGGCACTTAGACTGTCTAGGTTACCTAGCAGACACGTGGCCTATCTACGTTAACGAAAGGGCACTTGGACTATGTAGGTTAACTAGCGGACACTTTCATTATCTAGGTTAGCTAACGGGTAATTGGACTATCTAGGTTAACTAGCGGGCACTTGGACTATGTAGGTTACCTAGTGGGCACTTGCACTATCTAGGTTACCTAGCGGGCACTTGGACTATGTAGGTTAATTAGCGGGCACTTGGACTATCTAGGTTACCGAACGGGCATTTGGACTATGTAGGTTACCTAGCGGGCACTTGCACTATCTAGGTTACCTAGCGGGCACTTGGACTATGTAGGTTAATTAGCGGGCACTTGGAATATCTAGGTTACCGAACGGGCATTTGGACTATGTAGGTTACCTAGCGGGCACTTGCACTATCTAGGTTACCTAGCGGGCACTTGGACTATGTAGGTTAATTAGCGGGCACTTGGAATATCTAGGTTACCGAACGGGCATTTGGACTATGTAGGTTACCTAGCGGGCACTTGCACTATCTAGGTTACCTAGCGGGCACTTGGACTATGTACGTCCCCTAGCAGACACTTGGACTATCTAGGTTAACTAGAGGGCCTTGGGACTATGTAGGTTAACTAGCGGGCACTTGGATTATCTAGGTTAACTAGCGGGCACTTAGACGATCTAGGTTAACTAGCGGGCACTTGGACTATCTAGGTAAACTAGCAGGCACTTGGACTATCTAGATTAACTAGCGGGCCCTTGGACTATCTAGGTTTACTAGCGGGCACTTGGACTATCTAGGTTAACTAGCGGGCACTTGGACTATGTAGTTTCCCTAGCGGGCATTTGGATTATTTAGGTTACCTAGTGGGCACTTGGATTATGTAGGTTACCTAGCGGGCACTTGGACTATGTAGGTTAACTAGAAGGCACTTGGACTATCAAGGTTACCAAGCGGGCCCTTGGACTATGTAGGTTACCAGCGGGCACTTGGACTATCTAGGTTAACGAACGTGCACTTGGACTATGTAGGTAACCTAGCGGGCACATGGACTGTCTAGGTTACCTAGCAGACACGTGGCCTATCTACGTTAACGAAAGGGCACTTGGACTATGTAGGTTAACTAGCGGACACTTTCATTATCTAGGTTAGCTAAGGGGCAATTGGACAATCTAGGTTACCTAGCGGGCACTTGGACTATTTAGGGTTACCTAGCAGGCCCTTTGACTATCTAGGTTAACGAACGTGCACCTGGACAATGTAGGTAACCTAGCCGGCACTTGGACTGTCTAGGTTACCTAGCAGGCACTTGGCCTATCTACGTTAACGAACGGGCACTTGGACTATGTAGGTTAACTAGCGGACACTTCGATTATCTATGTTAGCTAACGGGCAATTGGACTATCTAGGTTACCTAGCGGGCGCTTGGACTATGTAGGTTCCCTAGCGGGCACTTGGACTATTTAGGGTTACCTAGCAGGCACTTTGACTCTCTAGGTTAACGAACGTGCACTTGGACTATGTAGGTAACCTAGCGGGCACTTGGACTGTCTAGGTTACCTAGTAGGCACTTGGCCTATCTATGTTAACAAACGGGCACTTGGACTATGTAGGTTAACTAGCGGACACTTCGACTATCTAGGTTAGCTAACGGGCAATTGGACTATGTAGGTTCCCTAACGGGCACTTGGACTATGTAGGTTCCTCTGCGGGCACTTGGACTATGTAGGTTCCCTATCAGGCACTTGGACTATGTAGGTTAACTAGCTGACCCTTGAACTATGTAGATTAACTAGCGGTACTTGGACTATCTATGTTATCTATCCGGCCTTTGACTATGTAGATGCCCTAGCGGGCACATCGACTACGTAGGTTCCCTAGCGGGCACTTAGACTCTGTATGTTCCCTAGCGGGCACTTGGACTATATATGTTCCTTACGGACACTTGAACTATGTAAGTTAACTACCGGGCACTTGGACTATGTAGGTTAACTAGCGGGCCCTTAGACTATCCAGGTTACCTAGCGGGCACTTGGACTATGTAGGTTAACTACCGGGCACTTGCACTATCTAGGTTACCTAGCGGGCACTTGGACTATGTACGTTCCCTAGTGGGCACTTGGACTATCTATGTTAACTAGCGGGCACTTGGACTATGTAGGTTAACTAGGGGACACTTGCACTATGTAGGTTACCTAGTGGCACTTAGACTATCTAGGTTAACTAGCGGGCACTTGGACTATCTGGGTTAACTAGCGTGCACTTGGACTATGTAGGTTCCTTAGCGGGCACTTGGACTATCTAGTTTACCTATCGGGCACTTGGACTATGTAGGTTAACTAGCGGGCCTTTGGACTATCTAGGTTACATAGCTGGAACGTGGACTATATAGGTTACCTTGGGGGCACTTGGACTATGTAGGTTAACCAAAGACACTTGGACGATCTAGGTTAAATAGTGGGCCCTTGGACTATGTAGGTTAACGAACGGGCATTTGGATTATATAAGTTACCTAGCAGGCACTTGGACTGTCTAGGTTACCTAGCGGGCACTTGGACTATCTAGGTTAACGAACGGGCACTTGGACTATCTAGGTTAACTAGCGGGCACTTGGACTATGTAGGTTACCATTGCGGGCACTTGCACTATCTAGGTTACGTAGCGGGCACTTGGACTATGTAGGTTAATTAGCGGGCACTTGGACTATCTAGGTTACAGAACGGGCATTTGGAATATGTAGGTTACCTAGCGGGCACTTGTACTATCTAGGTTACCTAGCGGGCACTTGGACTATGTACGTCCCCTAGCGGACACTTGGACTATCTAGGTTAACTAGAGGGCCTTGGGACTATGTAGGTTAACTAGCGGGCACTTGGATTATCTAGGTTAACTAGCGGGCACTTAGACGATCTAGGTTAACTAGCGGGCACTTGGACTATCTAGATTAACTAGCGGGCCCTTGGACTATCTAGGTTTACTAGCGGGCACTTGGAATATCTAGGTTAACTAGCGGGCACTTGGACTATGTAGTTTCCCTAGCGGGCATTTGGATTATTTAGGTTACCTAGTGGGCACTTGGATTATGTAGGTTACCTAGCGGGCACTTGGACTACGTAGGTTAACTAGAAGGCACTTGGACTATCAAGGTTACCAAGCGGGCCCTTGGACTATGTAGGTTACCAGCGGGCACTTGAACTATCTAGGTTAACGAACGTGCACTTGGACTATGTAGGTAACCTAGCGGGTACTTAGACTGTCTAGGTTACCTAGCAGACACGTGGCCTATCTACGTTAACGAAAGGGCACTTGGACTATGTAGGTTAACTAGCGGACACTTTCATTATCTAGGTTAGCTAACGGGTAATTGGACTATCTAGGTTAACTAGCGGGCACTTGGACTATGTAGGTTACCTAGTGGGCACTTGCACTATCTAGGTTACCTAGCGGGCTCTTGGACTATGTAGGTTAATTAGCGGGCACTTGGACTATCTAGGTTACCGAACGGGCATTTGGACTATGTAGGTTACCGATCGGGCACTTGCACTATCTAGGTTACCTAGCAGGCACTTGGACTATGTAGGATAATTAGCGGGCACTTGGACTATCTAGGTTACCGAACGGGCATTTGGACTATGTAGGTTACCTAGCGGGCACTTGCACTATCTAGGTTACCTAGAGGGCACTTGGACTACGTACGTCCCCTAGCGGACACTTGGACTATCTAGGTTAACTAGAGGGCCCTGGGACTATGTAGGTTAACTAGAGGGCACTTGGATTATCTAGGTTAACTAGCGGGCACTTAGACGATCTAGGTTAACTAGCGGGCACTTGGACTATCTAGGTTAACTAGCGGGCACTTGGACTATCTAGATTAACTAGCGGGCCCTTGGACTATCTAGGTTTACTAGCGGGCACTTGGACTATCTAGGTTAACTAGCGGGCACTTGGACTATGTAGTTTCCCTAGCGGGCATTTGGATTATTTAGGTTACCTAGTGGGCACTTGGAGTATGTGGGTTACCTAGCGGGCACTTGGACTATGTAGGTTAACTAGAAGGCACTTGGACTATCAAGGTTACCTAGCGGGCCCTTGGACTATGTAGGTTACCAGCGGGCACTTGGACTATCTAGGTTAACGAACGTGCACTTGGACTATGTAGGTAACCTAGCGGGCACTTGGACTGTCTAGGTTACCTAGCAGGCACTTGGCCTATCTACGTTAACGAACTTGCACTTGGACTATGTAGGTTAACTAGCGGACAGTTCGACTATCTAGGTTAGCTAACGGGCAATTGGACTATGTAGGTACCCTATCGGGTACTTGGACTGTCTAGGTTAACTAGGGGGCAATTGGACAGTCTAGGTTACCTAGTGGACACTTGGACTATGTAGTTTACCTAGGAGGCACTTGGACTATGTTGGTTAACTAGCAGGCACTTGGACTATCTAGGTTACCTAGCGGGCACTTGGACTATGTATGTTCCCTAGCGGGTACTTGGGCTATCTACGTAACCTAGCGGGCACTTGGAATATATAGGTTAACGAACGGGCACTTGGACTATGTAGGTAACCTAATGGTCACTTGGACTGTCTAGGATACCTAGCGGGACTTGGACTATGTAGGTTAACTAGCGGGCACTTGGACTATCAAGGTTAACTAGCGGGCCCTTGCTCTATGTAGTTTAACTAGCAGGCCTTTGGACTATGTAAGTTAACTAGAGGGCACTTTGATGATCCTTGTTAACTTGCGGGCACTTGGACTATCTAGGTTAACTAGCGGGCACATGGACTATCTAGATTAACTAGCGGACACTTGGACTATGTAGGGTCCCTAGCGGGCACTTTGACTATGTAGGTTCCCTAGCGGGCACTTGGACTATAAAAGTTAACTAGCGGGCCCTTGGACTATATAGGTTAACTAGCGTGCACTTGGACGATCTAGGCTAACTAGCGGGTACTTGGACTATGTAGGTTATCTATCGGGCCTTTGGACTATGTAGATTCCCTAGCGGGCACTTGGATTCTGTGTGTTCCCTACGGACACTTGAACTATGTAGGTTCCCTAGCAGGCACTTGGACTATGTAGGTTCCAGAGGGGGCACTTGGACTATGTAAGTTAACTACCGGGCACTTTGACTATGTAGGTTAACTAGCGGGCCCTTGTACTATCCAGGTTACCTAGCGGGCACTTGGACTTTGTAGGTTAACTACCGGGCACATGCACTATCTAGGTTACCTAGCGGGCACTTGGACTATGTATGTTCCCTAGCGGGCACTTGGACTATGTAGGTTACCAGCGGGCACTTGGACTATTTAGGGTTACCTAGCAGGCACTTTGACTATCTAGGTTAACGAACGTGCACTTGGACTATGTAGGTAACCTAGCGGGCACTTGGACTGTCTAGGTTACCTAGCAGGCACTTGGCCTATCTACGTTAACGAACGGGCACTGGGACTATGTAGGTTAACTAGCGGACACTTCGATTATCTATGTTAGCTAACGGGCAATTGGACTATCTAGGTTACCTAGCGGGCGCTTGGACTATGTAGGTTCCCTAGCGGTCACTTGGACTATTTAGGGTTACCTAGCAGGCACTTTGACTCTCTAGGTTAACGAACGTGCACTTGGACTATGTAGGTAACCTAGCGGGCACTTGGATTGTCTAGGTTACCTAGCAGGCACTTGGACTATCTATGTTAACAAACGGGCACTTGGACTATGTAGGTTAACTAGCGGACACTTCGACTATCTAGGTTAGCTAATGGGCAATTGGACTATGTAGGTTCCCTAACGGGCACTTGGACTATGTAGGTTCCTCTGCGGGCACTTGGACTATGTAGGTTCCCTATCAGGCACTTGGAATATGTAGGTTAACTAGCAGACCCTTGAACTATGTAGATTAACTAGCGGTACTTGGATTATCTATGTTATCTATCGGGCCCTTTGACTATGTAGATTCCCTAGCGGGCACATCGACTACGTAGGTTCCCTAGCGGGCACTTAGACTCTGTATGTTCCCTAGCGGGCACTTGGACTATATATGTTCCTTACGGACACTTGAACTATGTAAGTTAACTACCGGGCACTTGGACTATGTAGGTTAACTAGCGGGCCCTTAGACTATCCAGGTTACCTAGCGGGCACTTGGACTATGTAGGTTAACTACCGGGCACTTGCACTATCTAGGTTACCTAGCGGGCACTTGGACTATGTACGTTCCCTAGTGGGCACTTGGACTATCTATGTTAACTAGCGGGCACTTGGACTATGTAGGTTAACTAGGGGACACTTGCACTATGTAGGTTACCTAGTGGCACTTGGACTATCTAGGTTAACTAGCGGGCACTTGGACTATCTGGGTTAACTAGCGTGCACTTGGACTATGTAGGTTCCTTAGCGGGCACTTGGACTATCTAGTTTACCTAGCGGGCACTTGGACTATGTAGGTTAACTAGCGGGCCCTTGGACTATCTAGGTTACATAGCGGGAACTTGGACTATATAGGTTACCTAGGGGCACTTGGACTATGTAGGTTAACCAAAGACACTTGGACGATCTAGGTTAAATAGTGGGCCCTTGGACTATGTAGGTTAACGAACGGGCATTTGGACTATGTAAGTTACCTAGCAGGCACTTGGACTGTCTAGGTTACCTAGCGGGCACTTGGACTATCTATGTTAACTAGTGGGCACTTGGACTAACTATGTTAACTAGCGGGCACTTGGACTATGTAGGTTACCTAGTGGGCACTTGCACTATCTAGGTTACCTAGCGGGCACTTGGACTATGTAGGTTAATTAGCGGGCACTTGGACTATCTAGGTTACCGAACGGGCATTTGGACTATGTAGGTTACCTATCGGGCACTTGCACTATCTAGGTTACCTAGCGGGCACTTGGACTATGTAGGTTAATTAGCGGGCACTTGGACTATCTAGGTTACCGAAAGGGCATTTGGACTATGTAGGTTACCTAGCGGGCACTTGCACTATCTAGGTTACCTAGCGGGCACTTGGACTATGTACGTCCCCTAGCGGACACTTGGACTATCTAGGTTAACTAGAGGGCCCTGGGACTATGTAGGTTAACTAGCGGGCACTTGGATTATCTAGGTTAACTAGCGGGCACTTAGACGATCTAGGTTAACTAGCGGGCACTTGGACTATCTAGGTTAACTAGCGGGCACTTGGACTATCTAGATTAACTAGCGGGCCCTTGGACTATCAAGGTTTACTAGCGGGCACTTGGACTATCTAGGTTAACTAGTGGGCACTTGGACTATGTAGTTTCCCTAGCGGGCATTTGGATTATTTAGGTTACCTAGTGGGCACTTGGACTATGTAGGTTACCTAGCGGGCACTTGGACTATGTAGGTTAACTAGAAGGCACTTGGACTATCAAGGTTACCTAGCGGGCCCTTGGACTATGTAGGTTACCAGCGGGCACTTGGACTATCTAGGTTAAGGAACGTGCACTTGGACTATGTAGGTAACCTAGCGGGCACTTGAACTGTCTAGGTTACCTAGCAGGCACTTGGCCTATCTACGTTAATGAACTTGCACTTGGACTATGTAGGTTAATTAGCGGACACTTCGACTATCTAGGTTAGCTAACGGGCAATTGGACTATGTAGGTACCCTATCGGGTACTTGGACTGTCTAGGTTAACTAGGGGGCAATTGGACAGTCTAGGTTACCTAGTGGGCACTTGGACTATGTAGTTTACCTAGGAGGCACTTGGACTATGTTGGTTAACTAGCGGGCACTTGGACTATCTAGGTTATCTAGCGGGCACTTGGACTATGTATGTTCCCTAGCGGGCACTTGGGCTATCTACGTTACCTAGCGGGCACTTGGAATATATAGGTTAACGAACGGGCACTTGGACTATGTAGGTAACCTAATGGTCACTTGGACTGTCTAGGATACCTAGCGGGACTTGGACTATGTAGGTTAACTAGCGGGCACTTGGACTATCAAGGTTAACTAGCGGGCCCTTGCTCTATGTAGGTTAACTAGCAGGCCTTTGGACTATGTAAGTTAACTAGAGGGCACTTTGATGATCCTTGTTAACTTGCGGGCACTTGGACTATCTAGGTTAACTAGCGGGCACTTGGACTATCTAGGTTAACTAGCGGGCACTTCCACAATGCAGGTTCCCTAGCGGGCACTTTGACTATGTAGGTTCCCTAGTGGGCACTTGGACTATATAGGTTCCCTACGGGCACTTGGACTATCTAGGTTCCCTAACGGGCACTTGGAATATGTAGGTTCCATATCGGGCACTTGGACTATGTAGGTTCCTCTGCGGGCACTTGGACTATGTAGGTTCCCTATCAGGCACTTGGACTATGTCGATTAACTAGCGGGCCCTTGAACTATGTAGATTAACTAGCGGCACTTGGACTATCTATGTTAACTAGCGGGCCCTTTGACTATGTAGATTCCCTAGCGGGCACTTCGATTATATAGGTTCCCTAGCGGGCACTTAGACTCTGTATGTTCCCTAGCGGGCACTTGGACTATATATGTTCCTTACGGACACTTGAACTATGTAAGTTAACTACCGGGCACTTGGACTATGTAGGTTAACTAGAAGGCACTTGGACTATCAAGGTTACCTAGCGGGCCCTTGGACTATGTAGGTTACCAGCGGGCACTTGGACTATCTAGGTTAACGAACGTGCACTTGGACTATGTAGGTAACCTAGCGGGCACTTGGACTGTCTAGGTTACCTAGCAGGCACTTGGCCTATCTACGTTAACGAACTTGCACTTGGACTATGTAGGTTAACTAGCGGACACTTCGACTATCTAGGTTAGCTAACGGGCAATTGGACTATGTAGGTTCCCTATCGGGTACTTGGACTGTCTAGGTTAACTAGGGGGAAATTGGACAGTCTAGGTTACCTAGTGGGCACTTGGACTATGTAGTTTACCTAGGAGGCACTTGGACTATGTTGGTTAACTAGCGGGCACTTGGACTATCTAGGTTACCTAGCGGGCACTTGGACTATGTACGTTCCCTAGCGGGCACTTGGGCTATCTACGTTACCTAGCGGGCACTTGGAATATATAGGTTAACGAACGGGCACTTGGACTATGTAGGTAACCTAATGGTCACTTGGAGTGTCTAGGTTACCTAGCGGGAACTTGGACTATGTAGGTTAACTAGCGGGCACTTGGACTATCAAGGTTAACTAGCGGGCCCTTGCTCTATGTAGGTTAACTAGCAGTCCTTTGGACTATGTAAGTTAACTAGAGGGCACTTTGATGATCCTTGTTAACTAGCGGGCGCTTGGACTATCTAGGTTAACTAGCGGGCACTTGGACTATCTAGATTAACTAGCGGACACTTGGACTATGTAGGTTCCCTAGCGGGCACTTTGACTATGTAGGTGCCCTAGCGGGAACTTGGACTATAAAAGTTAACTAGCGGGCCCTTGGACTATATAGGTTAACTAGCGTGCACTTGGACGATCTAGGCTAACTAGCGGGTACTTGGACTATGTAGATTATCTAGCGGGCCCTTGGACTATGTAGATTCCCTAGCGGGCACTTGGATTCTGTGTGTTCCCTACGGACACTTGAACTATGTAGGTTCCCTAGCAGGCACTTGGACTATGTAGGTTCCAGAGGGGGCACTTGGACTATGTAAGTTAACTACCAGGCACTTAGACTATGTAGGTTAACTAGCGGGCCCTTGGACTATCCAGGTTACCTAGCTGGCACTTGGACTTTGTAGGTTAACTACCGGGCACATGCACTATCTAGGTTACCTAGCGGGCACTTGGACTATGTATGTTCCCTAGCGGGCACTTGGACTATCTATGTTAACTAGTGGGCACTTGGACTAACTATGTTAACTACCGGCCACTTGGACTATGTAGGTTAACTAGGGGACACTTGCACTATGTAGGTTACCTAGCGGCACTTGGACTATGTAGGTTAACTAGCGTGCATTTGGTGTATGTAGGTTAACTAGAGGACACTTAGACGATCTATGTTAACTAGTGGGCCCTTGGACTATGTAGATTAACGAACGGGCATTTGGACTATGTAGGTTACCTAGCAGACACTTGGACTGTCTAGGTTACCTAGCCGGCACTTGGCTATCTAGGTTAACGAACGGGCACTTGGACTATCTAGGTTGCCTACCGGGCAATTGGACTATGTAGGTTAACTAGCGGGCACTTGGACTATATAGGTTACCTAGCGGGCCCTTTGACTATGTAGGTTACCTAGCGGGCACTTGGACTATCTAGGTTAACGAAAGGGCCCTTGGACTATGTAGGTTACCTAGCGGGCACTTGGATTATCTAGGTTAGCTAACAGGAACTTGGTATATCTAGGTTACCTACCGGGCACTTGGACGATGTAGGTTACCTTGCGGGCACTTGTAATATCTAGGTTACCTAACGGGAACTTGGACTATGTAGGTTAACTAGCGGACACTTGGACGATCTAGGTTAACTAGCAGGCACTTGGAATATCTAGGTTAACTAGCGGGACCTAGGACTATGTAGGTTAACTAGCGGGCACTTGGACTATCTAGGTTAACTAGCGGGTTCTTGGACTATGTAGGTTAACTAGCGGGCACTTGGACTATCTAGGTTAACTAGCTGACCTTGGACTATGTAGGTTAACTAGTGGGCACTTGGACTATCTAGGTTAACTAGCTGACCTTGGACTATGTAAGTTAACTAGCGGGCACTTGGACTATCTAGGTTCCCTAACGGGCACTTGGAATATGTAGGTTCCATATCGGGCACTTGGACTATGTAGGTTCCTCTGCGGGCACTTGGACTATGTAGGTTCCCTATCAGGCACTTGGACTATGTAGGTTAACTAGCGGGTCCTTGAACTATGTAGTGTAACTAGCGGCACTTGGACTATCTATGTTAACTAGCGGGCCCTTTGACTATGTAGGTTAACTAGCGGGCACTTGGACTATCTAGGTTAACAAGCGGGTTCTTGGACTATGTAGGTTAACTAGCGGGCACTTGGACTATCTAGGTTAACTAGCTGACCTTGGACTATGTAGGTTAACTAGTGGGCACTTGGACTATCTAGGTTTACTAGCTGACCTTGGACTATGTAAGTTAACTAGCGGGCACTTGGACTATCTAGGTTAACTAGCGGGCACTTCCACAATGCAGGTTCCCTAGCGGGCACTTTGACTATGTAGGTTCCCTAGTGGGCACTTGGACTATATAGGTTCCCTACGGGCACTTGGACTATCAAGGTTCCCTAACGGGCACTTGGAATATGTAGGTTCCATATCGGGCACTTGGACTATGTAGGTTCCTCTGCGGGCACTTGGACTATGTAGGTTCCCTATCAGGCACTTGGACTATGTCGATTAACTAGCGGGCCCTTGAACTATGTAGATTAACTAGCGGCACTTGGACTATCTATGTTAACTAGCGGGCCCTTTGACTATGTAGATTCCCTAGCGGGCACTTCGATTATATAGGTTCCCTAGCGGGCACTTAGACTCTGTATGTTCCCTAGCGGGCACTTGGACTATATATGTTCCTTACGGACACTTGAACTATGTAAGTTAACTACCGGGCACTTGGACTATGTAGGTTAACTAGAAGGCACTTGGACTATCAAGGTTACCTAGCGGGCCCTTGGACTATGTAGGTTACCAGCGGGCACTTGGACTATCTAGGTTAACGAACGTGCACTTGGACTATGTAGGTAACCTAGCGGGCACTTGGACTGTCTAGGTTACCTAGCAGGCACTTGGCCTATCTACGTTAACGAACTTGCACTTGGACTATGTAGGTTAACTAGCGGACACTTCGACTATCTAGGTTAGCTAACGGGCAATTGGACTATGTAGGTTCCCTATCGGGTACTTGGACTGTCTAGGTTAACTAGGGGGAAATTGGACAGTCTAGGTTACCTAGTGGGCACTTGGACTATGTAGTTTACCTAGGAGGCACTTGGACTATGTTGGTTAACTAGCGGGCACTTGGACTATCTAGGTTACCTAGCGGGCACTTGGACTATGTACGTTCCCTAGCGGGCACTTGGGCTATCTACGTTACCTAGCGGGCACTTGGAATATATAGGTTAACGAACGGGCACTTGGACTATGTAGGTAACCTAATGGTCACTTGGAGTGTCTAGGTTACCTAGCGGGAACTTGGACTATGTAGGTTAACTAGCGGGCACTTGGACTATCAAGGTTAACTAGCGGGCCCTTGCTCTATGTAGGTTAACTAGCAGTCCTTTGGACTATGTAAGTTAACTAGAGGGCACTTTGATGATCCTTGTTAACTAGCGGGCGCTTGGACTATCTAGGTTAACTAGCGGGCACTTGGACTATCTAGATTAACTAGCGGACACTTGGACTATGTAGGTTCCCTAGCGGGCACTTTGACTATGTAGGTTCCCTAGCGGGAACTTGGACTATAAAAGTTAACTAGCGGGCCCTTGGACTATATAGGTTAACTAGCGTGCACTTGGACGATCTAGGCTAACTAGCGGGTACTTGGACTATGTAGATTATCTAGCGGGCCCTTGGACTATGTAGATTCCCTAGCGGGCACTTGGATTCTGTGTGTTCCCTACGGACACTTGAACTATGTAGGTTCCCTAGCAGGCACTTGGACTATGTAGGTTCCAGAGGGGGCACTTGGACTATGTAAGTTAACTACCAGGCACTTAGACTATGTAGGTTAACTAGCGGGCCCTTGGACTATCCAGGTTACCTAGCTGGCACTTGGACTTTGTAGGTTAACTACCGGGCACATGCACTATCTAGGTTACCTAGCGGGCACTTGGACTATGTATGTTCCCTAGCGGGCACTTGGACTATCTATGTTAACTAGTGGGCACTTGGACTAACTATGTTAACTACCGGCCACTTGGACTATGTAGGTTAACTAGGGGACACTTGCACTATGTAGGTTACCTAGCGGCACTTGGACTATGTAGGTTAACTAGCGTGCATTTGGTGTATGTAGGTTAACTAGAGGACACTTAGACGATCTATGTTAACTAGTGGGCCCTTGGACTATGTAGATTAACGAACGGGCATTTGGACTATGTAGGTTACCTAGCAGACACTTGGACTGTCTAGGTTACCTAGCCGGCACTTGGCTATCTAGGTTAACGAACGGGCACTTGGACTATCTAGGTTGCCTAGCGGGCAATTGGACTATGTAGGTTAACTAGCGGGCACTTGGACTATATAGGTTACCTAGCGGGCCCTTTGACTATGTAGGTTACCTAGCGGGCACTTGGACTATCTAGGTTAACGAAAGGGCCCTTGGACTATGTAGGTTACCTAGCGGGCACTTGGATTATCTAGGTTAGCTAACAGGAACTTGGTATATCTAGGTTACCTACCGGGCACTTGGACGATGTAGGTTACCTTGCGGGCACTTGTAATATCTAGGTTACCTAACGGGAACTTGGACTATGTAGGTTAACTAGCGGACACTTGGACGATCTAGGTTAACTAGCAGGCACTTGGAATATCTAGGTTAACTAGCGGGACCTAGGACTATGTAGGTTAACTAGCGGGCACTTGGACTATCTAGGTTAACTAGCGGGTTCTTGGACTATGTAGGTTAACTAGCGGGCACTTGGACTATCTAGGTTAACTAGCTGACCTTGGACTATGTAGGTTAACTAGTGGGCACTTGGACTATCTAGGTTAACTAGCTGACCTTGGACTATGTAAGTTAACTAGCGGGCACTTGGACTATCTAGGTTAACCAGCGGGCACTTGCACAATGCAGGTTCCCTAGCGGGCACTTTGACTATGTAGGTTTCCTAGTGGGCACTTGTACTATATAGGTTCCCTACGGGCACTTGGACTATCTAGGTTCCCTAACGGGCACTTGGAATATGTAGGTTCCATATCGGGCACTTGGACTATGTAGGTTCCTCTGCGGGCACTTGGACTATGTAGGTTCCCTATCAGGCACTTGGACTATGTAGGTTAACTAGCGGGTCCTTGAACTATGTAGTGTAACTAGCGGCACTTGGACTATCTATGTTAACTAGCGGGCCCTTTGACTATGTAGATTCCCTAGCGGGCACTTCGACTATGTAGGTTCCCTAGCGGGCACTTAGACTCTGTATGTTCCCTAGCGGGCACTTGGACTATATATGTTCCTTACGGACACTTGAACTATGTAAGTTAACTACCGGGCACTTGGACTATGTAGGTTAACTAGCGGGCCCTTAGACTATCCAGGTTACCTAGCGGGCACTTGGACTATGTAGGTTAACTACCGTGCACTTGCACTATCTAGTTTACCTAGTGGGCACTTGGACTATGTACGTTCCCTAGTGGGCACTTGGACTATCTATGTTAACTAGCGGGCACTTGGACTATGTAGGTTAACTAGGGGACACTTGCACTATGTAGGTTACCTAGCGGAACTTGGACTATCTAGGTTAACTAGCGGGCACTTGGACTATCTGGGTTAACTAGCGTGCACTTGGAAAAGTAGGTTCTTTAGCGGGCACTTGGACTATCTAGTTTACCTAGCGGGCACTTGGACTACGTAGGTTAACTAGCGGGCCCTTGGACTATCTAGGTTACATAGCTGGAACTTGGACTATATAGGTTACTTTGCGGGCACTTGGACTATGTAGGTTAACCAAAGACACTTGGACGATCTAGGTTAAATAGTGGGCCCTTGGACTATGTAGGTTAACAAACGGGCATTTGGACGATGTAGGTTACCTAGCAGGCACTTGGACTGTCTAGGTTACCTAGCGGGCACTTGGACTATCTATGTTAACTAGTGGGCACTTGGACTAACTATGTTAACTACCGGCCACTTGGACTATGTAGGTTAACTAGGGGACACTTGCACTATGTAGGTTACCTAGCGGCACTTGGACTATGTAGGTTAACTAGCGTGCATTTGGACTATGTAGGTTAACTAGAGGACACTTAGACGATCTATGTTAACTCGTGGGCCCTTGGACTATGTAGGTTAACGAACGGGCATTTGGACTATGTAGGTTATCTAGCAGACACTTGGAATGTCTAGGTTACCTAGCGGGCACTTGGCTATCTAGGTTAACGAACGGGCACTTGGACTATCTAGGTTGCCAAGCAGGCATTTGGACTATGTAAGTTACCTAGCGGGCACTTGGACTATCTAAGTTACCTAGCGGGCACTTGGACTATGTAGGTTAACTAGCGGGCACTTGGACTATGTATGTTGCATAGCGGGCAATTGGACTATCTAGGTTATGTAACGGGCACTTGGACTATATAGGTTACCTAGCGGGCCTTTTGACTATGTAGGTTACCTAGCGGGCACTTGGACTATCTAGGTTAACGAACGGGCATTTGGACTATGTAGGTTACCTAGCAGACACTTTGACTGTCTAGGTTACCTAGCGGGCACTTGGCTATCTAGGTTAACGAACGGGCACTTGGACTATCTAGGTTGCCTAGCGGGCATTTGGACTATGTAAGTTACCTAGCGGGCACTTGGACTATCTAAGTTACCTAGCGGGCACTTGGACTATGCAGGTTAACTAGCGGGCACTTGGACTATGTATGTTGCATAGCGGGCAATTGGACTACCTAGGTTATGTAACGGGCACTTGGACTATATAGGTTACCTAGCGGGCACTTGGACTATCTAGGTTAACGAAAGGGCATTTGGACTATGTAGGTTACCTAGCGGGCACTTGGATTATCTAGGTTAGCTAACAGGAACTTGGAATATCTAGGTTACCTAGCGGGCACTTGGACTATGTAGGTTACCTTGCGGGCACTTGTACTATCTAGGTTACCTAATGGGAACTTGGACTATGTAGGTTAACTAGCGGACACTTGGACGATCTAGGTTAACTAGCAGGCACTTGGAATATCTAGGTTAACTAGCGGGCCCTAGGACTATGTAGGTTAACTAGCGGGCACTTGGACTATCTAGGTTAACTAGCGGGTTCTTGGACTATGTAGGTTAACTAGCGGGCACTTGGACTATCTAGGTTAACTAGCTGACCTTGGACTATGTAGGTTAACTAGTGGGCACTTGGACTATCTAGGTTAACTAGCTGACCTTGGACTATGTAAGTTAACTAGCGGGCACTTGGACTATCTAGGTTAACTAGCGGGTACTTGCACAATGCAGGTTCCCTAGCGGGCACTTTGACTATGTAGGTTCCCTAGTGGGCACTTGGACTATATAGGTTCCCTACGGGCACTTGGACTATCTAGGTTCCCTAACGGTCACTTGGAATATGTAGGTTCCCTATCGGGCACTTGGACTATGTAGGTTCCTCTGCGGGCACTTGGACTATGTAGGTTCCCTATCAGGCACTTGGACTATGTAGGTTAACTAGCGGGCCCTTCAACTATGTAGATTAACTAGCGGCACTTGGACCATCTATGTTAACTAGCGGGCCCTTTGACTATGTAGATTCCCTAGCGGGCACTTCGACTATGTAGGTTCCCTAGCGGGCACTTAGACTCTGTATGTTCCCTAGCGGGCACTTGGACTATATATGTTCCTTACGGACACTTGAACTATGTAAGTTAACTACCGGGCACTTGGACAATGTAGGTTAACTAGCGGGCCCTTAGACTATCCAGGTTACCTAGCGGGCACTTGGACTATGTAGGTTAACTACGGTGCACTTGCAGTATCTAGGTTACCTAACGGGCACTTGGACTATGTACGTTCCCTAGTGGGCACTTGGACTATCTATGTTAACTAGCGGGCACTTGGACTATGTAGGTTAACTAGGGGACACTTGCACTATGTAGGTTACCTAGCGGCACTTGGACTATCTAGGTTAACTAGCGGGCACTTGGACTATCTGGGTTAACTAGCGTGCACTTGGACAAGTAGGTTCCTTAGCGGGCACTTGGACTATCTAGTTTACCTAGTGGGCACTTGGACTATGTAGGTTAACTAGCGGGCCCTTGGACTATCTAGGTTACATAGTTGGAACTTGGACTTTATAGGTTACCTTGCGGGCACTTGGACTATGTAGGTTAACCAAAGACACTTGGACGATCTAGGTTAAATAGTGGGCCCTTGGACTATGTAGGTTAAAGAACGGGCATTTGGACTATGTAGGTTACCTAGCAGGCACTTCGACTGTCTAGGTTACCTAGCGGGCACTTGGACTATCTAGGGTAACGAACGGGCACTTGGACTATCTAGGTTAACTAGCGGGCACTTGGACTATGTAGGTTACCTAGCGGGCACTTGCACTATCTAGGTTACCTAGCGGGCACTTGGACTATGTAGGTTAATTAGCGGGCATTTGGACTATGTAGGTAACCTAGCGGGCACTTGGACAGTCCCGGTTACCTAGCGGGCACTTGGATTTCTAGGTTAATGAATGGGCACTTGGACTATGTAGTGTCCCTAGCGGGCATTTGGATTATTTAGGTTACCTAGTGGGCACTTGGACTATGTAGGTTACCTAGCGGGCACTTGGACTATGTAGGTTACCAGCGGGCACTTGGACTATTTAGGGTTACCTAGCAGGCACTTTGACTATCTAGGTTAATGAACGTGCACTTGGACTATGTAGGTAACCTAGCGGGCACTTGGACTGTCTAGGTTACCTAGCAGACATGTGGCCTATCTACGTTAACGAAAGGGCACTTGGATTATGTAGGTTAACTAGCGGACTCTTTGATTATCTAGGTTAGCTAACGGGTAATTGGATTATCTAGGTTACCTAGTGGGCTCTTGGACTATGTAGGTTCCCTAGCGGGCACCTGGACTATTTAGGGTTACCTAGCAGGCACTTTGACTATCTAGGTTAACGAACGTGCACTTGGACTATGTAGGTAAACTAGCGGGCACTTGGACTGTCTAGGTTACCTAGCAGGCACTTGGCCTATCTATGTTAACAAACGGGCACTTGGACTATGTAGGTTAACTAGCGGACACTTCGACTATCTAGGTTAGCTAACGGGCAATTGGACTATGTAGGTTCCCTAACGGGCACTTGGACTATATATGTTCCTCTGCGGGCAATTGGACTATCTAGATTAGGTAACAGGCACTTGGACTATATAGGTTACCTAGCGGGCCCTTTGACTATGTAGGTTACCTAGCGGGCACTTGGACTATCTAGGTTAACGAAAGGGCACTTGGACTATGTAGGTTACCTAGCGGGCACTTGGATTATCTAGGTTAGCTAACAGGAACTTGGAATATCTAGGTGATCTAGCGGACACTTGGACTATGTAGGTTACCTTGCGGGCACTTGTACTATCTAGGTTACCTAACGGGAACTTGGACTATGTAGGTTATCTAGGGGACACTTGGACGATCTAGGTTAACTAGCAGGCACTTGGAATATCTAGGTTAACTAGCGGGCCCTAGGACTATGTAGGTTAACTAGCGGGCACTTGGACTATCTAGGTTAACTAGCTGACCTTGGACTTTGTAGGTTAACTAGTGGGCACTTGGACTATCTAGGTTAACTAGCTGACCTTGGACTATGTAAGTTAACTAGCGGGCACTTGGACTATCTAGGTTAACCAGCGGGAACTTGCACAATGCAGGTTCCCTAGCGGGCACTTTGACTATGTAGGTTCCCTAGTTGGCACTTGGACTATATAGGTTCCCTACGGGCACTTGGACTATCTAGGTTCCCTAACGGGCAATTGGAATATGTAGGTTCCATATCGGGCACTTCGACTATGTAGGTTCCCTAGCGGGCACTTAGACTCTGTATGTTCCCTAGCGGGCACTTGGACTATATATGTTCCTTACGGACACTTGAACTATGTAAGTTAACTACCGGGCACTTGGACAATGTAGGTTAACTAGCGGGCCCTTAGACTATCCAGGTTACCTAGCGGGCACTTGGACTATGTAGGTTAACTACGGTGCACTTGCAGTATCTAGGTTACCTAACGGGCACTTGGACTATGTACGTTCCCTAGTGGGCACTTGGACTATCTATGTTAACTAGCGGGCACTTGGACTATGTAGGTTAACTAGGGGACACTTGCACTATGTAGGTTACCTAGCGGCACTTGGACTATCTAGGTTAACTAGCGGGCACTTGGACTATCTGGGTTAACTAGCGTGCACTTGGACAAGTAGGTTCCTTAGCGGGCACTTGGACTATCTAGTTTACCTAGTGGGCACTTGGACTATGTAGGTTAACTAGCGGGCCCTTGGACTATCTAGGTTACATAGTTGGAACTTGGACTTTATAGGTTACCTTGCGGGCACTTGGACTATGTAGGTTAACCAAAGACACTTGGACGATCTAGGTTAAATAGTGGGCCCTTGGACTATGTAGGTTAAAGAACGGGCATTTGGACTATGTAGGTTACCTAGCAGGCACTTCGACTGTCTAGGTTACCTAGCGGGCACTTGGACTATCTAGGGTAACGAACGGGCACTTGGACTATCTAGGTTAACTAGCGGGCACTTGGACTATGTAGGTTACCTAGCGGGCACTTGCACTATCTAGGTTACCTAGCGGGCACTTGGACTATGTAGGTTAATTAGCGGGCATTTGGACTATGTAGGTAATTTAGCGGGCACTTGGACAGTCCCGGTTACCTAGCGGGCACTTGGATTTCTAGGTTAATGAATGGGCACTTGGACTATGTAGTGTCCCTAGCGGGCATTTGGATTATTTAGGTTACCTAGTGGGCACTTGGACTATGTAGGTTACCTAGCGGGCACTTGGACTATGTAGGTTACCAGCGGGCACTTGGACTATTTAGGGTTACCTAGCAGGCCCTTTGACTATCTAGGTTAACGAACGTGCACTTGGACTATGTAGGTAACCTAGCGGGCACTTGGACTGTCTAGGTTACCTAGCAGACATGTGGCCTATCTACGTTAACGAAAGGGCACTTGGATTATGTAGGTTAACTAGCGGACACTTTGATTATCTAGGTTAGCTAACGGGTAATTGGATTATCTAGGTTACCTAGTGGGCTCTTGGACTATGTAGGTTCCCTAGCGGGCACCTGGACTATTTAGGGTTACCTAGCAGGCACTTTGACTATCTAGGTTAACGAACGTGCACTTGGACTATGTAGGTAACCTAGCGGGCACTTGGACTGTCTAGGTTACCTAGCAGGCACTTGGCCTATCTATGTTAACAAACGGGCACTTGGACTATGTAGGTTAACTAGCGGACACTTCGACTATCTAGGTTAGCTAACGGGCAATTGGACTATGTAGGTTCCCTAACGGGCACTTGGACTATATATGTTCCTCTGCGGGCAATTGGACTATCTAGATTAGGTAACAGGCACTTGGACTATATAGGTTACCTAGCGGGCCCTTTGACTATGTAGGTTACCTAGCGGGCACTTGGACTATCTAGGTTAACGAAAGGGCACTTGGACTATGTAGGTTACCTAGCGGGCACTTGGATTATCTAGGTTAGCTAACAGGAACTTGGAATATCTAGGTGATCTAGCGGACACTTGGACTATGTAGGTTACCTTGCGGGCACTTGTACTATCTAGGTTACCTAACGGGAACTTGGACTATGTAGGTTAACTAGGGGACACTTGGACGATCTAGGTTAACTAGCAGGCACTTGGAATATCTAGGTTAACTAGCGGGCCCTAGGACTATGTAGGTTAACTAGCGGGCACTTGGACTATCTAGGTTAACTAGCTGACCTTGGACTTTGTAGGTTAACTAGTGGGCACTTGGACTATCTAGGTTAACTAGCTGACCTTGGACTATGTAAGTTAACTAGCGGGCACTTGGACTATCTAGGTTAACCAGCGGGAACTTGCACAATGCAGGTTCCCTAGCGGGCACTTTGACTATGTAGGTTCCCTAGTTGGCACTTGGACTATATAGGTTCCCTACGGGCACTTGGACTATCTAGGTTCCCTAACGGGCAATTGGAATATGTAGGTTCCATATCGGGCACTTGGACTATGTAGGTTCCTCTGCGGGCACTTGGACTATGTAGGTTCCCTATCAGGCACTTGGACTATGTAGGTTAACTAGCAGGCCCTTGAACTATGTAGATTAACTAGCAGCACTTGGACTATCTATGTTAACTAGTGGCCCTTTGACTATGTAGGTTCCTTAGCGGGCACTTAGACTCTGTATGTTCCCTAGCGGGCACTTGGACTATATATGTTCCTTACGGACACTTGAACTATGTAAGTTAACTACCGGGCACTTGGACAATGTAGGTTAACATCGTCCAAGTGCCCGCTAGTTAACTTAGATCGTCCAAGTGCCCGCTAGTTAACCTACATAGTCCAAGGGCCCGCTAGTAAACCTACATAGTGAAAGGGCCCCCCAGTTATCCTAGATCGTCCAAATGTCCGCTAGTTAACCTACATTGTCCAAGTTCCCGCTATTTAACCTACATAATCCAAGTGCCCCTTAGCTAACCTAGATAGTCCAAGGGCCCGCTAGTTGACCTACATACTCCAAGTACCGGCTAATAAACCTATATTGTCCAAGTGCCCGTTAGCTAACCTAGATAGTCCAAGTGCCCGCTAGGGAACCTACATAGTCCAAGTGCCCGTTAGGGAACATACATAGTCCAAGTGCCCGCTAGTTAACCTACATAGTCCAAGTGCCCGCTAGGTAACTTAGGTAGTCCAAGTGCCCGCTAGGGTATGTACATAGTCCAAGTGCCCGATAGGTAACCTAGATAGTCTAAGTGCCCGCTAGTTAACCTACATAGTCCAACGGCCCGCTAGTTAACCTCCATAGTCCAAGTGCCAGATAGGAAACCAACATAGTCCAAGTGCCCGCTAAGGGACGTACATAGTCCAAGTGCCCGCTAGGGAACCTACATAGACCAAGTGCCCATTAGGAAACCTAGATAGTCCAAGTGCCCGCTAGGGAACCTGCATCGTCCAAGTGCCCGCTAGTTAACTTAGATAGTCCAAGTGCCCGCTAGTTAACCTACATATTCCAAGTGCCCGCTAGTTAACCTAGATCGTCCAAGTGCCCGTTAAGTAACCTAGATAGTCCAAGTGCCCGCTAGGTTACCTACATAGTCCAAGTTCCCGCTAGGTAACCTAGATAGTCCTAGTGCCCATTACCTAACATAGATCAGCCAAGTGCCCGCTAGGCAACCTACATAATCCAAGTGCCCGTTCGTTAACCTAGAAATCCATGTGCCCGCTAGGTAACCTAGACTGTCCAAGTGCCCGCTAGGTTACCTGCATAGTCCAAGTGCCCGTTAGGTAACCTAGATAGTCCAAGTGCCCACTAGGTAACCTACATAGTATAAGTGCCCGCTAGGTAACCTAGATAGGCCAAGTGCCCGTTAGCTAACCTAGATAGTCCAAGTGCCCGCTAGGTGACCTACATAGTCCTAGTGCCCGCTAGTTAACCAACATTGTCCAAGTGCCCGATACGGAACCCTCATAGTCCAAGTGCCTGTTAGGTAACCTACATAGTCCAAATGCCCGCTAGTAACCTACATATTCAAAGTGCCTGATAGGGAACCTACATAATCCAAGTGCCCGCTAGGTAACCTACATAGTCCAAGGGCCCGCTCGTTAACCTAGTTCGTCCAAGTGTCCGCCAGTTAACCCATATAGTCCAAGTGCCCGCTAAATAACCACGATAGTCAAAGTGCCCGCTAGGTAACCTACATAGTCCAAGTACCCGCTAGTTAACCAACATTTTCCAAGTGCCCGATACGGAACCCTCATAGTCCAAGTGCCCGTTAGGTAACCTACATAGTCCAAATGCCCGCTAGTAACCTACATTGTTCAAGTGCCTGATGGGGAACCTACATAATCCAAGTGCCCGCTAGGGAATTTACATAGTCCAAGTGCCCGTTAGTTAACCTAGATAGTCCAAGTGCCCGCTAGTTAACCTAGATAGTCCAAGTACCCGCTAGGCAACGTAGATAGTTCAAGTCCACACTAGGTAACCTAGATAGTCCAAGTGCCCGCTACGTAACCTACAAAGTCCAAGTGCCCCCTAGGTAACCTATATAGTCCAAATGCCCGCTAGGGCACCTACATAGTGAAATACCCGCTAATTAACCTACATAGTCCAAGTGCCCGCTAGCTAACCTAGATAGTCTAAAGGCCCACTAGTTAACCTACATAGTTCAAGTGCCCGCTAGCTAACCTACATAGTCCAAGTGCCCGCTAGTTAACCTAGATCGTCCAAGTGCCCGCTAGTTAAGCTACATAGTTAAGGGCACGCTAGTAAACCTACATAGTGAAAGGGCCCGCTAGTTATCCTAGATCGTCCAAATGTCCGCTAGTTAACCTACATTGTCCAAGTTACCGCTATTTAACCTACATAATCCAAGTGCCCCTTAGCTAACCTAGATAGTCCAAGGGCCCGCTAGTTGACCTACATAGTCCAAGTACCGGCTAATTAACCTATATTGTCCAAGTGCCCGTTAGCTAACCTAGATAGTCCAAGTGCCCGCTAGGGAACCTACATAGTCCAAGTGCCCGTTAGGGAACCTACATAGTCCAAGTGCCCGCTAGGTAACCTAGATAGTCCATGAGCCCGCTAGTTAACCTACACAGTCCAAGGGCCCGCTAGTTAACCTAGATAGTCTAAGTGCCCGCTAGGTAACCTTGATAGTCCAAGTGCCCGCTAGGTAACCTACATAGTCCTAGTGCGCGCTAGTTAACCAACATTGTCCAAGTGCCCGATAGCGAAGGTACATAGTCCAAGGGCCCGTTAGGTAACCTACATAGTCCAAATGCCCGCTAGTAACCTACATAGTCCAAATGCCCGTTAGTAACCTACATAGTCCAAGTGCCCGATAGGGAACCTACATAATCCAAGTGCCCGCTAGGGAACCTACATACACCAAGTGCCCGTTAGGTATCCTAGATAGTCCAAATGCCCGCTATGGAACCCACATAGTGAAAGTGCCCGCTAGGGAACTTACATAGTTCAAGTGCCCAATAGGTAACCAAGATACTCCAAGTGCCCGCTAGGTAACCTACATAGTCCAAGTACCCTCTAATTAACCTACATTGTCCAAGTGCCCGTTAGCTAACCTAGATAGTCTAAGGGCCCACTAGTTAACTTACATAGTTCAAGTGCCTGCTAGCCAACCTAGATAATCCAAGTGCCCGGTAGTTAACCTATATCGTCCAAGTGCCCGCTAGTTAACCTAGATCATCCAAGTGTCCGCTAGTTAACCTACATAGTCCAAGTGCCCGCTAGGTAACTTAGATAAACCGAGTGCCCGCTAGTTAACCTAGATAGTCGAAGTGCCCACTAGGGGACGTACATAGTCCAAGTGCCCGCTAGGTTACCTAGATAGTCCAAGTGCCCGCTAGTTAATCTACATAGACCAAGTGCCTGATAGAAGCCTACATAGTCCAAGTGCCCGATAGGGAACCTACATAGTCCAAGTCCCCGCTATGGAACCTACATAGTCCTAGTGCTCGTTAGGGAACCTACATAGTCCAAGTGCCCGCTAGGGAACCTAGATAGTCCAAGGGCCTGCTAGTTAACCTACATAGTCCAAGTGCCCGCTAGGGAACCTACATAGTCCAAGTGCCCTTTAGGGAACCTAGAGGGTCCAAGTGCCCATAGGGAACCTATATAGTCCAAGTGCCAGCTAGGGAACCTGCATCGTCCAAGTGCCCGCTAATTAACATAGATAGTCCAAGTGCCCGCTACTTAAACTAGATAGTCCAATTGCCAGGTAGTTAACCTATATCGTCCAAGTGTCCGCTAGTTAACCTAGATAGTCCAAGTGCCCGCTAGTTAACTTACATAGTCCATGGGCCCCCTAGTTAACCTAGATATTCCAAGTGTCGGCTAGTTAACCTAGATCGTCCAAGTGTCCGCTAGTTAACCTACATAGCCCAAGTGCCCGTTAGGTAACCTACGTAGTCCTAGTGCCCGATAGGTAACCTAGATAGTCCAAGTTCCTTTTAGCTAACCTAGATAGTCCAAGTGCCCGCTAGGTAATATAGATAGTCAAAGTGCCCGTTAGGTAACCTAGATAGTCCAAGTGCCCGCTAGGTAACCTACATAGTCCAAGTGCCGCTAGGTAACCTACATAGTCAAAGTGCCTGCTAGGTAACCTAGATAGTCCAAGTTCCTGTTAGCTACCATACATAGTCCAAGTGCCCGCTAGGTAACCTACATAGTCTAAGAGCCCGCTCGTTAACCTAGTTCGTCCAAGTGCCTGCTAGGTTACCTGCATAGTCCTAGTGCCCGTTAGGTAACCTAGATAGTACAAGTGCCCGCTAGGTAACCTACATAGTCCAAGTGACCGCTAGGTAGCCTAGATAGTCCAAGTTCCCGTTAGCTAACATACATAGTCCAAGTGCCCGCTAGGTAACCTACATAGTCCCAGTGCCCGTTCGTTAACCTAGATAGTCCACGTGCCCGCTAGGTAACTTACACAGTCCAAGTGCCTGCTTGGTCAACTACATAGTCTAAGTCCCCGTTCGCTAACCTAGATAGTGCAAGTGCCTGCTAGGTAACCTACATAGTCCAAGTGCCCGCTAGTTAACCTGGATCATCCAAGGGCCCGCTAGTTAACCTACATAGTCCAAGGGCCCACTAGTTAACCTAGATCATCCAAATGTCCTGTAGGTAACCTACATAGTCCAAGTGCCCGCTACGTAACCTAGATAGTCGAAGTGCCCGTTAGGTAACCTAGATAGTCCAAGTGCCCGCTTGGTAACCTACATATTCCAAGTGCCCGCTAGGTAACCTAGAAAGTCCAAGTGCCCGTTAGCTAACATACATAGTCCAAGAGCACGCTAGGTAACCTACATAGTCCAAGTGCCCGTTCGTTAACCTAGATAGTCCACGTGCCCGCTAGGTAACTTACACAGTCCAAGTGCCTGCTTGGTCAACTACATAGTCTAAGTCCCCGTTCGCTAACCTAGATAGTGCAAGTGCCTGCTAGGTAACCTACATAGTCCAAGTGCCCGCTAGTTAACCTGGATCATCCAAGGGCCCGCTAGTTAACCTACATAGTCCAAGGGCCCACTAGTTAACCTAGATCATCCAAATGTCCTGTAGGTAACCTACATAGTCCAAGTGCCCGCTACGTAACCTAGATAGTCGAAGTGCCCGTTAGATAACCTAGATAGTCCAAGTGCCCGCTTGGTAACCTACATATTCCAAGTGCCCGCTAGGTAACCTAGAAAGTCCAAGTGCCCGTTAGCTAACATACATAGTCCAAGAGCACGCTAGGTAACCTACATAGTCCAAGTGCCCGCTAGGTAACCTAGACAGTACAAGTGCCTGGTAGGTCACCTACATAGTCCAAGTCCCCGTTCGCTAACCTAGATAGTCCAAGTGCCCGCTAGGTAACCTACTTAGTCCAAGTGCCCGCTAGGTAAGCTACAATTCCAAGGGCCCGCTAGTTAACCTACATAGTCCAATGTCTCGCTAGTTAACCTTGATAGTCCAAGTGCCGGCTAGTTAACCTAGATAGTCCAAGTGCCCGCTAGTTAACCTACATAGTCCAAGGGCCCACTAGTTAACCTAGATCGTCCTAATGTCCTCTAGTTCACCTACATAGTCCAAGTGCCCGCTAGGTAACCTAGATAGTCCAAGTGCCCGCTAGGTAACCTACATAGTCCAAGTGCCCGTTAGGTAACATACATAGTCCAAGTGCCCGTTAGAAAACTTTCATAGTCAAAGGGCCTGCTATGGAACCTACATAGTCCAAGTGCCCGCTAGAGAACCTTCATAGTCAGAGTGCCTGCTAGGGAACCTACATAGCCCAAGTGCCCTTTAGGGAACATATGTAGTCCAAGTGCCCGCTAGGGAACCTAGATAGTCCAAGTGCCCGCTAGGTAACCTACTTAGTCCAAGTGCCCGCTAGGTAAGCTACAATTCCAAGGGCCCGCTAGTTAACCTACATAGTCCAATGTCTCGCTAGTTAACCTTGATAGTCCAAGTGCCGGCTAGTTAACCTAGATAGTCCAAGTGCCCGCTAGTTAACCTACATAGTCCAAGGGCCCACTAGTTAACCTAGATCGTCCTAATGTCCTCTAGTTCACCTACATAGTCCAAGTGCCCGCTACGTAACCTAGATAGTCCAAGTGACCGCTAGGTAACCTACATAGTCCAAGTGCCCGTTAGCTAACATACATAGTCCAAGTGCCCGTTAGCTAACATACATAGTCCAAGTGCCCGTTAGAAAACTTTCATAGTCAAAGGGCCTGCTATGGAACCTACATAGTCCAAGTGCCCGCTAGAGAACCTTCATAGTCAGAGTGCCTGCTAGGGAACCTACATAGTCCAAGTGCCCGCTAGGGAACCTAGATAGTCCAAGTGCCCGCTAGGTAACCTACAAAGTCCAAGTGCCCGCTAGGTAATCTATATAGTCCAAATGCCCGCTAGGGCACCTACATAGTCCAAGTGCACGCTAATTAACCTACATAGTCCAAGTGCCCGTTAGCTAACCTAGATAGTCCAAGGGCCAAAATAGTTAACCTACATAGTTCAAGTGGCCGCTAGGTAACCTAGCTAATCCAAGTGTCCGCTACTTAACCTATATCCTCCAAGTGCCCACTAGTTAACATAGATGGTCCAAGTGCCCCCTGGTTAACCTACATAGTCCAAGGGCCCGCTAGTTAACCTACATAGTGCAAGGGCCCGCTAATTAACCTACATAGTCCAAGTGCCCGCTAGGTAACCTACATAGTCCAAGTGCAAGACGGGAACCAACATAATCCAAGTGCCCGCTAGGGAACCTACATAGTCCAAATGCCCGTTAGGAAACCTAGATAGTCCAAATGCCCGCTAGGGTACCCACATAGTCCAAGTGCCCGCTAGGGAACCTACATAGTCAAAGGGCCCGCTAGGGAACCTGCATCGTCCAAGTGCCCGCTAGTTAACCTAGATCGTCCTAGTGCCCGCTAGTTAACCTACATAGTCCAAGGGCCCACTAGTTAACCTAGATCATCCAAATGTCCTGTAGGTAACCTACGTAGTCCAAGTGCCCGCAACGTAACCTAGATAATCGAAGTGCCCGTTAGGTAACCTAGATAGTCCAAGTGCCCGCTAGGTAACCTACATATTCCAAGTGCCCGCTAGGTAACCTACATATTCCAAGTGCCCGCTAGGTAACCTAGATAGTCCAATGCCCGTTAGCTAATATACATAGTCCAAGAGCACGCTAGGTAACCTACATAGTCCAAATGCGCGCTAGGTAACCTAGACAGTACAAGTGCCTGGTAGGTCACCTACATAGTGCAAGTCCCCGTTCGCTAACCTAGATAGTCCAAGTGCCCGCTAGGTAACCTACTTAGTCCAAGTGCCCGCTAGGTAAGCTACAAGTCCAAGGGCCCGCTAGTTAACCTACATAGTCCAAGGGCTCGCTAGTTAACCTTGATAGTCCCTGTGCCGGCTAGTTAACCTAGATAGTCCAAGAGCCCGCTAGTTAACCTACATAGTCCAAGGGCCCCCTAGTTAACCTAGATCGTCCTAATGTCCTCTAGTTCACCTACATAGTCCAAGTGCCCGCTAGGTAACCTAGATAGTCCAAGTGCCCGCTAGGTAACCTACATAGTCCAAGTGCCCGTTAGGTAACATACATAGTCCAAGTGCCCGTTAGAAAACTTTCATAGTCAAAGGGCCTGCTATGGAACCTACATAGTCCAAGTGCCCGCTAGAGAACCTTCATAGTCAGAGTGCCTGCTAGGGAACCTACATAGCCCAAGTGCCCTTTAGGGAACATATGTAGTCCAAGTGCCCGCTAGGGAACCTAGATAGTCCAAGTGCCCGCTAGGTAACCTACAAAGTCCAAGTGCCCGCTAGGTAATCTATATAGTCCAAATGCCCGCTAGGGCACCTACATAGTCCAAGTGCACGCTAATTAACCTACATAGTCCAAGTGCCCATTAGCTAACCTAGATAGTCCAAGGGCCAAATAGTTAACCTACATGGTTCAAGTGCCCGCTAGGTAACCTAGCTAATCCAAGTGTCCGCTAGTTAACCTATATCCTCCAAGTGCCCACTAGTTAACATAGATGGTCCAAGTGCCCCCTGGTTAACCTACATAGTCGAAGGGCCCGCTAGTTAACCTACATAGTGCAAGGGCCCGCTAATTAACCTACATAGTCCAAGTGCCCGCTAGGTAACCTACATAGTCCAAGTGCCCGCTAGGTAACCTACATAGTCCAAGTGCAAGACGGGAACCTACATAATCCAAGTGCCCGCTAGGGAACCTACATAGTCCAAATGCCCGTTAGGAAACCTAGATAGTCCAAATGCCCGCTAGGGTACCCACATAGTCCAAGTGCCCGCTAGGGAACCTACATAGTCAAAGTGCCCGCTAGGGAACCTGCATCGTCAAAGTGCCCGCTAGTTAACCTAGATCGTCCAAGCGCCCGCTAGTTAACCTACATAGTCCAAGGGCCCACTAGTTAACCTAGATCATCCAAATGTCCTGTAGGTAACCTACATAGTCCAAGTGCCGGCTACGTAACCTAGATAGTCGAAGTGCCCGTTAGGTAACCTAGATAGTCCAAGTGCCCGCTAGGTAACCTACATATTCCAAGTGCCCGCTAGGTAACCTAGATAGTCCAATGCCCGTTAGCTAACATACATAGTCCAAGAGCACGCTAGGTAACCTACATAGTCCAAGTGCGCGCTAGGTAACCTAGACAGTACAAGTGCCTGGTAGGTCACCTACATAGTGCAAGTCCCCATTCGCTAACCTAGATAGTCCAAGTGCCCGCTAGGTAACCTACTTTGTCCAAGTGCCCGCTAGGTAAGCTACAAGTCCAAGGGCCCGCTAGTTAACCTACATAGTCCAAGGGCTCGCTAATTAACCTTGATAGTCCATGTGCCGGATAGTTAACCTAGATAGTCCAAGTGCCCGCTACGTAACCTAGATAGTCGAAGTGCCCGTTAGGTAACCTAGATAGTCCAAGTGCCCGCTAGGTAACCTACATATTCCAAGTGCCCGCTAGGTAACCTAGATAGTCCAATGCCCGTTAGCTAACATACATAGTCCAAGAGCACGCTAGGTAACCTACATAGTCCAAGTGCGCGCTAGGTAACCTAGACAGTACAAGTGCCTGGTAGGTCACCTACATAGTGCAAGTCCCCGTTCGCTAACCTAGATAGTCCAAGTGCCCGCTAGGTAACCTACAAAGTCCAAGTGCCCCCTAGGTAACCTATATATTCCAAATGCCCGCTAGGGCACCTACATAGTGGAAATACCCGCTAATTAACCTACATAGTCAAAGTGCCCGCTAGCTAACCTAGATAGTCTAAAGGCCCACTAGTTAACCTACATAGTTCAAGTGCCCGCTAGCTAACCTACATAGTCCAAGTGCCCGCTCGTTAACCTAGTTCGTCCAAGTGCCTGCTAGATTACCTGCATAGTCCTAGTGCCCGTTAGGTAACCTAGATAGTCCAAGTGCCCACTAGGTAACCTACATAGTCAAAGTGACCGCTAGGTAGCCTAGATAGTCCAAGTTCCCGTTAGCTAACATACATAGTCCAAGTGCCCGCTAGGTAACCTACATAGTCCCAGTGCCCGTTCGTTAACCTAGATAGTCCACGTGCCCGATAGGTAACTTACACAGTCCAAGTGCCTGCTAGGTCAACTACATAGTCCAAGTCCCCGTTCGCTAACCTAGATAGTGCAAGTGCCTGCTAGGTAACCTACATAGTCCAAGTGCCCGCTAGTTAACCTAGATCGTCCAAGTGCCCGCTAGTTAACCTACATAGTCCAAGGGCCCACTAGTTAACCTAGATCGTCCTAATGTCCTCTAGTTCACCTACATAGTCCAAGTGCCCGCTACGTAACCTAGATAGTCCAAGTGACCGCTAGGTAACCTACATAGTCCAAGTGCCCGTTAGCTAACATACATAGTCCAAGTGCCCGTTAGCTAACATACATAGTCCAAGTGCCCGTTAGAAAACTTTCATAGTCAAAGGGCCTGCTATGGAACCTACATAGTCCAAGTGCCCGCTAGAGAACCTTCATAGTCAGAGTGCCTGCTAGGGAACCTACATAGTCCAAGTGCCCGCTAGGGAACCTAGATAGTCCAAGTGCCCGCTAGGTAACCTACAAAGTCCAAGTGCCCGCTAGGTAATCTATATAGTCCAAATGCCCGCTAGGGCACCTACATAGTCCAAGTGCACGCTAATTAACCTACATAGTCCAAGTGCCCGTTAGCTAACCTAGATAGTCCAAGGGCCAAAATAGTTAACCTACATAGTTCAAGTGGCCGCTAGGTAACCTAGCTAATCCAAGTGTCCGCTACTTAACCTATATCCTCCAAGTGCCCACTAGTTAACATAGATGGTCCAAGTGCCCCCTGGTTAACCTACATAGTCCAAGGGCCCGCTAGTTAACCTACATAGTGCAAGGGCCCGCTAATTAACCTACATAGTCCAAGTGCCCGCTAGGTAACCTACATAGTCCAAGTGCAAGACGGGAACCAACATAATCCAAGTGCCCGCTAGGGAACCTACATAGTCCAAATGCCCGTTAGGAAACCTAGATAGTCCAAATGCCCGCTAGGGTACCCACATAGTCCAAGTGCCCGCTAGGGAACCTACATAGTCAAAGGGCCCGCTAGGGAACCTGCATCGTCCAAGTGCCCGCTAGTTAACCTAGATCGTCCTAGTGCCCGCTAGTTAACCTACATAGTCCAAGGGCCCACTAGTTAACCTAGATCATCCAAATGTCCTGTAGGTAACCTACGTAGTCCAAGTGCCCGCAACGTAACCTAGATAATCGAAGTGCCCGTTAGGTAACCTAGATAGTCCAAGTGCCCGCTAGGTAACCTACATATTCCAAGTGCCCGCTAGGTAACCTACATATTCCAAGTGCCCGCTAGGTAACCTAGATAGTCCAATGCCCGTTAGCTAATATACATAGTCCAAGAGCACGCTAGGTAACCTACATAGTCCAAATGCGCGCTAGGTAACCTAGACAGTACAAGTGCCTGGTAGGTCACCTACATAGTGCAAGTCCCCGTTCGCTAACCTAGATAGTCCAAGTGCCCGCTAGGTAACCTACTTAGTCCAAGTGCCCGCTAGGTAAGCTACAAGTCCAAGGGCCCGCTAGTTAACCTACATAGTCCAAGGGCTCGCTAGTTAACCTTGATAGTCCCTGTGCCGGCTAGTTAACCTAGATAGTCCAAGAGCCCGCTAGTTAACCTACATAGTCCAAGGGCCCCCTAGTTAACCTAGATCGTCCTAATGTCCTCTAGTTCACCTACATAGTCCAAGTGCCCGCTAGGTAACCTAGATAGTCCAAGTGCCCGCTAGGTAACCTACATAGTCCAAGTGCCCGTTAGGTAACATACATAGTCCAAGTGCCCGTTAGAAAACTTTCATAGTCAAAGGGCCTGCTATGGAACCTACATAGTCCAAGTGCCCGCTAGAGAACCTTCATAGTCAGAGTGCCTGCTAGGGAACCTACATAGCCCAAGTGCCCTTTAGGGAACATATGTAGTCCAAGTGCCCGCTAGGGAACCTAGATAGTCCAAGTGCCCGCTAGGTAACCTACAAAGTCCAAGTGCCCGCTAGGTAATCTATATAGTCCAAATGCCCGCTAGGGCACCTACATAGTCCAAGTGCACGCTAATTAACCTACATAGTCCAAGTGCCCATTAGCTAACCTAGATAGTCCAAGGGCCAAATAGTTAACCTACATGGTTCAAGTGCCCGCTAGGTAACCTAGCTAATCCAAGTGTCCGCTAGTTAACCTATATCCTCCAAGTGCCCACTAGTTAACATAGATGGTCCAAGTGCCCCCTGGTTAACCTACATAGTCGAAGGGCCCGCTAGTTAACCTACATAGTGCAAGGGCCCGCTAATTAACCTACATAGTCCAAGTGCCCGCTAGGTAACCTACATAGTCCAAGTGCCCGCTAGGTAACCTACATAGTCCAAGTGCAAGACGGGAACCTACATAATCCAAGTGCCCGCTAGGGAACCTACATAGTCCAAATGCCCGTTAGGAAACCTAGATAGTCCAAATGCCCGCTAGGGTACCCACATAGTCCAAGTGCCCGCTAGGGAATCTACATAGTCAAAGTGCCCGCTAGGGAACCTGCATCGTCAAAGTGCCCGCTAGTTAACCTAGATCGTCCAAGCGCCCGCTAGTTAACCTACATAGTCCAAGGGCCCACTAGTTAACCTAGATCATCCAAATGTCCTGTAGGTAACCTACATAGTCCAAGTGCCGGCTACGTAACCTAGATAGTCGAAGTGCCCGTTAGGTAACCTAGATAGTCCAAGTGCCCGCTAGGTAACCTACATATTCCAAGTGCCCGCTAGGTAACCTAGATAGTCCAATGCCCGTTAGCTAACATACATAGTCCAAGAGCACGCTAGGTAACCTACATAGTCCAAGTGCGCGCTAGGTAACCTAGACAGTACAAGTGCCTGGTAGGTCACCTACATAGTGCAAGTCCCCATTCGCTAACCTAGATAGTCCAAGTGCCCGCTAGGTAACCTACTTTGTCCAAGTGCCCGCTAGGTAAGCTACAAGTCCAAGGGCCCGCTAGTTAACCTACATAGTCCAAGGGCTCGCTAATTAACCTTGATAGTCCATGTGCCGGATAGTTAACCTAGATAGTCCAAGTGCCCGCTACGTAACCTAGATAGTCGAAGTGCCCGTTAGGTAACCTAGATAGTCCAAGTGCCCGCTAGGTAACCTACATATTCCAAGTGCCCGCTAGGTAACCTAGATAGTCCAATGCCCGTTAGCTAACATACATAGTCCAAGAGCACGCTAGGTAACCTACATAGTCCAAGTGCGCGCTAGGTAACCTAGACAATACAAGTGCCTGGTAGGTCACCTACATAGTGCAAGTCCCCGTTCGCTAACCTAGATAGTCCAAGTGCCCGCTAGGTAACCTACAAAGTCCAAGTGCCCCCTAGGTAACCTATATATTCCAAATGCCCGCTAGGGCACCTACATAGTGGAAATACCCGCTAATTAACCTACATAGTCAAAGTGCCCGCTAGCTAACCTAGATAGTCTAAAGGCCCACTAGTTAACCTACATAGTTCAAGTGCCCGCTAGCTAACCTACATAGTCCAAGTGCCCGCTCGTTAACCTAGTTCGTCCAAGTGCCTGCTAGATTACCTGCATAGTCCTAGTGCCCGTTAGGTAACCTAGATAGTCCAAGTGCCCACTAGGTAACCTACATAGTCAAAGTGACCGCTAGGTAGCCTAGATAGTCCAAGTTCCCGTTAGCTAACATACATAGTCCAAGTGCCCGCTAGGTAACCTACATAGTCCCAGTGCCCGTTCGTTAACCTAGATAGTCCACGTGCCCGATAGGTAACTTACACAGTCCAAGTGCCTGCTAGGTCAACTACATAGTCCAAGTCCCCGTTCGCTAACCTAGATAGTGCAAGTGCCTGCTAGGTAACCTACATAGTCCAAGTGCCCGCTAGTTAACCTAGATCGTCCAAGTGCCCGCTAGTTAACCTACATAGTCCAAGGGCCCACTAGTTAACCTAGATCGTCCTAATGTCCTCTAGTTCACCTACATAGTCCAAGTGCCCGCTACGTAACCTAGATAGTCCAAGTGACCGCTAGGTAACCTACATAGTCCAAGTGCCCGTTAGCTAACATACATAGTCCAAGTGCCCGTTAGAAAACTTTCATAGTCAAAGGGCCTGCTATGGAACCTACATAGTCCAAGTGCCCGCTAGAGAACCTTCATAGTCAGAGTGCCTGCTAGGGAACCTACATAGTCCAAGTGCCCTTTAGGGAACATATGTAGTCCAAGTGCCCGCTAGGGAACCTAGATAGTCCAAGTGCCCGCTAGGTAACCTACAAAGTCCAAGTGCCCGCTAGGTAATCTATATAGTCCAAATGCCCGCTAGGGCACCTACATAGTCCAAGTGCACGCTAATTAACCTACATAGTCCAAGTGCCCGTTAGCTAACCTAGATAGTCCAAGGGCCAAAATAGTTAACCTACATAGTTCAAGTGGCCACTAGGTAACCTAGCTAATCCAAGTGTCCGCTAGTTAACCTATATCCTCCAAGTGCCCACTAGTTAACATAGATGGTCCAAGTGCCCCCTGGTTAACCTACATAGTCCAAGGGCCCGCTAGTTAACCTACATAGTGCAAGGGCCCGCTAATTAACCTACATAGTCCAAGTGCCCGCTAGGTAACCTACATAGTCCAAGTGCAAGACGGGAACCAACATAATCCAAGTGCCCGCTAGGGAACCTACATAGTCCAAATGCCCGTTAGGAAACCTAGATAGTCCAAATGCCCGCTAGGGTACCCACATAGTCCAAGTGCCCGCTAGGGAACCTACATAGTCAAAGGGCCCGCTAGGGAACCTGCATCGTCCAAGTGCCCGCTAGTTAACCTAGATCGTCCTAGTGCCCGCTAGTTAACCTACATAGTCCAAGGGCCCACTAGTTAACCTAGATCATCCAAATGTCCTGTAGGTAACCTACGTAGTCCAAGTGCCCGCAACGTAACCTAGATAATCGAAGTGCCCGTTAGGTAACCTAGATAGTCCAAGTGCCCGCTAGGTAACCTACATATTCCAAGTGCCCGCTAGGTAACCTACATATTCCAAGTGCCCGCTAGGTAACCTAGATAGTCCAATGCCCGTTAGCTAATATACATAGTCCAAGAGCACGCTAGGTAACCTACATAGTCCAAATGCGCGCTAGGTAACCTAGACAGTACAAGTGCCTGGTAGGTCACCTACATAGTGCAAGTCCCTGTTCGCTAACCTAGATAGTCCAAGTGCCCGCTAGGTAACCTACTTAGTCCAAGTGCCCGCTAGGTAAGCTACAAGTCCAAGGGCCCGCTAGTTAACCTACATAGTCCAAGGGCTCGCTAGTTAACCTTGATAGTCCATGTGCCGGCTAGTTAACCTAGATAGTCCAAGTGCCCGCTAGTTAACCTACATAGTCCAAGGGCCCCCTAGTTAACCTAGATCGTCCTAATGTCCTCTAGTTCACCTACATAGTCCAAGTGCCCGCTACGTAACCTAGATAGTCCAAGTGCCCGCTAGGTAACCTACATAGTCCAAGTGCCCGTTAGGTAACATACATAGTCCAAGTGCCCGTTAGAAAACTTTCATAGTCAAAGGGCCTGCTATGGAACCTACATAGTCCAAGTGCCCGCTAGAGAACCTTCATAGTCAGAGTGCCTGCTAGGGAACCTACATAGCCCAAGTGCCCTTTAGGGAACATATGTAGTCCAAGTGCCCGCTAGGGAACCTAGATAGTCCAAGTGCCCGCTAGGTAACCTACAAAGTCCAAGTGCCCGCTAGGTAATCTATATAGTCCAAATGCCCGCTAGGGCACCTACATAGTCCAAGTGCACGCTAATTAACCTACATAGTCCAAGTGCCCATTAGCTAACCTAGATAGTCCAAGGGCCAAATAGTTAACCTACATGGTTCAAGTGCCCGCTAGGTAACCTAGCTAATCCAAGTGTCCGCTAGTTAACCTATATCCTCCAAGTGCCCACTAGTTAACATAGATGGTCCAAGTGCCCCCTGGTTAACCTACATAGTCGAAGGGCCCGCTAGTTAACCTACATAGTGCAAGGGCCCGCTAATTAACCTACATAGTCCAAGTGCCCGCTAGGTAACCTACATAGTCCAAGTGCCCGCTAGGTAACCTACATAGTCCAAGTGCAAGACGGGAACCTACATAATCCAAGTGCCCGCTAGGGAACCTACATAGTCCAAATGCCCGTTAGGAAACCTAGATAGTCCAAATGCCCGCTAGGGTACCCACATAGTCCAAGTGCCCGCTAGGGAACCTACATAGTCAAAGGGCCCGCTAGGGAACCTGCATCGTCAAAGTGCCCGCTAGTTAACCTAGATCGTCCAAGCGCCCGCTAGTTAACCTACATAGTCCAAGGGCCCACTAGTTAACCTAGATCATCCAAATGTCCTGTAGGTAACCTACATAGTCCAAGTGCCGGCTACGTAACCTAGATAATCGAAGTGCCCGTTAGGTAACCTAGATAGTCCAAGTGCCCGCTAGGTAACCTACATATTCCAAGTGCCCGCTAGGTAACCTAGATAGTCCAATGCCCGTTAGCTAACATACATAGTCCAAGAGCACGCTAGGTAACCTACATAGTCCAAGTGCGCGCTAGGTAACCTAGACAGTACAAGTGCCTGGTAGGTCACCTACATAGTGCAAGTCCCCGTTCGCTAACCTAGATAGTCCAAGTGCCCGCTACGTAACCTACAAAGTCCAAGTGCCCCCTAGGTAACCTATATATTCCAAATGCCCGCTAGGGCACCTACATAGTGGAAATACCCGCTAATTAACCTACATAGTCAAAGTGCCCGCTAGCTAACCTAGATAGTCTAAAGGCCCACTAGTTAACCTACATAGTTCAAGTGCCCGCTAGCTAACCTACATAGTCCAAGTGCCCGCTCGTTAACCTAGTTCGTCCAAGTGCCTGCTAGGTTACCTGCATAGTCCTAGTGCCCGTTAGGTAACCTAGATAGTCCAAGTGCCCACTAGGTAACCTACATAGTCAAAGTGACCGCTAGGTAGCCTAGATAGTCCAAGTTCCCATTAGCTAACATACATAGTCCAAGTGCCCGCTAGGTAACCTACATAGTCCCAGTGCCCGTTCGTTAACCTAGATAGTCCACGTGCCCGATAGGTAACTTACACAGTCCAAGTGCCTGCTAGGTCAACTACATAGTCCAAGTCCCCGTTCGCTAACCTAGATAGTGCAAGTGCCTGCTAGGTAACCTACATAGTCCAAGTGCCCGCTAGTTAACCTAGATCGTCCAAGTGCCCGCTAGTTAACCTACATAGTCCAAGGGCCCACTAGTTAACCTAGATCATCCAAATGTCCTGTAGGTAACCTACATAGTCCAAGTGCCCGCTACGTAACCTAGATAATCGAAGTGCCCGTTAGGTAACCTAGATATTCCAAGTGCCCGCTTGGTAACCTACATATTCCAAGTGCCCGCTAGGTAACCTAGATAGTCCAATGCCCGTTAGCTAACATACATAGTCCAAGAGCACGCTAGGTAACCTACATAGTCCAAATGCGCGCTAGGTAACCTAGACAGTACAAGTGCCTGGTAGGTCACCTACATAGTCCAAGTCCCCGTTCGCTAACCTAGATAGTCCAAGTGCCCGCTAGGGAACCTACATAGTCAAAGGGCCCGCTAGGGAACCTGCATCGTCCAAGTGCCCGCTAGTTAACCTAGATCGTCCTAGTGCCCGCTAGTTAACCTACATAGTCCAAGGGCCCACTAGTTAACCTAGATCATCCAAATGTCCTGTAGGTAACCTACGTAGTCCAAGTGCCCGCAACGTAACCTAGATAATCGAAGTGCCCGTTAGGTAACCTAGATAGTCCAAGTGCCCGCTAGGTAACCTACATATTCCAAGTGCCCGCTAGGTAACCTACATATTCCAAGTGCCCGCTAGGTAACCTAGATAGTCCAATGCCCGTTAGCTAATATACATAGTCCAAGAGCACGCTAGGTAACCTACATAGTCCAAATGCGCGCTAGGTAACCTAGACAGTACAAGTGCCTGGTAGGTCACCTACATAGTGCAAGTCCCCGTTCGCTAACCTAGATAGTCCAAGTGCCCGCTAGGTAACCTACTTAGTCCAAGTGCCCGCTAGGTAAGCTACAAGTCCAAGGGCCCGCTAGTTAACCTACATAGTCCAAGGGCTCGCTAGTTAACCTTGATAGTCCCTGTGCCGGCTAGTTAACCTAGATAGTCCAAGAGCCCGCTAGTTAACCTACATAGTCCAAGGGCCCCCTAGTTAACCTAGATCGTCCTAATGTCCTCTAGTTCACCTACATAGTCCAAGTGCCCGCTAGGTAACCTAGATAGTCCAAGTGCCCGCTAGGTAACCTACATAGTCCAAGTGCCCGTTAGGTAACATACATAGTCCAAGTGCCCGTTAGAAAACTTTCATAGTCAAAGGGCCTGCTATGGAACCTACATAGTCCAAGTGCCCGCTAGAGAACCTTCATAGTCAGAGTGCCTGCTAGGGAACCTACATAGCCCAAGTGCCCTTTAGGGAACATATGTAGTCCAAGTGCCCGCTAGGGAACCTAGATAGTCCAAGTGCCCGCTAGGTAACCTACAAAGTCCAAGTGCCCGCTAGGTAATCTATATAGTCCAAATGCCCGCTAGGGCACCTACATAGTCCAAGTGCACGCTAATTAACCTACATAGTCCAAGTGCCCATTAGCTAACCTAGATAGTCCAAGGGCCAAATAGTTAACCTACATGGTTCAAGTGCCCGCTAGGTAACCTAGCTAATCCAAGTGTCCGCTAGTTAACCTATATCCTCCAAGTGCCCACTAGTTAACATAGATGGTCCAAGTGCCCCCTGGTTAACCTACATAGTCGAAGGGCCCGCTAGTTAACCTACATAGTGCAAGGGCCCGCTAATTAACCTACATAGTCCAAGTGCCCGCTAGGTAACCTACATAGTCCAAGTGCCCGCTAGGTAACCTACATAGTCCAAGTGCAAGACGGGAACCTACATAATCCAAGTGCCCGCTAGGGAACCTACATAGTCCAAATGCCCGTTAGGAAACCTAGATAGTCCAAATGCCCGCTAGGGTACCCACATAGTCCAAGTGCCCGCTAGGGAACCTACATAGTCAAAGTGCCCGCTAGGGAACCTGCATCGTCAAAGTGCCCGCTAGTTAACCTAGATCGTCCAAGCGCCCGCTAGTTAACCTACATAGTCCAAGGGCCCACTAGTTAACCTAGATCATCCAAATGTCCTGTAGGTAACCTACATAGTCCAAGTGCCGGCTACGTAACCTAGATAGTCGAAGTGCCCGTTAGGTAACCTAGATAGTCCAAGTGCCCGCTAGGTAACCTACATATTCCAAGTGCCCGCTAGGTAACCTAGATAGTCCAATGCCCGTTAGCTAACATACATAGTCCAAGAGCACGCTAGGTAACCTACATAGTCCAAGTGCGCGCTAGGTAACCTAGACAGTACAAGTGCCTGGTAGGTCACCTACATAGTGCAAGTCCCCATTCGCTAACCTAGATAGTCCAAGTGCCCGCTAGGTAACCTACTTTGTCCAAGTGCCCGCTAGGTAAGCTACAAGTCCAAGGGCCCGCTAGTTAACCTACATAGTCCAAGGGCTCGCTAATTAACCTTGATAGTCCATGTGCCGGATAGTTAACCTAGATAGTCCAAGTGCCCGCTACGTAACCTAGATAGTCGAAGTGCCCGTTAGGTAACCTAGATAGTCCAAGTGCCCGCTAGGTAACCTACATATTCCAAGTGCCCGCTAGGTAACCTAGATAGTCCAATGCCCGTTAGCTAACATACATAGTCCAAGAGCACGCTAGGTAACCTACATAGTCCAAGTGCGCGCTAGGTAACCTAGACAGTACAAGTGCCTGGTAGGTCACCTACATAGTGCAAGTCCCCGTTCGCTAACCTAGATAGTCCAAGTGCCCGCTAGGTAACCTACAAAGTCCAAGTGCCCCCTAGGTAACCTATATATTCCAAATGCCCGCTAGGGCACCTACATAGTGGAAATACCCGCTAATTAACCTACATAGTCAAAGTGCCCGCTAGCTAACCTAGATAGTCTAAAGGCCCACTAGTTAACCTACATAGTTCAAGTGCCCGCTAGCTAACCTACATAGTCCAAGTGCCCGCTCGTTAACCTAGTTCGTCCAAGTGCCTGCTAGATTACCTGCATAGTCCTAGTGCCCGTTAGGTAACCTAGATAGTCCAAGTGCCCACTAGGTAACCTACATAGTCAAAGTGACCGCTAGGTAGCCTAGATAGTCCAAGTTCCCGTTAGCTAACATACATAGTCCAAGTGCCCGCTAGGTAACCTACATAGTCCCAGTGCCCGTTCGTTAACCTAGATAGTCCACGTGCCCGATAGGTAACTTACACAGTCCAAGTGCCTGCTAGGTCAACTACATAGTCCAAGTCCCCGTTCGCTAACCTAGATAGTGCAAGTGCCTGCTAGGTAACCTACATAGTCCAAGTGCCCGCTAGTTAACCTAGATCGTCCAAGTGCCCGCTAGTTAACCTACATAGTCCAAGGGCCCACTAGTTAACCTAGATCGTCCTAATGTCCTCTAGTTCACCTACATAGTCCAAGTGCCCGCTACGTAACCTAGATAGTCCAAGTGACCGCTAGGTAACCTACATAGTCCAAGTGCCCGTTAGCTAACATACATAGTCCAAGTGCCCGTTAGAAAACTTTCATAGTCAAAGGGCCTGCTATGGAACCTACATAGTCCAAGTGCCCGCTAGAGAACCTTCATAGTCAGAGTGCCTGCTAGGGAACCTACATAGTCCAAGTGCCCTTTAGGGAACATATGTAGTCCAAGTGCCCGCTAGGGAACCTAGATAGTCCAAGTGCCCGCTAGGTAACCTACAAAGTCCAAGTGCCCGCTAGGTAATCTATATAGTCCAAATGCCCGCTAGGGCACCTACATAGTCCAAGTGCACGCTAATTAACCTACATAGTCCAAGTGCCCGTTAGCTAACCTAGATAGTCCAAGGGCCAAAATAGTTAACCTACATAGTTCAAGTGGCCACTAGGTAACCTAGCTAATCCAAGTGTCCGCTAGTTAACCTATATCCTCCAAGTGCCCACTAGTTAACATAGATGGTCCAAGTGCCCCCTGGTTAACCTACATAGTCCAAGGGCCCGCTAGTTAACCTACATAGTGCAAGGGCCCGCTAATTAACCTACATAGTCCAAGTGCCCGCTAGGTAACCTACATAGTCCAAGTGCAAGACGGGAACCAACATAATCCAAGTGCCCGCTAGGGAACCTACATAGTCCAAATGCCCGTTAGGAAACCTAGATAGTCCAAATGCCCGCTAGGGTACCCACATAGTCCAAGTGCCCGCTAGGGAACCTACATAGTCAAAGGGCCCGCTAGGGAACCTGCATCGTCCAAGTGCCCGCTAGTTAACCTAGATCGTCCTAGTGCCCGCTAGTTAACCTACATAGTCCAAGGGCCCACTAGTTAACCTAGATCATCCAAATGTCCTGTAGGTAACCTACGTAGTCCAAGTGCCCGCAACGTAACCTAGATAATCGAAGTGCCCGTTAGGTAACCTAGATAGTCCAAGTGCCCGCTAGGTAACCTACATATTCCAAGTGCCCGCTAGGTAACCTACATATTCCAAGTGCCCGCTAGGTAACCTAGATAGTCCAATGCCCGTTAGCTAACATACATAGTCCAAGAGCACGCTAGGTAACCTACATAGTCCAAGTGCGCGCTAGGTAACCTAGACAGTACAAGTGCCTGGTAGGTCACCTACATAGTGCAAGTCCCCGTTCGCTAACCTAGATAGTCCAAGTGCCCGCTACGTAACCTACAAAGTCCAAGTGCCCCCTAGGTAACCTATATATTCCAAATGCCCGCTAGGGCACCTACATAGTGGAAATACCCGCTAATTAACCTACATAGTCAAAGTGCCCGCTAGCTAACCTAGATAGTCTAAAGGCCCACTAGTTAACCTACATAGTTCAAGTGCCCGCTAGCTAACCTACATAGTCCAAGTGCCCGCTCGTTAACCTAGTTCGTCCAAGTGCCTGCTAGGTTACCTGCATAGTCCTAGTGCCCGTTAGGTAACCTAGATAGTCCAAGTGCCCACTAGGTAACCTACATAGTCAAAGTGACCGCTAGGTAGCCTAGATAGTCCAAGTTCCCATTAGCTAACATACATAGTCCAAGTGCCCGCTAGGTAACCTACATAGTCCCAGTGCCCGTTCGTTAACCTAGATAGTCCACGTGCCCGATAGGTAACTTACACAGTCCAAGTGCCTGCTAGGTCAACTACATAGTCCAAGTCCCCGTTCGCTAACCTAGATAGTGCAAGTGCCTGCTAGGTAACCTACATAGTCCAAGTGCCCGCTAGTTAACCTAGATCGTCCAAGTGCCCGCTAGTTAACCTACATAGTCCAAGGGCCCACTAGTTAACCTAGATCATCCAAATGTCCTGTAGGTAACCTACATAGTCCAAGTGCCCGCTACGTAACCTAGATAATCGAAGTGCCCGTTAGGTAACCTAGATATTCCAAGTGCCCGCTTGGTAACCTACATATTCCAAGTGCCCGGTAGGTAACCTAGATAGTCCAATGCCCGTTAGCTAACATACATAGTCCAAGAGCACGCTAGGTAACCTACATAGTCCAAATGCGCGCTAGGTAACCTAGACAGTACAAGTGCCTGGTAGGTCACCTACATAGTCCAAGTCCCCGTTCGCTAACCTAGATAGTCCAAGTGCCCGCTAGGTAACCTACTTAGTCCAAGTGCCCGCTAGGTAAGCTACAATTCCAAGGGCCCGCTAGTTAACCTACATAGTCCAAGGGCTCGCTATTTAACCTTGATTGTCCAAGTGCCGGCTAGTTAACCTAGATAGTCCAAGTGTCCGCTAGTTAACCTTCATAGTCCAAGGGCCCACTAGTTAACCTACATCGTCCTAATGTCCTCTAGTTCACCTACATAGTCCAAGTGCCCGCTACGTAACCTAGATAGTCCAAGTGACCGCTAGGTAACCTACATAGTTCAAGTGCCCGTTAGCTAACATACATAGTCCAAGTGCCCGTTAGAAAACTTTCATAGTCAAAGGGCCTGCTATGGAACCTACATAGTCCAAGTGCCCTTTAGGGAACATATGTAGTCCAAGTGCCCGCTAGGGAACCTAGATAGTCCAAGTGCCCGCTAGGTAACCTACAATGTCCAAGTGCCCGCTAGGTAATCTATATAGTCCAAATGCCCGCTAGGGCACCTACATAGTCCAAGTGTACGCTAATTAACCTACATAGCCCAAGTGCCCGTTAGCTAACCTAGATAGTCCAAGGGCCAAATAGTTAACCTACATGGTTCAAGTGCCCGCTAGGTAACCTAGCTAATCCAAGTGTCCGCTAGTTAACCTATATCCTCCAAGTTCCCACTAGTTAACATAGATGGTCCAAGTGCCCCCTGGTTAACCTACATAGTCCAAGGGCCCGCTAGTTAACCTACATAGTGCAAGGGCCCGCTAATTAACCTACATAGTCCAAGTGCCCGCTAGGTAACCTACATAGTCCAAGTGCAAGACGGGAACCTACATAATCCAAGTGCCCGCTAGGGAACCTACATAGTCCAAATGCCCGTTAGGAAACCTAGATAGTCCAAATGCCCGCTAGGGTACCCACATAGTCCAAGTGCCCGCTAAGGAACCTACATAGTCAAAGTGCCCGCTAGGGAACCTGCATCGTCCAAGTGCCCGCTAGTTAACCTAGATCGTCCAAGTGCCCGCTAGTTAACCTACATAGTCCAAGGGCCCACTAGTTAACCTAGATCATCCAAATGTCCTGTAGGTAACCTACATAGTCCAAGTGCCCGCTACGTAACCTAGATAACGAAGTGCCCGTTAGGTAACCTAGATAGTCCAAGTGCCCGCTAGGTAACCTACATATTCCAAGTGCCCGCTAGGTAACCTAGATAGTCCAATGCCCATTAGCTAACATACATAGTCCAAGAGCACGCTAGGTAACCTACATAGTCCAAATGCGCGCTAGGTAACCTAGACAGTACAAGTGCCTGGTAGGTCACCTACATAGTGCAAGTCCCCGTTCGCTAACCTAGATAGTCCAAGTGCCCGCTAGGTAACCTACTTAGTCCAAGTGCCCGCTAGGTAAGCTACAAGTCCAAGGGCCCGCTAGTTAACCTACATAGTCCAAGGGCTCGCTAGTTAACCTTGATAGTCCATGTGCCGGCTAGTTAACCTAGATAGTCCTAGTGCCCGCTAGTTAACCTACATAGTCCAAGGGCCCCCTAGTTAACCTAGATCGTCCTAATGTCCTCTAGTTCACCTACATAGTCCAAGTGCCCGCTAGGTAACCTAGATAGTCCAAGTGCCCGCTAGGTAACCTACATAGTCCAAGTGCCCGTTAGGTAACCTACATAGTCCAAGTGCCCGTTAGAAAACTATCATAGTCAAAGGGCCTGCTATGGAACCTACATAGTCCAAGTGCCCGCTAGAGAACCTTCATAGTCAGAGTGCCTGCTAGGGAACCTACATAGTCCAAGTGCCCTTTAGGGAACATATGTAGTCCAAGTGCCCGCTAGGGAACCTAGATAGTCCAAGTGCCCGCTAGGTACCCTACAAAGTCCAAGTGCCCGCTAGGTAATCTATATAGTCCAAATGCCCGCTAGGGCACCTACATAGTCCAAGTGCACGCTAATTAACCTATATAGTCCAAGTGCCCGTTAGCTAACCTAGATAGTCCAAGGGCCAAATAGTTAACCTACATGGTTCAAGTGCCCGCTAGGTAACCTAGCTAATCCAAGTGTCCGCTAGTTAACCTATATCCTCCAAGTGCCCACTAGTTAACATAGATGGTCCAAGTGCCCCCTGGTTAACCTACATAGTCGAAGGGCCCGCTAGTTAACCTACATAGTGCAAGGGCCCGCTAATTAACCTACATAGTCCAAGTGCCCGCTAGGTAACCTACATAGTCCAAGTGCCCGCTAGGTAACCTACATAGTCCAAGTGCAAGACGGGAACCTACATAATCCAAGTGCCCGCTAGGGAACCTACATAGTCCAAATGCCCGTTAGGAAACCTAGATAGTCCAAATGCCCGCTAGGGTACCCACATAGTCCAAGTGCCCGCTAGGGAACCTACATAGTCAAAGTGCCCGCTAGGGAACCTGCATCGTCCAAGTGCCCGCTAGTTAACCTAGATCGTCCAAATGCCCGCTAGTTAACCTACATAGTCCAAGGGCCCACTAGTTAACCTAGATCATCCAAATGTCCTGTAGGTAACCTACATAGTCCAAGTGCCCGCTACGTAACCTAGATAGTTGAAGTGCCCGTTAGGTAACCTAGATAGTCCAAGTGCCCGCTAGGTAACCTACATATTCCAAGTGCCCGCTAGGTAACCTAGATAGTCCAATGCCCGTTAGCTAACATACATAGTCCAAGAGCACGCTAGGTAACCTACATAGTCCAAATGCGCGCTAGGTAACCTAGACAGTACAAGTGCCTGGTAGGTCACCTACATAGTGCAAGTCCCCGTTCGCTAACCTAGATAGTCCAAGTGCCCGCTAGGTAACCTACTTAGTCCAAGTGCCGCTAGGTAAGCTACAAGTCCAAGGGCCCGCTAGTTAACCTACATAGCCCAAGGGCTCGCTAGTTAACCTTGATAGTCCATGTGCCGGCTAGTTAACCTAGATAGTCCAAGTGCCCGCTAGTTAACCTACATAGTCCAAGGGCCCACTAGTTAACCTAGATCGTCCTAATGTCCTCGAGTTCACCTACATAGTCCAAGTGCCCGCTACGTAACCTAGATAGTCCAAGTGCCCGCTAGGTAACCTACATAGTTCAAGTGCCCGTTAGCTAACATACATAGTCCAAGTGCCCGTTAGAAAACTTTCATAGTCAAAGGGCCTGCTATGGAACCTACATAGTCCAAGTGCCCGCTAGAGAACCTTCATAGTCAGAGTGCCTGCTAGGGAACCTACATAGTCCAAGTGCCCTTCAGGGAACATATGTAGTCCAAGTGCCCGCTAGGGAACCTAGATAGTCCAAGTGCCCACTAGGTAACCTACAAAGTCCAAGTGCCCGCTAGGTAATCTATATAGTCCAAATGCCCGCTAGGGCACCTACATTGTCCAAGTGCACGCTAATTAACCTACATAGTCCAAGTGCCCGTTTGCTAACCTAGATAGTCCAAGGGCCAAATAGTTAACCTACATGGTTCAAGTGCCCGCTAGGTAACCTAGCTAATCCAAGTGTCCGCTAGTTAACCTATATCCTCCAAGTGCCCACTAGTTAACATAGATTGTCCAAGTGCCCCCTGGTTAACCTACATAGTCCAAGGGCCCGCTAGTTAACCTACATAGTGCAAGGGCCCGCTAATTAACCTACATAGTCCAAGTGCCCGCTAGGTAACCTACATAGTCCAAGTGCAAGACGGGAACCTACATAATCCAAGTGCCCGCTAGGGAACCTACATAGTCCAAATGCCCGTTAGGAAACCTAGATAGTCCAAATGCCCGCTAGGGTACCCACATAGTCCAAGTGCCCGCTAGGTAACCTACATAGTCAAAGTGCCCGCTAGGGAACCTGCATCGTCCAAGTGCCCGCTAGTTAACCTAGATCGTCCAAGTGCCCGCTAGTTAACCTACATAGTCCAAGGGCCCACTAGTTAACCTAGATCATCCAAATGTCCTGTAGGTAACCTACGTAGTCCAAGTGCCCGCTACGTACCCTAGATAGTCGAAGTGCCCGTTAGGTAACCTAGATAGTCCAAGTGCCAGCTAGGTAACCTACATATTCCAAGTGCCCGCTAGGTAACCTAGATAGTCCAATGCCCGTTAGCTAACATACATAGTCCAAGAGCACGCTAGGCAACCTACATAGTCCACGTGCGCGCTAGGCAACCTAGACAGTAAAATTGCCTGGTAGGTCACCTACATAGTGCAAGTCCCCGTTCGCTAACCTAGATAGTCCAAGTGCCCGCTAGGTAACCTACAAAGTCCAAGTGCCCCCTAGATAACCTATATAGTCCAAATGCCCGCTAGGGCACCTACATAGTGGAAATACCCGCTAATTAACCTACATAGTCCAAGTGCCCGCTAGGTAACCTAGATAGTCTAAAGGCCCACTAGTTAACCTACGTAGTTCAAGTGTCCGCTAGCTAACCTACATAGTCCAAGTGCCCGCTAGTTAACCTAGATCGTCCAAGTGCCCGCTAGTTAACCTACATAGTCCAAGGGCCCGCTAGTAAACCTACATAGTGAAAGGGCCCGCCAGTTATCCTAGATCGTCCAAATGTCCGCTAGTTAACCTACATTGTCCAAGTTCCCGCTATTTAACCTACATAATCCAAGTGCCCCTTAGCTAACCTAGATAGTCCAAGGGCCCGCTAGTTGACCTACATAGTCCAAGTACCGGCTAATTAACCTATATTGTCCAAGTGCCCGTTAGCTAACCTAGATAGTCCAAGTGCCCGCTAGGGAACCTACATAGTCCAAGTGCCCGTTAGGGAACATACATAGTCCAAGTGCCCGCTAGTTAACCTACATAGTCCAAGTGCCCGCTAGGTAACTTAGATAGTCCAAGTGCCCACTAGGGTATGTACATAGTCCAAGTGACCGATAGGTAACCTAGATAGTCTAAGTGCCCGCTAGTTAACCTACATAGTCCAACGGCCCGCTAGTTAACCTCCATAGTCCAAGTGCCAGATAGGAAACCAACATAGTCCAAGTGCCCGCTAAGGGACGTACATAGTCCAAGTGCCCGCTAGGGAACCTACATAGACCAAGTGCCCGTTAGGGAACCTAGATAGTCCAAGTGCCCGCTAGGGAACCTGCATCGTCCAAGTGCCCGCTAGTTAACTTAGATCGTCCAAGTGCCCGCTAGTTAACCTACATAGTCCAAGGGCCCGCTAGTAAACCTACATAGTGAAAGGGCCCGCCAGTTATCCTAGATTGTCCAAATGTCCGCTAGTTAACCTACATTGTCCAAGTTCCCGCTATTTAACCTACATAATCCAAGTGCCCCTTAGCTAACCTAGATAGTCCAAGGGCCCGCTAGTTGACCTACATAGTCCAAGTACCGGCTAATTAACCTTTATTGTCCAAGTGCCCGTTAGCTAACCTAGATAGTCCAAGTGCCCGCTAGGGAACCGACATAGTCCAAGTGCCCGTTAGGGAACATACATGGTCCAAGTGCCCGCTAGTTAACCAACATAGTCCAAGTGCCCGTTAGTTAACCTACATAGTCCAAGTGCCCGCTAGGTAACTTAGATTGTCCAAGTGCCCGCTAGGGTATGTACATAGTCCAAGTGCCCGATAGGTAACCTAGATAGTCTAAGTGCCCGCTAGTTAACCTACATAGTCCAAGGGCCTGCTAGTTAACCTCCATAGTCCAAGTGCCAGATAGGAAACCAACATAGTCCAAGTGCCCGCTAAGGGACGTACATAGTCCAAGTGCCCGCTAGGGAACCTACATAGACCAAGTGCCCGTTAGGGAACCTAGATAGTCCAAGTGCCCGCTAGGTAACCTACATATTCCAAGTGCCCGCTAGGTAACCTAGATAGTCCAATGCCCGTTAGCTAACATACATAGTCCAAGAGCACGCTAAGTAACCTACATAGTCCAAGTGCGCGCTAGGTAACCTAGACAGTACAAGTGCCTGGTAGGTCACCTACATAGTGCAAGTCCCCGTTCGCTAACCTAGATAGTCCAAGTGCCCGCTAGGTAACGTACTTAGTCCAAGTGCCCGCTAGGTAAGCTACAAGTCCAAGGCCCCGCTAGTTAACCTACATAGTCCAAGGGCTCGCTAGTTAACCTTGATAGTCCATGTGCCGGATAGTTAACCTAGATAGTCCAAGTGCCCGCTAGTTAACCTACATAGTCCAAGGGCCCACCAGTTAACCTAGATCGTCCTAATGTCCTCTAGTTCACCTACATAGTCCAAGTGCCCGCTACGTAACCTATATAGTCCAAGTGCCCGCTAGGTAACCTACATAGTCCAAGTGCCCGTTAGCTAACATACATAGTCCAAGTGCCCGTTAGAAAACTTACATAGTCAAAGGGCCTGCTATGGAACCTACATAGTCCAAGTGCCCGCTAGAGAACCTTCATAGTCAGAGTGCCTGCTAGGGAACCTACATAGTCCAAGTGCCCTTCAGGGAACATATGTAGTCCAAGTGCCCGCTAGGGAACCTAGATAGTCCAAGTGCCCGCTAGGTAACCTACAAAGTCCAAGTGCCCGCTAGGTAATCTATATAGTCCAAATGCCCGCTAGGGCACCTACATAGTCCAAGTGCACGCTAATTAACCTACATAGTCCAAGTGCCCGTTTGCTAACCTAGATAGTCCAAGGGCCAAATAGTTAACCTACATGGTTCAAGTGCCCGCTAGGTAACCTAGCTAATCCAAGTGTCCGCTAGTTAACCTATATCCTCCAAGTGCCCACTAGTTAACATAGATTGTCCAAGTGCCCCCTGGTTAACCTACATAGTCCAAGGGCCCGCTAGTTAACCTACATAGTGCAAGGGCCCGCTAATTAACCTACATAGTCCAAGTGCCCGCTAGGTAACCTACATAGTCCAAGTGCAAGACGGGAACCTACATAATCCAAGTGCCCGCTAGGGAACCTACATAGTCCAAATGCCCGTTAGGAAACCTAGATAGTCCAAATGCCCGCTAGGGTACCCACATAGTCCAAGTGCCCGCTAGGTAACCTACATAGTCAAAGTGCCCGCTAGGGAACCTGCATCGTCCAAGTGCCCGCTAGTTAACCTAGATCGTCCAAGTGCCCGCTAGTTAACCTACATAGTCCAAGGGCCCACTAGTTAACCTAGATCATCCAAATGTCCTGTAGGTAACCTACATAGTCCAAGTGCCCGCTAAGTACCCTAGATAGTCGAAGTGCCCGTTAGGTAACCTAGATAGTCCAAGTGCCAGCTAGGTACCCTACATATTCCAAGTGCCCGCTAGGTAACCTAGATAGTCCAATGCCTGTTAGCTAACATACATAGTCCAAGAGCACGCTAGGTAACCTACATAGTCCATGTGCGCGCTAGGTAACCTAGACAGTACAATTGCCTGGTAGGTCACCTACATAGTGCAAGTCCCCGTTCGCTAACCTAGATAGTCCAAGTGCCCGCTAGGTAACCTACAAAGTCCAAGTGCCCCCTAGGTAACCTATATAGTCCAAATGCCCGCTAGGGCACCTACATAGTGGAAATACCCGCTAATTAACCTACATAGTCCAAGTGCCCGCTAGGTAACCTAGATAGTCTAAAGGCCCACTAGTTAACCTACATAGTTCAAGTGTCCGCTAGCTAACCTACATAGTCCAAGTGCCCGCTAGTTAACCTAGATCGTCCAAGTGCCCGCTAGTTAACCTACATAGTCCAAGGGCCCGCTAGTAAACCTACATAGTGAAAGGGCCCGCCAGTTATCCTAGATCGTCCAAATGTCCGCTAGTTAACCTACATTGTCCAAGTTCCCGCTATTTAACCTACATAATCCAAGTGCCCCTTAGCTAACCTAGATAGTCCAAGGGCCCGCTAGTTGACCTACATAGTCCAAGTACCGGCTAATTAACCTATATTGTCCAAGTGCCCGTTAGCTAACCTAGATAGTCCAAGTGCCCGCTAGGGAACCGACATAGTCCAAGTGCCCGTTAGGGAACATACATGGTCCAAGTGCCCGCTAGTTAACCAACATAGTCCAAGTGCCCGCTAGTTAACCTACATAGTCCAAGTGCCCGCTAGGTAACTTAGATTGTCCAAGTGCCCGCTAGGGTATGTACATAGTCCAAGTGCCCGATAGGTAACCTAGATAGTCTAAGTGCCCGCTAGTTAACCTACATAGTCCAAGGGCCTGCTAGTTAACCTACATAGTCCAAGTGCCAGATAGGAAACCAACATAGTCCAAGTGCCCGCTAAGGGACGTACATAGTCCAAGTGCCCGCTAGGGAACCTACATAGACCAAGTGCCCGTTAGGGAACCTAGATAGTCCAAGTGCCCGCTAGGTAACCTACATATTCCAAGTGCCCGCTAGGTAACCTAGATAGTCCAATGCCCGTTAGCTAACATACATAGTCCAAGAGCACGCTAAGTAACCTACATAGTCCAAGTGCGCGCTAGGTAACCTAGACAGTACAAGTGCCTGGTAGGTCACCTACATAGTGCAAGTCCCCGTTCGCTAACCTAGATAGTCCAAGTGCCCGCTAGGTAACGTACTTAGTCCAAGTGCCCGCTAGGTAAGCTACAAGTCCAAGGCCCCGCTAGTTAACCTACATAGTCCAAGGGCTCGCTAGTTAACCTTGATAGTCCATGTGCCGGATAGTTAACCTAGATAGTCCAAGTGCCCGCTAGTTAACCTACATAGTCCAAAGGCCCACCAGTTAACCTAGATCGTCCTAATGTCCTCTAGTTCACCTACATAGTCCAAGTGCCCGCTACGTAACCTAGATAGTCCAAGTGCCCGCTAGGTAACCTACATAGTCCAAGTGCCCGTTAGCTAACATACATAGTCCAAGTGCCCGTTAGAAAACTTACATAGTCAAAGGGCCTGCTATGGAACCTACATAGTCCAAGTGCCTGCTAGAGAACCTTCATAGTCAGAGTGCCTGCTAGGGAACCTACATAGTCCAAGTGCCCTTCAGGGAACATATGTAGTCCAAGTGCCCGCTAGGGAACCTAGATAGTCCAAGTGCCCGCTAGGTAACCTACAAAGTCCAAGTGCCCGCTAGGTAATCTATATAGTCCAAATGCCCGCTAGGGCACCTACATAGTCCAAGTGCACGCTAATTAACCTACATAGTCCAAGTGCCCGTTTGCTAACCTAGATAGTCCAAGGGCCAAATAGTTAACCTACATGGTTCAAGTGCCCGCTAGGTAACCTAGCTAATCCAAGTGTCCGCTAGTTAACCTATATCCTCCAAGTGCCCACTAGTTAACATAGATTGTCCAAGTGCCCCCTGGTTAACCTACATAGTCCAAGGGCCCGCTAGTTAACCTACATAGTGCAAGGGCCCGCTAATTAACCTACATAGTCCAAGTGCCCGCTAGGTAACCTACATAGTCCAAGTGCAAGACGGGAACCTACATAATCCAAGTGCCCGCTAGGGAACCTACATAGTCCAAATGCCCGTTAGGAAACCTAGATAGTCCAAATGCCCGCTAGGGTACCCACATAGTCCAAGTGCCCGCTAGGTAACCTACATAGTCAAAGTGCCCGCTAGGGAACCTGCATCGTCCAAGTGCCCGCTAGTTAACCTAGATCGTCCAAGTGCCCGCTAGTTAACCTACATAGTCCAAGGGCCCACTAGTTAACCTAGATCATCCAAATGTCCTGTAGGTAACCTACATAGTCCAAGTGCCCGCTAAGTACCCTAGATAGTCGAAGTGCCCGTTAGGTAACCTAGATAGTCCAAGTGCCAGCTAGGTACCCTACATATTCCAAGTGCCCGCTAGGTAACCTTGATAGTCCAATGCCCGTTAGCTAACATACATAGTCCAAGAGCACGCTAGGTAACCTACATAGTCCATGTGCGCGCTAGGTAACCTAGACAGTACAATTGCCTGGTAGGTCACCTACATAGTGCAAGTCCCCGTTCGCTAACCTAGATAGTCCAAGTGCCCGCTAGGTAACCTACAAAGTCCAAGTGCCCCCTAGGTAACCTATATAGTCCAAATGCCCGCTAGGGCACCTACATAGTGGAAATACCCGCTAATTAACCTACATAGTCCAAGTGCCCGCTAGGTAACCTAGATAGTCTAAAGGCCCACTAGTTAACCTACATAGTTCAAGTGTCCGCTAGCTAACCTACATAGTCCAAGTGCCCGCTAGTTAACCTAGATCGTCCAAGTGCCCGCTAGTTAACCTACATAGTCCAAGGGCCCGCTAGTAAACCTACATAGTGAAAGGGCCCGCCAGTTATCCTAGATCGTCCAAATGTCCGCTAGTTAACCTACATTGTCCAAGTTCCCGCTATTTAACCTACATAATCCAAGTGCCCCTTAGCTAACCTAGATAGTCCAAGGGCCCGCTAGTTGACCTACATAGTCCAAGTACCGGCTAATTAACCTATATTGTCCAAGTGCCCGTTAGCTAACCTAGATAGTCCAAGTGCCCGCTAGGGAACCGACATAGTCCAAGTGCCCGTTAGGGAACATACATGGTCCAAGTGCCCGCTAGTTAACCAACATAGTCCAAGTGCCCGCTAGTTAACCTACATAGTCCAAGTGCCCGCTAGGTAACTTAGATTGTCCAAGTGCCCGCTAGGGTATGTACATAGTCCAAGTGCCCGATAGGTAACCTAGATAGTCTAAGTGCCCGCTAGTTAACCTACATAGTCCAAGGGCCTGCTAGTTAACCTACATAGTCCAAGTGCCAGATAGGAAACCAACATAGTCCAAGTGCCCGCTAAGGGACGTACATAGTCCAAGTGCCCGCTAGGGAACCTACATAGACCAAGTGCCCGTTAGGGAACCTAGATAGTCCAAGTGCCCGCTAGGTAACCTACATATTCCAAGTGCCCGCTAGGTAACCTAGATAGTCCAATGCCCGTTAGCTAACATACATAGTCCAAGAGCACGCTAAGTAACCTACATAGTCCAAGTGCGCGCTAGGTAACCTAGACAGTACAAGTGCCTGGTAGGTCACCTACATAGTGCAAGTCCCCGTTCGCTAACCTAGATAGTCCAAGTGCCCGCTAGGTAACGTACTTAGTCCAAGTGCCCGCTAGGTAAGCTACAAGTCCAAGGCCCCGCTAGTTAACCTACATAGTCCAAGGGCTCGCTAGTTAACCTTGATAGTCCATGTGCCGGATAGTTAACCTAGATAGTCCAAGTGCCCGCTAGTTAACCTACATAGTCCAAAGGCCCACCAGTTAACCTAGATCGTCCTAATGTCCTCTAGTTCACCTACATAGTCCAAGTGCCCGCTACGTAACCTAGATAGTCCAAGTGCCCGCTAGGTAACCTACATAGTCCAAGTGCCCGTTAGCTAACATACATAGTCCAAGTGCCCGTTAGAAAACTTACATAGTCAAAGGGCCTGCTATGGAACCTACATAGTCCAAGTGCCTGCTAGAGAACCTTCATAGTCAGAGTGCCTGCTAGGGAACCTACATAGTCCAAGTGCCCTTCAGGGAACATATGTAGTCCAAGTGCCCGCTAGGGAACCTAGATAGTCCAAGTGCCCGCTAGGTAACCTACAAAGTCCAAGTGCCCGCTAGGTAATCTATATAGTCCAAATGCCCGCTAGGGCACCTACATAGTCCAAGTGCACGCTAATTAACCTACATAGTCCAAGTGCCCGTTTGCTAACCTAGATAGTCCAAGGGCCAAATAGTTAACCTACATGGTTCAAGTGCCCGCTAGGTAACCTAGCTAATCCAAGTGTCCGCTAGTTAACCTATATCCTCCAAGTGCCCACTAGTTAACATAGATTGTCCAAGTGCCCCCTGGTTAACCTACATAGTCCAAAGGCCCGCTAGTTAACCTACATAGTGCAAGGGCCCGCTAATTAACCTACATAGTCCAAGTGCCCGCTAGGTAACCTACATAGTCCAAGTGCAAGACGGGAACCTACATAATCCAAGTGCCCGCTAGGGAACCTACATAGTCCAAATGCCCGTTAGGAAACCTAGATAGTCCAAATGCCCGCTAGGGTACCCACATAGTCCAAGTGCCCGCTAGGTAACCTACATAGTCAAAGTGCCCGCTAGGGAACCTGCATCGTCCAAGTGCCCGCTAGTTAACCTAGATCGTCCAAGTGCCCGCTAGTTAACCTACATAGTCCAAGGGCCCACTAGTTAACCTAGATCATCCAAATGTCCTGTAGGTAACCTACATAGTCCAAGTGCCCGCTACGTACCCTAGATAGTCGAAGTGCCCGTTAGGTAACCTAGATAGTCCAAGTGCCAGCTAGGTAACCTACATATTCCAAGTGCCCGTTAGGTAACCTAGATAGTCCAATGCCCGTTAGCTAACATACATAGTCCAAGAGCACGCTAGGTAACCTACATAGTCCAAGTGCGCGCTAGGTAACCTAGAGAGTACAATTGCCTGGTAGGTCACCTACATAGTGCAAGTCCCCGTTCGCTAACCTAGATAGTCCAAGTGCCCGCTAGGTAACCTACAAAGTCCAAGTGCCCCCTAGGTAACCTATATAGTCCAAATGCCCGCTAGGGCACCTACATAGTGGAAATACCCGCTAATTAACCTACATAGTCCAAGTGCCCGCTAGGTAACCTAGATAGTCTAAAGGCCCACTAGTTAACCTACATAGTTCAAGTGTCCGCTAGCTAACCTACATAGTCCAAGTGCCCGCTAGTTAACCTAGATCGTCCAAGTGCCCGCTAGTTAACCTACATAGTCCAAGGGCCCGCTAGTAAACCTACATAGTGAAAGGGCCCGCCAGTTATCCTAGATCGTCCAAATGTCCGCTAGTTAACCTACATTGTCCAAGTTCCCGCTATTTAACCTACATAATCCAAGTGCCCCTTAGCTAACCTAGATAGTCCAAGGGCCCGCTAGTTGACCTACATAGTCCAAGTACCGGCTAATTAACCTATATTGTCCAAGTGCCCGTTAGCTAACCTAGATAGTCCAAGTGCCCGCTAGGGAACCTACATAGTCCAAGTGCCCGTTAGGGAACATACATAGTCCAAGTGCCCGCTAGTTAACCTACATAGTCCAAGTGCCCGCTAGGTAACTTAGATAGTCCAAGTGCCCGCTAGGGTATGTACATAGTCCAAGTGCCCGATAGGTAACCTAGATAGTCTAAGTGCCCGCTAGTTAACCTACATAGTCCAACGGCCCGCTAGTTAACCTCCATAGTCCAAGTGCCAGATAGGAAACCAACATAGTCCAAGTGCCCGCTAAGGGACGTACATAGTCCAAGTGCCCGCTAGGGAACCTACATAGACCAAGTGCCCGTTAGGGAACCTAGATAGTCCAAGTGCCCGCTAGGGAACCTGCATCGTCCAAGTGCCCACTAGTTAACTTAGAGCGTCCAAGTGCCCGCTAGTTAACCTACATAGTCCAAGGGCCCGCTAGTAAACCTACATAGTGAAAGGGCCCGCCAGTTATCCTAGATCGTCCAAATGTCCGCTAGTTAACCTACATTGTCCAAGTTCCCGCTATTTAACCTACATAATCCAAGTGCCCCTTAGCTAACCTAGATAGTCCAAGGGCCCGCTAGTTGACCTACATAGTCCAAGTACCGGCTAATTAACCTATATTGTCCAAGTGCCCGTTAGCTAACCTAGATAGTCCAAGTGCCCGCTAGGGAACCTACATAGTCCAAATGCGCGCTAGGTAACCTAGACAGTACAAGTGCCTGGTAGGTCACCTACATAGTGCAAGTCCCCGTTCGCTAACCTAGGTAGTCCAAGTGCACGCTAGGTAACCTACTTAGTCCAAGTGCCGCTAGGTAAGCTACAAGTCCAAGGGCCCGCTAGTTAACCTACATAGCCCAAGGGCTCGCTAGTTAACCTTGATAGTCCATGTGCCGGCTAGTTAACCTAGATAGTCCAAGTGCCCGCTAGTTAACCTACATAGTCCAAGGGCCCACTAGTTAACCTAGATCGTCCTAATGTCCTCGAGTTCACCTACATAGTCCAAGTGCCCGCTACGTAACCTAGATAGTCCAAGTGCCCGCTAGGTAACCTACATAGTCCAAGTGCCCGTTAGCTAACATACATAGTCCAAGTGCCCGTTAGAAAACTTTCATAGTCAAAGGGCCTGCTATGGAACCTACATAGTCCAAGTGCCCGCTAGAGAACCTTCATAGTCAGAGTGCCTGCTAGGGAACCTACATAGTCCAAGTGCACTTTAGGGAACATATGTAGTCCAAGTGCCCGCTAGGGAACCTAGATAGTCCAAGTGCCCGCTAGGTAACCTACAAAGTCCAAGTGCCCGCTAGGTAATCTATATAGTCCAAATGCCCGCTAGGGCACCTACATAGTCCAAGTGCACGCTAATTAACCTACATAGTCCAAGTGCCCGTTTGCTAACCTAGATAGTCCAAGGGCCAAATAGTTAACCTACATGGTTCAAGTGCCCGCTAGGTAACCTAGCTAATCCAAGTGTCCGCTAGTTAACCTATATCCTCCAAGTGCCCACTAGTTAACATAGATTGTCCAAGTGCCCCCTGGTTAACCTACATAGTCCAAGGGCCCGCTAATTAACCTACATAGTCCAAGTGCCCGCTAGGTAACCTACATAGTCCAAGTGCAAGACGGGAACCTACATAATCCAAGTGCCCGCTAGGGAACCTACATAGTCCAAATGCCCGTTAGGAAACCTAGATAGTCCAAATGCCCGCTAGGGTACCCACATAGTCCAAGTGCCCGCTAGGTAACCTACATAGTCAAAGTGCCCGCTAGGGAACCTGCATCGTCCAAGTGCCCGCTAGTTAACCTAGATCGTCCAAGTGCCCGCTAGTTAACCTACATAGTCCAAGGGCCCACTAGTTAACCTAGATCATCCAAATGTCCTGTAGGTAACCTACATAGTCCAAGTGCCCGCTACGTACTCTAGATAGTCGAAGTGCCCGTTAGGTAACCTAGATAGTCCAAGTGCCAGCTAGGTAACCTACATATTCCAAGTGCCCGTTAGGTAACCTAGATAGTCCAATGCCCGTTAGCTAACATACATAGTCCAAGAGCACGCTAGGTAACCTACATAGTCCAAATGCGCGCTAGGTAACCTAGACAGTACAATTGCCTGGAAGGTCACCTACATAGTGCAAGTCCCCGTTCGCTAACCTAGATAGTCCAAGTGCCCGCTAGGTAACCTACAAAGTCCAAGTGCCCCCTAGGTAACCTATATAGTCCAAATGCCCGCTAGGGCACCTACATAGTGGAAATACCCGCTAATTAACCTACATAGTCCAAGTGCCCGCTAGGTAACCTAGATAGTCTAAAGGCCCACTAGTTAACCTACATAGTTCAAGTGTCCGCTAGCTAACCTACATAGTCCAAGTGCCCGCTAGTTAACCTAGATCGTCCAAGTGCCCGCTAGTAAACCTACATAGTGAAAGGGCCCGCCAGTTATCCTAGATCGTCCAAATGTCCGCTAGTTAACCTACATAGTCCAAGTGCCCGCTAGGTAACCTAGATAGTCTAAAGGCCCACTAGTTAACCTACATAGTTCAAGTGTCCGCTAGCTAACCTACATAGTCCAAGTGCCCGCTAGTTAACCTAGATCGTCCAAGTGCCCGCTAGTAAACCTACATAGTGAAAGGGCCCGCCAGTTATCCTAGATCGTCCAAATGTCCGCTAGTTAACCTACATTGTCCAAGTTCCCGCTATTTAACCTACATAATCCAAGTGCCCCTTAGCTAACCTAGATAGTCCAAGGGCCCGCTAGTTGACCTACATAGTCCAAGTACCGGCTAATTAACCTATATTGTCCAAGTGCCCGTTAGCTAACCTAGATAGTCCAAGTGCCCGCTAGGGAACCTACATAGTCCAAGTGCCCGTTAGGGAACATACATAGTCCAAGTGCCCGCTAGTTAACCTACATAGTCCAAGTGCCCGCTAGGTAACTTAGATAGTCCAAGTGCCCGCTAGTGTATGTACATAGTCCAAGTGCCCGATAGGTAACCTAGATAGTCTAAGTGCCCGCTAGTTAACCTACATAGTCCAACGGCCCGCTAGTTAACCTCCATAGTCCAAGTGCCAGATAGGAAACCAACATAGTCCAAGTGCCCGCTAAGGGACGTACATAGTCCAAGTGCCCGCTAGGGAACCTACATAGACCAAGTGCCCGTTAGGGAACCTAGATAGTCCAAGTGCCCGCTAGGGAACCTGCATCGTCCAAGTGCCCGCTAGTTAACTTAGATCGTCCAAGTGCCCGCTAGTTAACCTACATAGTCCAAGGGCCCGCTAGTAAACCTACATAGTGAAAGGGCCCGCCAGTTATCCTAGATCGTCCAAATGTCCGCTAGTTAACCTACATTGTCCAAGTTCCCGCTATTTAACCTACATAATCCAAGTGCCCCTTAGTTAACCTAGATAGTCCAAGGGCCCGCTAGTTGACCTAATAGTCCAAGTACCGGCTAATTAACCTATATTGTCCAAGTGCCCGTTAGCTAACCTAGATAGTCCAAGTGCCCGCTAGGGAACCTACATAGTCCAAATGCGCGCTAGGTAACCTAGACAGTACAAGTGCCTGGTAGGTCACCTACATAGTGCAAGTCCCCGTTCGCTAACCTAGATAGTCCAAGTGCCCGCTAGGTAACCTACTTAGTCCAAGTGCCGCTAGGTAAGCTACAAGTCCAAGGGCCCGCTAGTTAACCTACATAGCCCAAGGGCTCGCTAGTTAACCTTGATAGTCCATGTGCCGGCTAGTTAACCTAGATAGTCCAAGTGCCCGCTAGGGAACCTACATAGTCCAAGGGCCCACTAGTTAACCTAGATCGTCCTAATGTCCTCGAGTTCACCTACATAGTCCAAGTGCCCGCTACGTAACCTAGATAGTCCAAGTGCCCGCTAGGTAACCTACATAGTCCAAGTGCCCGTTAGCTAACATACATAGTCCAAGTGCCCGTTAGAAAACTTACATAGTCAAAGGGCCTGCTATGGAACCTACATAGTCCAAGTGCCCGCTAGAGAACCTTCATAGTCAGAGTGCCTGCTAGGGAACCTACATAGTCCAAGTGCACTTTAGGGAACATATGTAGTCCAAGTGCCCGCTAGGGAACCTAGATAGTCCAAGTGCCCGCTAGGTAACCTACAAAGTCCAAGTGCCCGCTAGGTAATCTATATAGTCCAAATGCCCGCTAGGGCACCTACATAGTCCAAGTGCACGCTAATTAACCTACATAGTCCAAGTGCCCGTTTGCTAACCTAGATAGTCCAAGGGCCAAATAGTTAACCTACATGGTTCAAGTGCCCGCTAGGTAACCTAGCTAATCCAAGTGTCCGCTAGTTAACCTATATCCTCCAAGTGCCCACTAGTTAACATAGATAGTCCAAGTGCCCCCTGGTTAACCTACATAGTCCAAGGGCCCACTAGTTAACCTACATAGTGCAAGGGCCCGCTAATTAACCTACATAGTCCAAGTGCCCGCTAGGTAACCTACATAGTCCAAGTGCCCGCTAGGTAACCTACATAGTCCAAGTGCAAGACGGGAACCTACATAATCCAAGTGCCCGCTAGGGAACCTACATAGTCCAAATGCCCGTTAGGAAACCTAGATAGTCCAAATGCCCGCTAGGGTACCCACATAGTCCATGTGCCCGCTAGGGAACCTACATAGTCAAAGTGCCCGCTAGGGAACCTGCATCGTCCAAGTGCCCGCTAGTTAACCTAGATTGTCCAAGCGCCCGCTAGTTAACCTACATAGTCCAAGGGCCACTAGTTAACCTAAATCATCCAAATGTCCTGTAGGTAACCTACATAGTCCAAGTGCCCGCTACGTAAAGTAGATAGTCGAAGTGCCCGTTAGGTAACCTAGATAGTCCAAGTGCCCGCTAGGTAACCTACATATTCCAAGTGCCCGCTAGGTAACCTAGATAGTCCAATGCCCGTTAGCTAACATACATAGTCCAAGAGCACGCTAAGTAACCTACATAGTCCAAGTGCGCGCTAGGTAACCTAGACAGTACAAGTGCCTGGTTGGTCACCTACATAGTGCAAGTCCCCGTTCGCTAACCTAGATAGTCCAAGTGCCCGCTAGGTAACGTACTTAGTCCAAGTGCCCGCTAGGTAAGCTACAAGTCCAAGGCCCCGCTAGTTAACCTACATAGTCCAAGGGCTCGCTAGTTAACCTTGATAGGCCATGTGCCGGATAGTTAACCTAGATAGTCCAAGTGCCCGCTAGTTAACCTACATAGTCCAAGGGCCCACCAGTTAACCTAGATCGTCCTAATGTCCTCTAGTTCACCTACATAGTCCAAGTGCCCGCTACGTAACCTAGATAGTCCAAGTGCCCGCTAGGTAACCTACATAGTCCAAGTGCCCGTTAGCTAACATACATAGTCCAAGTGCCCGTTAGAAAACTTACATAGTCAAAGGGCCTGCTATGGAACCTACATAGTCCAAGTGCCCGCTAGAGAACCTTCATAGTCAGAGTGCCTGCTAGGGAACCTACATAGTCCAAGTGCCCTTCAGGGAACATATGTAGTCCAAGTGCCCGCTAGGGAACCTAGATAGTCCAAGTGCCCGCTAGGTAACCTACAAAGTCCAAGTGCCCGCTAGGTAATCTATATAGTCCAAATGCCCGCTAGGGCACCTACATAGTCCAAGTGCACGCTAATTAACCTACATAGTCCAAGTGCCCGTTTGCTAACCTAGATAGTCCAAGGGCCAAATAGTTAACCTACATGGTTCAAGTGCCCGCTAGGTAACCTAGCTAATCCAAGTGTCCGCTAGTTAACCTATATCCTCCAAGTGCCCACTAGTTAACATAGATTGTCCAAGTGCCCCCTGGTTAACCTACATAGTCCAAGGGCCCGCTAGTTAACCTACATAGTGCAAGGGCCCGCTAATTAACCTACATAGTCCAAGTGCCCGCTAGGTAACCTACATAGTCCAAGTGCAAGACGGGAACCTACATAATCCAAGTGCCCGCTAGGGAACCTACATAGTCCAAATGCCCGTTAGGAAACCTAGATAGTCCAAATGCCCGCTAGGGTACCCACATAGTCCAAGTGCCCGCTAGGGAACCTACATAGTCAAAGTGCCCGCTAGGGAACCTGCATCGTCCAAGTGCCCGCTAGTTAACCTAGATCGTCCAAGTGCCCGCTAGTTAACCTACATAGTCCAAGGGCCCACTAGTTAACCTAGATCATCCAAATGTCCTGTAGGTAACCTACATAGTCCAAGTGCCCGCTACGTACCCTAGATAGTCGAAGTGCCCGTTAGGTAACCTAGATAGTCCAAGTGCCAGCTAGGTAACCTACATATTCCAAGTGCCCGTTAGGTAACCTAGATAGTCCAATGCCCGTTAGCTAACATACATAGTCCAAGAGCACGCTAGGCAACCTACATAGTCCATGTGCGCGCTAGGTAACCTAGACAGTACAATTGCCTGGTAGGTCACCTACATAGTGCAAGTCCCCGTTCGCTAACCTAGATAGTCCAAGTGCCCGCTAGGTAACCTACAAAGTCCAAGTGCTCCCTAGGTAACCTATATAGTCCAAATGCCCGCTAGGGCACCTGCATAGTGGAAATACCCTCTAATTAACCTACATAGTCCAAGTGCCCGCTAGGTAACCTAGATAGTCTAAAGGCCCACTAGTTAACCTACATAGTTCAAGTGTCCGCTAGCTAACCTACATAGTCCAAGTGCCCGCTAGTTAACCTAGATCGTCCAAGTGCCCGCTAGTTAACCTACATAGTCCAAGGGCCCGCTAGTAAACCTACATAGTGAAAGGGCCCGCCAGTTATCCTAGATAGTCCAAATGTCCGCTAGTTAACCTACATTGTCCAAGTTCCCGCTATTTAACCTACATAATCCAAGTGCCCCTTAGCTAACCTAGATAGTCCAAGGGCCCGCTAGTTGACCTACATAGTCCAAGTACCGGCTAATTAACCTATATTGTCCAAGTGCCCGTTAGCTAACCTAGATAGTCCAAGTGCCCGCTAGGGAACCTACATAGTCCAAGTGCCCGTTAGGGAACATACATAGTCCAAGTGCCCGCTAGTTAACCTACATAGTCCAAGTGCCCGCTAGGTAACTTAGATAGTCCAAGTGCCCGCTAGGGTATGTACATAGTCCAAGTGCCCGATAGGTAACCTAGATAGTCTAAGTGCCCGCTAGTTAACCTACATAGTCCAACGGCCCGCTAGTTAACCTCCATAGTCCAAGTGCCAGATAGGAAACCAACATAGTCCAAGTGCCCGCTAAGGGACGTACATAGTCCAAGTGCCCGCTAGGGAACCTACATAGACCAAGTGCCCGTTAGGGAACCTAGATAGTCCAAGTGCCCGCTAGGGAACCTGCATCGTCCAAAGCCCGCTAGTTAACTTAGATCGTCCAAGTGCCCGCTAGTTAACCTACATAGTCCAAGGGCCCGCTAGTAAACCTACATAGTGAAAGGGCCCACCAGTTATCCTAGATCGTCCAAATGTCCGCTAGTTAACCTACATTGTCCAAGTTCCCGCTATTTAACCTACATAATCCAAGTGCCCCTTAGCTAACCTAGATAGTCCAAGTGCCCGATAGGTAACCTAGATAGTCTAAGTGCCCGCTAGTTAACCTACATAGTCCAACGGCCCGCTAGTTAACCTCCATAGTCCAAGTGCCAGATAGGAAACCAACATAGTCCAAGTGCCTGCTAAGGGACGTACATAGTCCAAGTGCCCGCTAGGGAACCTACATAGACCAAGTGCCCGTTAGGGAACCTAGATAGTCCAAGTGCCCGCTAGGGAACCTGCATCGTCCAAGTGCCCGCTAGTTAACTTAGATCGTCCAAGTGCCCGCTAGTTAACCTACATAGTCCAAGGGCCCGCTAGTAAACCTACATAGTGAAAGGGCCCGCCAGTTATCCTAGATCGTCCAAATGTCCGCTAGTTAACCTACATTGTCCAAGTTCCCGCTATTTAACCTACATAATCCAAGTGCCCCTTAGTTAACCTAGATAGTCCAAGGGCCCGCTAGTTGACCTAATAGTCCAAGTACCGGCTAATTAACCTATATTGTCCAAGTGCCCGTTAGCTAACCTAGATAGTCCAAGTGCCCGCTAGGGAACCTAAATAGTCCAAATGCGCGCTAGGTAACCTAGACAGTACAAGTGCCTGGTAGGTCACCTACATAGTGCAAGTCCCCGTTCGCTAACCTAGATAGTCCAAGTGCCCGCTAGGTAACCTACTTAGTCCAAGTGCCGCTAGGTAAGCTACAAGTCCAAGGGCCCGCTAGTTAACCTACATAGCCCAAGGGCTCGCTAGTTAACCTTGATAGTCCATGTGCCGGCTAGTTAACCTAGATAGTCCAAGTGCCCGCTAGTTAACCTACATAGTCCAAGGGCCCACTAGTTAACCTAGATCGTCCTAATGTCCTCGAGTTCACCTACATAGTCCAAGTGCCCGCTACGTAACCTAGATAGTCCAAGTGCCCGCTAGGTAACCTACATAGTCCAAGTGCCCGTTAGGTAACATACATAGTCCAAGTGCCCGTTAGAAAACTTACATAGTCAAAGGGCCTGCTATGGAACCTACATAGTCCAAGTGCCCGCTAGAGAACCTTCATAGTCAGAGTGCCTGCTAGGGAACCTACATAGTCCAAGTGCACTTTAGGGAACATATGTAGTCCAAGTGCCTGCTAGGGAACCTAGATAGTCCAAGTGCCCGCTAGGTAACCTACAAAGTCCAAGTGCCCGCTAGGTAATCTATATAGTCCAAATGCCCGCTAGGGCACCTACATAGTCCAAGTGCACGCTAATTAACCTACATAGTCCAAGTGCCCGTTTGCTAACCTAGATAGTCCAAGGGCCAAATAGTTAACCTACATGGTTCAAGTGCCCGCTAGGTAACCTAGCTAATCCAAGTGTCCGCTAGTTAACCTATATCCTCCAAGTGCCCAGTAGTTAACATAGATAGTCCAAGTGCCCCCTGGTTAACCTACATAGTCCAAGGGCCCACTAGTTAACCTACATAGTGCAAGGGCCCGCTAATTAACCTACATAGTCCAAGTGCCCGCTAGGTAACCTACATAGTCCAAGTGCCCGCTAGGTAACCTACATAGTCCAAGTGCAAGACGGGAACCTACATAATCCAAGTGCCCGCTAGGGAACCTACATAGTCCAAATGCCCGTTAGGAAACCTAGATAGTCCAAATGCCCGCTAGGGTACCCACATAGTCCAAGTGCCCGCTAGGGAACCTACATAGTCAAAGTGCCCGCTAGGGAACCTGCATCGTCCAAGTGCCTGCTAGTTAACCTAGATTGTCCAAGCGCCCGCTAGTTAACCTACATAGTCCAAGGGCCCACTAGTTAACCTAAATCATCCAAATGTCCTGTAGGTAACCTACATAGTCCAAGTGCCCGCTACGTAAAGTAGATAGTCGAAGTGCCCGTTAGGTAACCTAGATAGTCCAAGTGCCCGCTAGGTAACCTACATATTCCAAGTGCCCGCTAGGTAACCTAGATAGTCCAATGCCCGTTAGCTAACATACATAGTCCAAGAGCACGCTAAGTAACCTACATAGTCCAAGTGCGCGCTAGGTAACCTAGACAGTACAAGTGCCTGGTTGGTCACCTACATAGTGCAAGTCCCCGTTCGCTAACCTAGATAGTCCAAGTGCCCGCTAGGTAACGTACTTAGTCCAAGTGCCCGCTAGGTAAGCTACAAGTCCAAGGCCCCGCTAGTTAACCTACATAGTCCAAGGGCTCGCTAGTTAACCTTGATAGTCCATGTGCCGGATAGTTAACCTAGATAGTCCAAGTGCCCGCTAGTTAACCTACATAGTCCAAGGGCCCACCAGTTAACCTAGATCGTCCTAATGTCCTCTAGTTCACCTACATAGTCCAAGTGCCCGCTACGTAACCTAGATAGTCCAAGTGCCCGCTAGGTAACCTACATAGTCCAAGTGCCCGTTAGCTAACATACATAGTCCAAGTGCCCGTTAGAAAACTTACATAGTCAAAGGGCCTGCTATGGAACCTACATAGTCCAAGTGCCCGCTAGAGAACCTTCATAGTCAGAGTGCCTGCTAGGGAACCTACATTGTCCAAGTGCCCTTCAGGGAACATATGTAGTCCAAGTGCCCGCTAGGGAACCTAGATAGTCCAAGTGCCCGCTAGGTAACCTACAAAGTCCAAGTGCCCGCTAGGTAATCTATATAGTCCAAATGCCCGCTAGGGCACCTACATAGTCCAAGTGCACGCTAATTAACCTACATAGTCCAAGTGCCCGTTTGCTAACCTAGATAGTCCAAGGGCCAAATAGTTAACCTACATGGTTCAAGTGCCCGCTAGGTAACCTAGCTAATCCAAGTGTCCGCTAGTTAACCTATATCCTCCAAGTGCCCACTTGTTAACATAGATTGTCCAAGTGCCCCCTGGTTAACCTACATAGTCCAAGGGCCCGCTAGTTAACCTACATAGTGCAAGGGCCCGCTAATTAACCTACATAGTCCAAGTGCCCGCTAGGTAACCTACATAGTCCAAGTGCAAGACGGGAACCTACATAATCCAAGTGCCCGCTAGGGAACCTACATAGTCCAAATGCCCGTTAGGAAACCTAGATAGTCCAAATGCCCGCTAGGGTACCCACATAGTCCAAGTGCCCGCTAGGGAACCTACATAGTCAAAGTGCCCGCTAGGGAACCTGCATCGTCCAAGTGCCCGCTAGTTAACCTAGATCGTCCAAGTGCCCGCTAGTTAACCTACATAGTCCAAGGGCCCACTAGTTAACCTAGATCATCCAAATGTCCTGTAGGTAACCTACATAGTCCAAGTGCCCGCTACGTACCCTAGATAGTCGAAGTGCCCGTTAGGTAACCTAGATAGTCCAAGTGCCAGCTAGGTAACCTACATATTCCAAGTGCCCGTTAGGTAACCTAGATAGTCCAATGCCCGTTAGCTAACATACATAGTCCAAGAGCACGCTAGGCAACCTACATAGTCCATGTGCGCGCTAGGTAACCTAGACAGTACAATTGCCTGGTAGGTCACCTACATAGTGCAAGTCCCCGTTCGCTAACCTAGATAGTCCAAGTGCCCGCCTGGTAACCTACAAAGTCCAAGTGCTCCCTAGGTAACCTATATAGTCCAAATGCCCGCTAGGGCACCTGCATAGTGGAAATACCCTCTAATTAACCTACATAGTCCAAGTGCCCGCTAGGTAACCTAGATAGTCTAAAGGCCCACTAGTTAACCTACATAGTTCAAGTGTCCGCTAGCTAACCTACATAGTCCAAGTGCCCGCTAGTTAACCTAGATCGTCCAAGTGCCCGCTAGTTAACCTACATAGTCCAAGGGCCCGCTAGTAAACCTACATAGTGAAAGGGCCCGCCAGTTATCCTAGATCGTCCAAATGTCCGCTAGTTAACCTACATTGTCCAAGTTCCCGCTATTTAACCTACATAATCCAAGTGCCCCTTAGCTAACCTAGATAGTCCAAGGGCCCGCTAGTTGACCTACATAGTCCAAGTACCGGCTAATTAACCTATATTGTCCAAGTGCCCGTTAGCTAACCTAGATAGTCCAAGTGCCCGCTAGGGAACCTACATAGTCCAAGTGCCCGTTAGGGAACATACATAGTCCAAGTGCCCGCTAGTTAACCTACATAGTCCAAGTGCCCGCTAGGTAACTTAGATAGTCCAAGTGCCCGCTAGGGTATGTACATAGTCCAAGTGCCCGATAGGTAACCTAGATAGTCTAAGTGCCCGCTAGTTAACCTACATAGTCCAACGGCCCGCTAGTTAACCTCCATAGTCCAAGTGCCAGATAGGAAACCAACATAGTCCAAGTGCCCGCTAAGGGACGTACATAGTCCAAGTGCCCGCTAGGGAACCTACATAGACCAAGTGCCCGTTAGGGAACCTAGATAGTCCAAGTGCCCGCTAGGGAACCTGCATCGTCCAAGTGCCCGCTAGTTAACTTAGATCGTGCAAGTGCCCGCTAGTTAACCTACATAGTCCAAGGGCCCGCTAGTAAACCTACATAGTGAAAGGGCCCGCCAGTTATCATAGATCGTCCAAATGTCCGCTAGTTAACCTACATTGTCCAAGTTCCCGCTATTTAACCTACATAATCCAAGTGCCCCTTAGCTAACCTAGATAGTCCAAGGGCCCGCTAGTTGACCTACATAGTCCAAGTACCGGCTAATTAACCTATATTGTCCAAGTGCCCGTTAGCTAACCTAGATAGTCCAAGTGCCCGCTAGGGAACCGACATAGTCCAAGTGCCCGTTAGGGAACATACATGGTCCAAGTGCCCGCTAGTTAACCAACATAGTCCAAGTGCCCGCTAGTTAACCTACATAGTCCAAGTGCCCGCTAGGTAACTTAGATTGTCCAAGTGCCCGCTAGGGTATGTACATAGTCCAAGTGCCCGATAGGTAACCTAGATAGTCTAAGTGCCCGCTAGTTAACCTACATAGTCCAAGGGCCTGCTAGTTAACCTCCATAGTCCAAGTGCCAGATAGGAAACCAACATAGTCCAAGTGCCCGCTAAGGGACGTACATAGTCCAAGTGCCCGCTAGGGAACCTACATAGACCAAGTGCCCGTTAGGGAACCTAGATAGTCCAAGTGCCCGCTAGGTAACCTACATATTCCAAGTGCCCGCTAGGTAACCTAGATAGTCCAATGCCCGTTAGCTAACATACATAGTCCAAGAGCACGCTAAGTAACCTACATAGTCCAAGTGCGCGCTAGGTAACCTAGACAGTACAAGTGCCTGGTAGGTCACCTACATAGTGCAAGTCCCCGTTCGCTAACCTGGATAGTCCAAGTGCCCGCTAGGTAACGTACTTAGTCCAAGTGCCCGCTAGGTAAGCTACAAGTCCAAGGCCCCGCTAGTTAACCTACATAGTCCAAGGGCTCGCTAGTTAACCTTGATAGTCCATGTGCCGGATAGTTAACCTAGATAGTCCAAGTGCCCGCTAGTTAACCTACATAGTCCAAGGGCCCACCAGTTAACCTAGATCGTCCTAATGTCCTCTAGTTCACCTACATAGTCCAAGTGCCCACTACGTAACCTAGATAGTCCAAGTGCCCGCTAGGTAACCTACATAGTCCAAGTGCCCGTTAGCTAACATACATAGTCCAAGTGCCCGTTAGAAAACTTACATAGTCAAAGGGCCTGCTATGGAACCTACATAGTCCAAGTGCCCGCTAGAGAACCTTCATAGTCAGAGTGCCTGCTAGGGAACCTACATAGTCCAAGTGCCCTTCAGGGAACATATGTAGTCCAAGTGCCCGCTAGGGAACCTAGATAGTCCAAGTGCCCGCTAGGTAACCTACAAAGTCCAAGTGCCCGCTAGGTAATCTATATAGTCCAAATGCCCGCTAGGGCACCTACATAGTCCAAGTGCACGCTAATTAACCTACATAGTCCAAGTGCCCGTTTGCTAACCTAGATAGTCCAAGGGCCAAATAGTTAACCTACATGGTTCAAGTGCCCGCTAGGTAACCTAGCTAATCCAAGTGTCCGCTAGTTAACCTATATCCTCCAAGTGCCCACTAGTTAACATAGATTGTCCAAGTGCCCCCTGTTTAACCTACATAGTCCAAGGGCCCGCTAGTTAACCTACATAGTGCAAGGGCCCGCTAATTAACCTACATAGTCCAAGTGCCCGCTAGGTAACCTACATAGTCCAAGTGCAAGACGGGAACCTACATAATCCAAGTGCCCGCTAGGGAATCTACATAGTCCAAATGCCCGTTAGGAAACCTAGATAGTCCAAATGCCCGCTAGGGTACCCACATAGTCCAAGTGCCCGCTAGGTAACCTACATAGTCAAAGTGCCCGCTAGGGAACCTGCATCGTCCAAGTGCCCGCTAGTTAACCTAGATCGTCCAAGTGCCCGCTAGTTAACCTACATAGTCCAAGGGCCCACTAGTTAACCTAGATCATCCAAATGTCCTGTAGGTAACCTACATAGTCCAAGTGCCCGCTACGTACCCTAGATAGTCGAAGTGCCCGTTAGGTAACCTAGATAGTCCAAGTGCCAGCTAGGTAACCTACATATTCCAAGTGCCCGTTAGGTAACCTAGATAGTCCAATGCCCGTTAGCTAACATACATAGTCCAAGAGCACGCTAGGTAACCTACATAGTCCAAGTGCGCGCTAGGTAACCTAGACAGTACAATTGCCTGGTAGGTCACCTACATAGTGCAAGTCCCCGTTCGCTAACCTAGATAGTCCAAGTGCCCGCTAGGTAACCTACAAAGTCCAAGTGCCCCCTAGGTAACCTATATAGTCCAAATGCCCGCTAGGGCACCTACATAGTGGAAATACCCGCTAATTAACCTACATAGTCCAAGTGCCCGCTAGGTAACCTAGATAGTCTAAAGGCCCACTAGTTAACCTACATAGTTCAAGTGTCCGCTAGCTAACCTACATAGTCCAAGTGCCCGCTAGTTAACCTAGATCGCACAAGTGCCCGCCAGTTAACCTACATAGTCCAAGGGCCCGCTAGTAAACCTACATAGTGAAAGGGCCCGCCAGTTATCCTAGATCGTACAAATGTCCGCTAGTTAACCTACATTGTCCAAGTTCCCGCTATTTAACCTACATAATCCAAGTGCCCCTTAGCTAACCTAGATAGTCCAAGGGCCCGCTAGTTGACCTACATAGTCCAAGTACCGGCTAATTAACCTATATTGTCCAAGTGCCCGTTAGCTAACCTAGATAGTCCAAGTGCCCGCTAGGGAACCTACATAGTCCAAGTGCCCGTTAGGGAACATACATAGTCCAAGTGCCCGCTAGTTAACCTACATAGTCCAAGTGCCCGCTAGGTAACTTAGATAGTCCAAGTGCCCGCTAGGGTATGTACATAGTCCAAGTGCCCGATAGGTAACCTAGATAGTCTAAGTGCCCGCTAGTTAACCTACATAGTCCAACGGCCCGCTAGTTAACCTCCATAGTCCAAGTGCCAGATAGGAAACCAACATAGTCCAAGTGCCCGCTAAGGGACGTACATAGTCCAAGTGCCCGCTAGGGAACCTACATAGACCAAGTGCCCGTTAGGGAACCTAGATAGTCCAAGTGCCCGCTAGGGAACCTGCATCGTCCAAGTGTCCACTAGTTAACTTAGATCGTGCAAGTGCCCGCTAGTTAACCTACATAGTCCAAGGGCCCGCTAGTAAACCTACATAGTGAAAGGGCCCGCCAGTTATCCTAGATCGTCCAAATGTCCGCTAGTTAACCTACATTGTCCAAGTTCCCGCTATTTAACCTACATAATCCAAGTGCCCCTTAGCTAACCTAGATAGTCCAAGGGCCCGCTAGTTGACCTACATAGTCCAAGTACCGGCTAATTAACCTATATTGTCCAAGTGCCCGTTAGCTAACCTAGATAGTCCAAGTGCCCGCTAGGGAACCTACATAGTCCAAGTGCCCGTTAGGGAACATACATAGTCCAAGTGCCCGCTAGTTAACCTACATAGTCCAAGTGCCCGCTAGGTAACTTAGATAGTCCAAGTGCCCGCTAGGGTATGTACATAGTCCAAGTGCCCGATAGGTAACCTAGATAGTCTAAGTGCCCGCTAGTTAACCTACATAGTCCAAGGGCCCACTAGTTAACCTCCATAGTCCAAGTGCCAGATAGGAAACCAACATAGTCCAAGTGCCCGCTAAGGGACATACATAGTCCAAGTGCCCGCTAGGGAACCTACATAGACCAAGTGCCCGTTAGGGAACCTAGATAGTCCAAGTGCCCGCTAGGGAACCTGCATCGTCCAAGTGCCCACTAGTTAACTTAGATCGTCCAAGTGCCCGCTAGTTAACCTACATAGTCCAAGGGCCCGCTAGTTAACCTAGATCGTCCAAGTGCCCGTTAAGTAACCTAGGTAGTCCAAGTGCCCGCTAGGTTACCTACATAGTCCAAGTTCCCGCTAGGTAACCTAGATAGTCCTAGTGCCCATTACCTAACATAGATCAGCCAAGTGCCCGCTAGGCAACCTACATAGTCCAAGTGCCCGTTCGTTAACCTAGAAATCCATGTGCCCGCTAGGTAACCTAGACTGTCCAAGTGCCCGCTAGGTTACCTGCATAGTCCAAGTGCCCATTAGGTAACCTAGATAGTCCAAGTGCCCACTAGGTAACCTACATAGTATAAGTGCCCGCTAGGTAACCTAGATAGGCCAAGTGCCCGTTAGCTAACCTAGATAGTCCAAGTGCCCGCTAGGTGACCTACATAGTCCTAGTGCCCGCTAGTTAACCAACATTGTCCAAGTGCCCGATACGGAACCCTCATAGTCCAAGTGCCTGTTAGGTAACCTACATAGTCCAAATGCCCGCTAGTAACCTACATAGTCAAAGTGCCTGATAGGGAACCTACATAATCCAAGTGCCCGCTAGGTAACCTACATAGTCCAAGGGCCTGCTCGTTAACCTAGTTCGTCCAAATGTCCGTCAGTTAACCTATATAGTCCAAGTGCCCGCTAAATAACCACGATAGTCAAAGTGCCCGCTAGGTAACCTACATAGTCCAAGTTCCCACTAGGTAACCTAGATAGTCCAAGTGTCCGTTACCTAACCTAGATAGTCCAAGTGCCCGCTAGGTAACCTACATAGTCCAAGTACCCGCTAGTTAACCAACATTGTCCAAGTGCCCGATACGGAACCCTCATAGTCCAAGTGCCCGTTAGGTAACCTACATAGTCCAAATGCCCGGTAGTAACCTACATAGTTCAAGTGCCTGATAGGGAACCTACATAATCCAAGTGCCCGCTAGGGAATTTACATAGTCCAAGTGCCCGTTAGTTAACCTAGAGAGTCCAAGTGCCCGCTAGTTAACCTAGATAGTCCAAGTACCCGCTAGGCAACGTAGATAGTTCAAGTGCACGCTAGGTAACCTAGATAGTCCAAGTGCCCGCTACGTAACCAACAAAGTCCAAGTGCCCCCTAGGTAACCTATATAGTCCAAATGCCCGCTAGGGCACCTACATAGTGGAAATACCCGCTAATTAACCTACATAGTCCAAGGGCCCGCTAGCTAACCTAGATAGTCTAAAGGCCCACTAGTTAACCTACATAGTTCAAGTGCCCGCTAGCTAACCTACATAGTCCAAGTGCCCGCTAGTTGACCTAGATCGTCCAAGTGCCCGCTACTTAACCTACATAGTCCAAGGGCCCGCTAGTAAACCTACATAGTGAAAGGGCCCGCTAGTTATCCTAGATCGTCCAAATGTCCGCTAGTTAACCTACATTGTCCAAGTTCCCGCTATTTAACCTACATAATCCAAGTGCCCCTTAGCTAACCTAGATAGTCCAAGGGCCCGCTAGTTGACCTACATTGTCCAAGTACCGGCTAATTAACCTATATTGTCCAAGTGCCCGTTAGCTAACCTAGATAGTCCAAGTGCCCGCTAGTTAATCTACATGGACCAAGTGCCTGATAGAAGCCTACATAGTCCAAGTGCCCGATAGGGAACCTACATAGTCCAAGTGCCCGCTATGGAACCTACATAGTCCAAGTGCCCGTTAGGGAACCTACATAGTCCAAGTGCCCGCTGGGGAACCTAGATAGTCCAAGGGCCTGCTAGTTAACCTACATAGTCCAAATGCCCGCTAGGGAACCTACATAGTCCAAGTGCCCTTTAGGGAACCTAGATGGTCCAAGTGCCCATAGGGAACCTATATAGTCCAAGTGCCAGCTAGGGAACCTGCATCGTCCAAGTGCCCGCTAGTTAACCTAGATTGTCCAAGTTCCTGTTAGCTAACCTACATAGTCCAAGTGCCCGCTAGGTAACTTAGATAGTCCAAGTGCCCATTAGCTAGCAGAGATAGTCCAAGTGCCCGCTAGGTAACCACATCGTCCAAGTGCCCGTTCGTTAACCTAGATAGTCCAAGTGCCCGCTAGGTAACCTAGACAGTCCAAGTGCCTGCTAGGTAACCTGCATATTCCATGTGCCCGTTTGCTAACCTAGATCGTCAAAGTGCCCGCTAGTTAACCTACATAGTCCAAGGGCCCGCTAGTTAACCTAGATAGTCCAAGTGCCCGCTAGTTAACCTACATAGTACAAGGACACGCTAGTAAACCTACATATTCCTAGTGTCCGCTAGTTAACCTACATTGTCCAAGTCCCTGATCGGGAACCTACATAGTCCAAGTAACCGCTAGGTAACCTACATAGTCCAAATGCCCCCTAGTAACGTACATAGTCCAAAGACCCGCTAGTGAACCCACATAGTCCAAGTTCCCGTTAGAGAACTTACATAGTCAAAGGGCCTGCTATGGAACCTACATAGTCCAAGTGCCCACTAGGGAACCTTCATAGTCCGAGTGCCTGCTAGGGAACCTACATAGTCCAAGTGCCCTTTAGGGATCCTATGTAGTCCAAGTGCCCGCTAAGGAACCTGGATAGTCCAAGTGCCCGCTAGGTAACCCAGATAGTCCAAGTGCCCGCTAGGTAACCTACAAAGTCCAAGTGCCCGCTAGGTAATCTATATAGTCCAAATGCCCGCTAGGGCACCTACATAGTCCAAGTGCACGCTAATTAACCTACATAGTCCAAGTGCCCGTTAGCTAACCTAGATAGTCCAAGGTCCAAATAGTTAACCTACATGGTTCAAGTGCACGCTAGGTAACCTAGCTAATCCAAGTGTCCGCTAGTTAACCTATATCGTGAAGTGCCCGCTAGTTAACCTAGATCGTCCAAGTGCCCGTTAAGTAACCTAGATAGTCCAAGTGCCCGCTAGGTTACCTACATAGTCCAAGGGCCCGCTCATTAACCTAGTTCGTCCAAGTGTCCGCTAGTTAACCTATATAGTCCAAGTGCCCGCTAAATAACCAAGATAGTCAAAGTGCCCGCTAGGTAACCTACATAGTCCAAGTTCCCACTAGGTAACCTAGATAGTCCAAGTGCCCGTTACCTAACCTAGATAGTCCAAGTGCCCGCTAGGTAACCTACATAGTCCTAGTGCCGGCTAGTTAACCAACATTGTCCAAGTGCCCGATAAGGAACCCTCATAGTCCAAGTGCCCGTTAGGTAACCTACATAGTCCAAGTGCCCGCTAGTAACCTACATAGTCCAAGTGCCCGATAGGGAACCTGCATAATCCAAGTGCCCGCTAGGGAACCTACATACTCCAAGTGCCCGTTAGGTAACCTAGATAGTCCAAATGCCCACTATGGAACCCAAATAGTGAAAGTGCCCGCTAGGGAACTTACATAGTTCAAGTGCCCAATAGGTAACCAAAATACTCCAAGTGCCCGCTAGGTAACCTACATAGTCCAAGTACCCTCTAATTAACCTACATTGTCCAAGTGCCCGTTAGCTAACCTTGATAGCCAAAGAGCCAAATAGTTAACCTACATGATTCAAGTGCCCGCTAAGTAACCTAGCTAATCCAAGTGTCCGCTAGTTAACCTATATCCTCCAAGTACCCACTAGTTAACCTAGATGGACCAAGTGCCCGCTGGTTAACCTACATAGTCCCAGGGCCTGCTAGTTAACCTACATAGTGCAAGGGCCCGCTAATTAACCTACATAGTCCAAGTGCACGCTAGGTAACCTACATAGTCCAAGTGCAAGACGGGAATCTACATAATCCAAGTGCCCGCTAGGGAACCTACATAGTCCAAATGCCCGTTAGGAAGCCTTGATAGTCCAAATGCCCACTAGGGTACCCACATAGTCCAAGTGCCCGCTAGGGAACCTACATAGTCAAAGTGCCCGCTAGGGAACCTGCATCGTCCAATTGCCCGCTAGTTAACCTAGATTGTCCAAGTTCCTGTTAGCTAACCTACATAATCCAAGTGCCCGTTCGTTAACCTAGATTGTCCAAGTGCCCGCTGGTTAACCTACATAGTCCAAGTGCCCGCTACGTAACCTACAAAGTCCAAGTGCCCCCTAGGTAACCTATATAGTCCAAATGCCCGTTAGGGCACCTACATAGTCAAAATACCCGCTAATTAACCTACATAGTCCAAGTGCCCGCTAGCTAACCTAGATAGTCTAAGGGCCCACTAGTTAACCTACATAGTTCAAGTTCCCGCTAGCTAACCTACATAGTCCAAGTGCCCGCTAGTTAACCTAGATCGTCCCAGTGCCCGCTAGTTAACCTACATAGTCCAAGGGCCCGCTAGTTAACCTACATAGTGAAAAGGCCCGCTAGTTAACCTAGATCGTCCAAATGTCCGCTAGTTAACCTACATTGTCCAAGTTCCCGCTATTTAACCTACATAATCCAAGTGCCCCTTAGCTAACCTAGATAGTCCAAGGGCCTGCTAGTTGACCTACATAGTCCAAGTACCGGCTAATTAACCTATATTGTCCAAGTGCCCGTTAGCTAACCTAGATAGTCCAAGTGCCCGCTAGGGAACCTACATAGTCCAAGTGCCCGTTAGGGAACGTACATAGTCCAAGTGCCCGCTGGTAACCTAGATAGTCCATGTGCCCGCTAGTTAACCTACATAGTACAAGTGCCCGCTAGGTAACCTAGATAGTCCAAGGGCCCGCTAGTTAACCTATATAGTCCAAGTGCCCGATAGGTAACCTACATAGTCCTAGTGCGCGCTAGTTAACCAAACTTGTCCAAGTGCCAGATAGCGAAGGTACATAGTCCAAGTGCCCGCTAGTAACCTACATAGTCCAAGTGACCGATAGGGAACCTATATAATCCAAGTGCCCGCTTGGGAACCTACATACTCCAAGTGCCCGTTAGGTAACCTAGATAGTCCAAATGCCCACTATGGAACCCAAATAGTGAAAGTGCCCGCTAGGGAACTTACATAGTTCAAGTGCCCAATAGGTAACCAAGATACTCCAAGTGCCCGCTAGGTAACCTACATAGTCCAAGTACCCTCTAATTAACCTACATTGTCCAAGTGCCCGTTAGCTAACCTTGATAGCCAAAGAGCCAAATAGTTAACCTACATGGTTCAAGTGCCCGCTAGGTAACATAGCTAATCCAAGTGTCCGCTAGTTAACCTATATCCTCCAAGTACCCACTAGTTAACCTAGATGGACCAAGTGCCCGCTGGTTAACCTACATAGTCCAAGGGCCCGCTAGTTAACCTACATAGTGCAAGGGCCCGCTAGTTAACCTACATAGTCCAAGTGCCCACCAGGTAACTTAGATAAACCGAGTGCCCGCTAGTTAACCTAGATAGTCGAAGTGCCCACTAGGGGACGTACATAGTCCAAGTGCCCCCTAGGTTACCTAGATAGTCCAAGTGCCCGCTAGTTAATCTACATGGACCAAGTGCCTGATAGAAGCCTACATAGTCCAAGTGCCCGATAGGGAACCTACATAGTCCAAGTGCCCGCTATGGAACCTACATAGTCCAAGTGCCCGTTAGGAAACCTACATAGTCCAAGTGCCCGCTGGGGAACCTAGATAGTCCAAGGGCCTGCTAGTTAACCTACATAGTCCAAGTGCCCGCTAGGGAACCTACATAGTCCAAGTGCCCTTTAGGGAACCTAGATGGTCCAAGTGCCCATAGGGAACCTATATAGTCCAAGTGCCAGCTAGGGAACCTGCATCGTCCAAGTGCCCGCTAGTTAACCTAGATTGTCCAAGTTCCTTTTAGCTAACCTACATAGTCCAAGTGCCCGTTCGTTAACCTAGATTGTCCAAGTGCCCGCTAGGTAACCTACATAGTCCAAGTGCCCGCTAGGTAATTTAGATAGTCCAAGTGCCCATTAGCTAGCAGAGATAGTCCAAGTGCCCGCTAGGTAACCACATCGTCCAAGTGCCCGTTCGTTAACCTAGATAGTCCAAGTGCCCGCTAGGTAACCTAGACAGTCCAAGTGCCTGCTAGGTAACCTGCATATTCCATGTGCCCGTTTGCTAACCTAGATCGTCAAAGTGCCCGCTAGTTAACCTACATAGTCCAAGGGCCCGCTAGTTAACCTAGATAGTCCAAGTGCCCGCTAGTTAACCTACATAGTACAAGGACACGCTAGTAAACCTACATATTCCTAGTGTCCGCTAGTTAACCTACATTGGCCAAGTCCCTGATCGGGAACCTACATAGTCCAAGTAACCGCTAGGTAACCTACATAGTCCAAATGCCCCCTAGTAACGTACTTAGTCCAAAGACCCGCTAGTGAACCCACATAGTCCAAGTTCCCGTTAGAGAACTTACATAGTCAAAGGGCCTGCTATGGAACCTACATAGTCCAAGTGCCCACTAGGGAACCTTCATAGTCCGAGTGCCTGCTAGGGAACCTACATAGTCCAAGTGCCCTTTAGGGATCCTATGTAGTCCAAGTGCCCGCTAAGGAACCTGGATAGTCCAAGTGCCCGCTAGGTAACCCAGATAGTCCAAGTGCCCGCTAGGTAACCAACAAAGTCCAAGTGCCCGCTAGGTAATCTATATAGTCCAAATGCCCGCTAGGGCACCTACATAGTCCAAGTGCACGCTAATTAACCTACATAGTCCAAGTGCCCGTTAGCTAACCTAGATAGTCCAAGGTCCAAATAGTTAACCTACATGGTTCAAGTGCACGCTAGGTAACCTAGCTAATCCAAGTGTCCGCTAGTTAACCTATATCGTGAAGTGCCCGCTAGTTAACCTAGATCGTCCAAGTGCCCGTTAAGTAACCTAGATAGTCCAAGTGCCCGCTAGGTTACCTACATAGTCCAAGGGCCCGCTCATTAACCTAGTACGTCCAAGTGTCCGCTAGTTAACCTATATAGTCCAAGTGCCCGCTAAATAACCAAGATAGTCAAAGTGCCCGCTAGGTAACCTACATAGTCCAAGTTCCCACTAGGTAACCTAGATAGTCCAAGTGCCCGTTACCTAACCTAGATAGTCCAAGTGCCCGCTAGGTAACCTACATAGTCCTAGTGCCGGCTAGTTAACCAACATTGTCCAAGTGCCCGATAAGGAACCCTCATAGTCCAAGTGCCCGTTAGGTAACCTACATAGTCCAAGTGCCCGCTAGTAACCTACATAGTCCAAGTGCCCGATAGGGAACCTACATAATCCAAGTGCCCGCTAGGGAACCTACATACTCCAAGTGCCCGTTAGGTAACCTAGATAGTCCAAATGCCCACTATGGAACCCAAATAGTGAAAGTGCCCGCTAGGGAACTTACATAGTTCAAGTGCCCAATAGGTAACCAAAATACTCCAAGTGCCCGCTAGGTAACCTACATAGTCCAAGTAACCTCTAATTAACCTACATTGTCCAAGTGCCCGTTAGCTAACCTTGATAGCCAAAGAGCCAAATAGTTAACCTACATGATTCAAGTGCCCGCTAAGTAACCTAGCTAATCCAAGTGTCCGCTAGTTAACCTATATCCTCCAAGTACCCACTAGTTAACCTAGATGGACCAAGTGCCCGCTGGTTAACCTACATAGTCCCAGGGCCTGCTAGTTAACCTACATAGTGCAAGGGCCCGCTAATTAACCTACATAGTCCAAGTGCACGCTAGGTAACCTACATAGTCCAAGTGCAAGACGGGAATCTACATAATCCAAGTGCCCGCTAGGGAACCTACATAGTCCAAATGCCCGTTAGGAAGCCTTGATAGTCCAAATGCCCACTAGGGTACCCACATAGTCCAAGTGCCCGCTAGGGAACCTACATAGTCAAAGTGCCCGCTAGGGAACCTGCATCGTCCAATTGCCCGCTAGTTAACCTAGATTGTCCAAGTTCCTGTTAGCTAACCTACATAATCCAAGTGCCCGTTCATTAACCTAGATTGTCCAAGTGCCCGCTGGTTAACCTACATAGTCCAAGTGCCCGCTACGTAACCTACAAAGTCCAAGTGCCCCCTAGGTAACCTATATAGTCCAAATGCCCGTTAGGGCACCTACATAGTCAAAATACCCGCTAATTAACCTACATAGTCCAAGTGCCCGCTAGCTATCCTAGATAGTCTAAGGGCCCACTAGTTAACCTACATAGTTCAAGTTCCCGCTAGCTAACCTACATAGTCCAAGTGCCCGCTAGTTAACCTAGATCGTCCCAGTGCCCGCTAGTTAACCTACATAGTCCAAGGGCCCGCTAGTTAACCTACATAGTGAAAAGGCCCGCTAGTTAACCTAGATCGTCCAAATGTCCGCTAGTTAACCTACATTGTCCAAGTGCCCGCTATTTAACCTACGTAATCCAAGTGCCCCTTAGCTAACCTAGATAGTCCAAGGGCCTGCTAGTTGACCTACATAGTCCAAGTACCGGCTAATTAACCTATATTGTCCAAGTGCCCGTTAGCTAACCTAGATAGTCCAAGTGCCCGCTAGGGAACCTACATAGTCCAAGTGCCCGTTAGGGAACGTACATAGTCCAAGTGCCCGCTGGTAACCTAGATAGTCCATGTGCCCGCTAGTTAACCTACATAGTACAAGTGCCCGCTAGGTAACCTAGATAGTCCAAGGGCCCGCTAGTTAACCTATATAGTCCAAGTGCCCGATAGGTAACCTACATAGTCCTAGTGCGCGCTAGTTAACCAAACTTGTCCAAGTGCCAGATAGCGAAGGTACATAGTCCAAGTGCCCGCTAGTAACCTACATAGTCCAAGTGACCGATAGGGAACCTATATAATCCAAGTGCCCGCTTGGGAACCTACATACTCCAAGTGCCCGTTAGGTAACCTAGATAGTCCAAATGCCCACTATGGAACCCAAATAGTGAAAGTGCCCGCTAGGGAACTTACATAGTTCAAGTGCCCAATAGGTAACCAAGATACTCCAAGTGCCCGCTAGGTAACCTACATAGTCCAAGTACCCTCTAATTAACCTACATTGTCCAAGTGCCCGTTAGCTAACCTTGATAGCCAAAGAGCCAAATAGTTAACCTACATGGTTCAAGTGCCCGCTAGGTAACATAGCTAATCCAAGTGTCCGCTAGTTAACCTATATCCTCCAAGTACCCACTAGTTAACCTAGATGGACCAAGTGCCCGTTGGTTAACCTACCTAGTCCAAGGGCCCGCTAGTTAACCTACATAGTGCAAGGGCCCGCTAGTTAACCTACATAGTCCAAGTGCCCGCTAGGTAACCTACATAGTCCAAGTGCAAGACGGGAACCTACATAATCCAAGTGCCCGCTAGGGAACCTACATAGTCCAAATGCCCGTTTGGAAACCTAGATAGTCCAAATGCCCTCTAGGGTACCCACATAGTCCAAGTGCCTGCTAGGGAACCTACATAGTCAAAATGCCCGCTAGGGAACTTGCATCGTCCAAGTGCCCGCTAGTTAACCTAGATTGTCCAAGTTCCTGTTAGCTAACCTACATACTCCAAGTGCCCGTTCGTTAACCTAGATTGTCCAAGTGCCCGCTAGGTAACCTACATAGTCCAAGTGCCTGCTAGGTAACTTAGATAGTCCAAGTGCCCGTTAGCTAACAGGGATAGTCCAAGTGCCCGCTAGGTAACCACATAGTCCAAGTGCCCGTTCGTTAACCTAGATAGTCCAAGTGCCCGCTAGGTAACCTAGACAGTCCAAGTGCCTGCTAGGTAACCTACATATTCCAAGTGCCCGTTTGCTAGCCTAGATCGTCAAAGTGCCCGCTAGTTAACCTACATAGTCCAAGGGCCCGCTAGGGAACCCACATAGTCCAAGTTCCCGTTAGAGAACTTACATAGTCAAAGGTTCTGCTATGGAACCTACATAGTCCAAATGCCCACTAGGGAACCTTCATAGTCCGAGTGCCTGCTAGGGAACCTACATAGTCCAAGTGCCCTTTAGGGAACCTATGTAGTCCAAGTGCCCGCTAAGCAACCTAGATAGTCCAAGTGCCCGCTAGGTAGCCCAGATAGTCCAAGTGCCCGCTAGGTAACCTACAAAGTCCAAGTGCCCGCTAGGTAATCTATATAGTCCAAATGCCCGCTAGGGCACCTACATAGTCCAAGTGCACGCTAATTAACCTACATAGTCCAAGTGCCCGTTAGCTAACCTAGATAGTCCAAGGTCCAAATAGTTAACCTACATGGTTCAAGTGCCTGCTAGGTAACCTAGCTAATCCAAGTGTCCGCTAGTTAACCTATATCGTGAAGTGCCCGCTAGTTAACCTAGATCATCCAAGTGCCCGTTAGGTAACCTAGATAGTCCAAGTGCCCGCTAGGTTACCTACATAGTCCAAGTTCCCGCTAGGTAACCTAGATAGTCCTAGTGCCCGTTACCAAACATAGATCGGCCAAGTGCCCGCTAGGCAACCTACATAGTCCAAGTGCCCGTTCGTTAACCTAGAAATCCATGTGCCCGCTAGGTAACCTAGACAGTCCAAGTGCCCGCTAGGTTACCTGCATAGTCCAAGTGCCCGTTAGGTAACCTAGATAGTCCAAGTGCCCGCTAGGTAACCTAGATAGTCCAAGTTCCTGTTAGCTAACCTAGATAGTCCAAGTGCCCGCTAGGTAACCTACATAGTCCAAGGGCCCGCTCGTTAACCTAGTTCGTCCAAGTGTCCGCTAGTTAACCTATACAGTCCAAGTGCGCGCTAAATAACCAAGATAGTCAAAGTGCCCGCTAGGTAACCTACATAGTCCAAGTGTCCGCTAGTTAACCTATATCCTCCAAGTGCCCACTAGCTAACCTAGATAGTCCAAGTGCCCGCTAGGTAACCTACATACTCCTAGTGCCCGCTAGTTAACCAACATTGTCCAAGTGCCCGATACGGAACCCTCATAGTCCAAGTGCCCGTTAGGTAACCTACATAGTCCAAATGCCCGCTAGTAACCTACATAGTCCAAGTGCCTGATAGGGAACCTACATAATCCAAGTGTCCGCTAGGGAATTTACATAGTCCAAGTGCCCGTTAGTGAAACTAGATAGTCCAAGTGCCCGCTAGTTAACCTAGATAGTCCAAGTACCCGCTAGGTAACGTAGATAGTTCAAGTGCACGCTAGGTAACCTAGATAGTCCAAGTGTCCGCTACGTAACCTACAAAGTCCAAGTGCCCCCTAGGTAACCTACATAGTCCAAGTGCCCGCTAGGTAACTTAGATAGTCCAAGTGCCCGTTAGCTAACAGAGATAGTCCAAGTGCCCGCTAGTTAACCTATATAGTCCAAGTGCCCGATAGGTAACCTACATAGTCCTAGTGCGCGCTAGTTAACCAACATTGTCCAAGTGCCAGATAGCGAAGGTACATAGTCCAAGTGCCCGCTAGTGACCTACATAGTCCAAGTGCCCGATAGGGAACCTACATAATCCAAGTGCCCACTAGGGAACCTACATACTCCAAGTGCCCGTTAGGTAACCTAGATAGTCCAAATGCCCGCTATGGAACCCACGTAGTGAAAGTGCCCGCTAGGGAACTTACATAGTTCAAGTGCCTAATAGGTAACCAAGATACTCCAAGTGCCCGCTAGGTAACCTACATAGTCCAAGTACCCTCTAATTAACCTACATTGTCCAAGTGCCTCTTAGCTAACCTAGATAGTCCAAGGGCCAAATAGTTATCCTACATGGTTCAAGTGCCCGCTAGGTAACCTAGCTAATCCAAGTGTCCGCTAGTTAACCCATATCCTCCAAGTACCCACTAGTTAACCTAGATGGACCAAGTGCCCGCTGGTTAACCTACATAGTCCAAGTGCCCGCTACGTAACCTACAAAGTCCAAGTGCCCCCTAGGTAACCTATATAGTCCAAATGCCCGTTAGGGCACCTACATAGTCAAAATACCCGCTAATTAACCTACATAGTCCAAGTGCCCGCTAGCTAACCTAGATAGTCTAAGGGCCCACTAGTTAACCTACATAGTTCAAGTTCCCGCTAGCTAACCTACATAGTCCAAGTGCCCGCTAGTTAACCTAGATCGTCCCAGTGCCCGCTAGTTAACCTACATAGTCCAAGGGCCCGCTAGTTAACCTACATAGTGAAAGGGCCCGCTAGTTAACCTAGATCGTCCAAATGTCCGCTAGTTAACCTACATTGTCCAAGTGCCCGCTATTTAACCTACATAATCCAAGTGCCCCTTAGCTAACCTAGATAGTCCAAGGGCCTGCTAGTTGACCTACATAGTCCAAGTACCGGCTAATTAACCTATATTGTCCAAGTGCCCGTTAGCTAACCTAGATAGTCCAAGTGCCCGCTAGGGAACCTACATAGTCCAAGTGCCCGTTAGGGAACGTACATAGTCCAAGTGCCCGCTTGTCACCTAGATAGTCCATGTGCCCGCTAGTTAACCTACATAGTAAAAGTGCCCGCTAGGTAACCTAGATAGTCCAAGGGCCCGCTAGTTAACCTATATAGTCCAAGTGCCCGATAGGTAACCTACATAGTCCTAGTGCGCGCTAGTTAACCAACATTGTCCAAGTGCCAGATAGCGAAGGTACATAGTCCAAGTGCCCGCTAGTAACCTACATAGTCCAAGTGCCCGATAGGGAACCTATATAATCCAAGTGCCCGCTTGGGAACCTACATACTCCAAGTGCCCGTTAGGTAACCTAGATAGTCCAAATGCCCACTATGGAACCCAAATAGTGAAAGTGCCCGCTAGGGAACTTACATAGTTCAAGTGCCCAATAGGTAACCAAGATGCTCCAAGTGCCCGCTAGGTAACCTACATAGTCCAAGTACCCTCTAATTAACCTACATTATCCAAGTGCCCGTTAGCTAACCTTGATAGCCAAAGAGCCAAATAGTTAACCTACATGGTTCAAGTGCCCGCTAGGTAACATAGCTAATCCAAGTGTCCGCTAGTTAACCTATATCCTCCAAGTACCCACTAGTTAACCTAGATGGACCAAGTGCCCGCTGGTTAACCTACATAGTCCAAGGGCCCGCTAGTTAACCTACATAGTGCAAGGGCCCGCTAGTTAACCTACATAGTCCAAGTGCCCGCTAGGTAACCTACATAGTCCAAGTGCAAGACGGGAACCTACATAATCCAAGTGCCCGCTAGGGAACCTACATAGTCCAAATGCCCGTTTGGAAACCTAGATAGTCCAAATGCCCTCTAGGGTACCCACATAGTCCAAGTGCCTGCTAGGGAACCTACATAGTCAAAATGCCCGCTAGGGAACTTGCATCGTCCAAGTGCCCGCTAGTTAACCTAGATTGTCCAAGTTCCTGTTAGCTAACCTACATACTCCAAGTGCCCGTTCGTTAACCTAGATTGTCCAAGTGCCCGCTAGGTAACCTACATAGTCCAAGTGCCTGCTAGGTAACTTAGATAGTCCAAGTGCCCGTTAGCTAACAGAGATAGTCCAAGTACCCGCTAGGTAACCACATAGTCCAAGTGCCCGTTCGTTAACCTAGATAGTCCAAGTGCCCGCTAGGTAACCTAGACAGTCCAAGTGCCTGCTAGGTAACCTACATATTCCAAGTGCCCGTTTGCTAGCCTAGATCGTCAAAGTGCCCGCTAGTTAACCTACATAGTCCAAGGGCCCGCTAGGGAACCCACATAGTCCAAGTTCCCGTTAGAGAACTTACATAGTCAAAGGTTCTGCTATGGAACCTACATAGTCCAAATGCCCACTAGGGAACCTTCATAGTCCGAGTGCCTGCTAGGGAACCTACATAGTCCAAGTGCCCTTTAGGGAACCTATGTAGTCCAAGTGCCCGCTAAGGAACCTAGATAGTCCAAGTGCCTGCTAGGTAACCCAGATAGTCCAAGTGCCCGCTAGGTAACCTACAAAGTCCAAGTGCCCGCTAGGTAATCTATATAGTCCAAATGCCCGCTAGGGCACCTACATAGTCCAAGTGCACGCTAATTAACCTACATAGTCCAAGTGCCCGTTAGCTAACCTAGATAGTCCAAGGTCCAAATAGTTAACCTACATGGTTCAAGTGCCTGCTAGGTAACCTAGCTAATCCAAGTGTCCGCTAGTTAACCTATATCGTGAAGTGCCCGCTAGTTAACCTAGATCGTCCAAGTGCCCGTTAAGTAACCTAGATAGTCCAAGTGCCCGCTAGGTTACCTACATAGTCCAAGTTCCCGCTAGGTAACCTAGATAGTCCTAGTGCCCGTTACCAAACATAGATCGGCCAAGTGCCCGCTAGGCAACCTACATAGTCCAAGTGCCCGTTCGTTAACCTAGAAATCCATGTGCCCGCTAGGTAACCTAGACAGTCCAAGTGCCCGCTAGGTTACCTGCATAGTCCAAGTGCCCGTTAGGTAACCTAGATAGTCCAAGTTCCTGTTAGCTAACCTAGATAGTCCAAGTGCCCGCTAGGTAACCTACATAGTCCAAGGGCCCGCTCGTTAACCTAGTTCGTCCAAGTGTCCGCTAGTTAACCTATACAGTCCAAGTGAGCGCTAAATAACCAAGATAGTCAAAGTGCCCGCTAGGTAACCTACATAGTCCAAGTTCCCACTAGGTAACCTACATAGTCCAAGTGCCCGTTACCTAACCTAGATAGTCCAAGTGCCCGCTAGGTAACCTACATAGTCCTAGTGCCCGCTAGTTAACCAACATTGTCCAAGTGCCCGATACGGAACCCTCATAGTCCAAGTGCCCGTTAGGTAACCTACATAGTCCAAATGCCCGCTAGTAACCTACATAGTCCAAGTGCCTGACAGGGAACCTACATAATCCAAGTGTCCGCTAGGGAATTTACATAGTCCAAGTGCCCGTTAGTGAAACTAGATAGTCCAAGTGCCCGCTAGTTAACCTAGATAGTCCAAGTACCCGCTAGGTAACGTAGATAGTTCAAGTGCACGCTAGGTAACCTAGATAGTCCAAGTGCCCGCTACGTAACCTACAAAGTCCAAGTGCCCCCTAGGTAACCTATATAGTCCAAATGCCCGTTAGGGCACCTACATAGTCAAAATATCCGCTAATTAACCTACATAGTCCAAGTGCCCGCTAGCTAACCTAGATAGTCTAAGGGCCCACTAATTAACCTACATAGTTCAAGTTCCCGCTAGCTAACCTACATAGTCCAAGTGCCCGCTAGTTAACCTAGATCGTCCCAGTGCCCGCTAGTTAACCTACGTAGTCCAAGGGCCCGCTAGTTAACCTACATAGTGAAAAGGCCCGCTAGTTAACCTAGATCGTCCAAATGTCCGCTAGTTAACCTACATTGTCCAAGTGCCCACTATTTAACCTACATAATACAAGTGCCCCTTAGCTAACCTAGATAGTCCAAGGACCTGCTAGTTGACCTACATAGTCCAAGTACCGGCTAATTAACCTATATTGTCCAAGTGCCCATTAGCTAACCTAGATAGTCCAAGTGCCCGCTAGGGAACCTACATAGTCCAAGTGCCCGTTAGGGAACGTACATAGTCAAAGTGCCCGCTAGGTAACCTAGATAGTCCATGTGCCCGCTAGTTAACCTACATAGTCCAAGTGCCCGCTACGTAACCTAGATAGTCCAAGGGCCCGCTAGTTAACCTATATAGTCCAAGTGCCCGATAGGTAACCTACATAGTCCTAGTGCGCGCTAGTTAACCAACATTGTCCAAGTGCCAGATAGCGAAGGTACATAGTCCAAGTGCCCGCTAGTAACCTACATAGTCCAAGTGACCGATAGGGAACCTACATAATCCAAGTGCCCGGTAGGGAACCTACATACTCCAAATGCCCGTTAGGTAACCTAGATAGTCCAAATGCCCGCTATGGAAACCACGTAGTGAAAGTGCCCGCTAGGGAACTTACATAGTTCAAGTGCCTAATAGGTAACCAAGATACTCCAAGTGCCAGCTAGGTAACCTACATAGTCCAAGTACCCTCTAATTAACCTACATTGTCCAAGTGCCTCTTAGCTAACCTAGATAGTCCAAGGGCCAAATAGTTAACCTACATGGTTCAAGTGCCCGCTAGGTAACCTAGCTAATCCAAGTGTCCGCTAGTTAACCTATATCCTCCAAGTGCCCACTAGTTAACCTAGATGGTCCAAGTGCCCGCTGGTTAACCTACATAGTCCAAGGGCCCGCTAGTTAACCTACATAGTGCAAGGGCCCGCTAATTAACCTACATAGTCCAAGTGCACGCTAGGTAACCTACATAGTCCAAGTGCAAGACGGGAATCTACATAATCCAAGTGCCCGCTAGGGAACCTACATAGTCCAAATGCCCGTTAGGAAGCCTTGATAGTCCAAATGCCCACAAGGGTACCCACATAGTCCAAGTGCCCGCTAGGGAACCTACATAGTCAAAGTGCCCGCTAGGGAACCTGCATCGTCCAATTGCCCGCTAGTTAACCTAGATTGTCCAAGTTCCTGTTAGCTAACCTACATAATCCAAGTGCCCGTTCGTTAACCTAGATTGTCCAAGTGCCCGCTAGGTAACCTACATAGTCCAAGTGCCCGCTAGGTAACTTAGATAGTCCAAGTGCCCGTTAGCTAACAGAGATAGTCCTAGTGCCCGCTAGGTAACCACATAGTCCAAGTGCCCGTTCGTTAACCTAGATAGTCCAAGTGCCCGCTAGGTAACCTAGACAGTCCAAGTGCCTGCTAGGTAACCTACATATTCCATGTGCCCGTTTGCTAACCTAGATCGTCAAAGTGCCCGCTAGTTAACCTACATAGTCCAAGGGCCTGCTAGTTAACCTAGATAGTCCAAGTGCCCGCTAGTTAACCTACATAGTACAAGGACCCGCTAGTTAACCTACATATTCCTAGTGCCCGCTAGTTAACCTATATTGTCCAAGTCCCTGATCGGGAACCTACATAGTCCAAGTATCCGCTAGGTAACCTACATAGTCCAAATGCCCCCTAGTAACGTACATAGTCCAAGTGCCCGCTAGAGAACCTACATAGTCCAAGTGCCCGTTAGGTAACCTAGATAGTCCAAAGGCCCGCTAGGGAACCCACATAGTCCAAGTTCCCGTTAGAGAACTTACATAGTCAAAGGGCCTGCTATGGAACCTACATAGTCCAAGTGCCCACTAGGGAACCTTCATAGTCCGAGTGCCTGCTAGGGAACCTACATAGTCCAAGTGCCCTTTAGGGAACCTATGTAGTCCAAGTGCCCGCTAAGGAACCTAGATAGTCCAAGTGCCCGCTAGGTAACTCAGATAGTCCAAGTGCCCGCTAGGTAACCTACAAAGTCCAAGTGCCCGCTAGGTAATCTATATAGTCCAAATGCCCGCTAGGGCACCTACATAGTCCAAGTGCACGCTAATTAACCTACATAGTCCAAGTACCAGTTAGCTAACCTAGATAGTCCAAGGTCCAAATAGTTAACCTACATGGTTCAAGTGCCCGCTAGGTAACCTAGCTAATCCAAGTGTCCGCTAGTTAACCTATATCGTGAAGTGCCCGCTAGTTAACCTAGATCGTCCAAGTGCCCGTTAAGTAACCTAGATAGTCCAAGTGCCCGCTAGGTTACCTACTTAGTCCAAGGGCCCGCTCGTTAACCTAGTTCGTCCAAGTGTCCGCTAGTTAACCTATATAGTCCAAGTGCCCGCTAAATAACCAAGATAGTCAAAGTGCGCGCTAGGTAACCTACATAGTCCAAGTTCCCACTAGGTAACCTAGATAGTCCAAGTGCCCGTTACCTAACCTAGATAGTCCAAGTGCCCGGTAGGTAACCTACATAGTCCTAGTGCCCGCTAGTTAACCAACATTGTCCAAGTGCCCGATAAGGAACCCTCATAGTCCAAGTGCCCGTTAGGTAACCTACATAGTCCTAGTGCGCGCTAGTTAACCAACATTGTCCAAGTGCCAGATAGCGAAGGTACATAGTCCAAGTGCCCGCTAGTAACCTACATAGTCCAAGTGACCGATAGGGAACCTACATAATCCAAGTGCCCGGTAGGGAACCTACATACTCCAAATGCCCGTTAGGTAACCTAGATAGTCCAAATGCCCGCTATGGAACCCACGTAGTGAAAGTGCCCGCTAGGGAACTTACATAGTTCAAGTGCCTAATAGGTAACCAAGATACTCCAAGTGCCAGCTAGGTAACCTACATAGTCCAAGTACCCTCTAATTAACCTACATTGTCCAAGTGCCTCTTAGCTAACCTAGATAGTCCAAGGGCCAAATAGTTAACCTACATGGTTCAAGTGCCCGCTAGGTAACCTAGCTAATCCAAGTGTCCGCTAGTTAACCTATATCCTCCAAGTGCCCACTAGTTAACCTAGATGGTCCAAGTGCCCGCTGGTTAACCTACATAGTCCAAGGGCCCGCTAGTTAACCTACATAGTGCAAGGGCCCGCTAATTAACCTACATAGTCCAAGTGCACGCTAGGTAACCTACATAGTCCAAGTGCAAGACGGGAATCTACATAATCCAAGTGCCCGCTAGGGAACCTACATAGTCCAAATGCCCGTTAGGAAGCCTTGATAGTCCAAATGCCCACAAGGGTACCCACATAGTCCAAGTGCCCGCTAGGGAACCTACATAGTCAAAGTGCCCGCTAGGGAACCTGCATCGTCCAATTGCCCGCTAGTTAACCTAGATTGTCCAAGTTCCTGTTAGCTAACCTACATAATCCAAGTGCCCGTTCGTTAACCTAGATTGTCCAAGTGCCCGCTAGGTAACCTACATAGTCCAAGTGCCCGCTAGGTAACTTAGATAGTCCAAGTGCCCGTTAGCTAACAGAGATAGTCCTAGTGCCCGCTAGGTAACCACATAGTCCAAGTGCCCGTTCGTTAACCTAGATAGTCCAAGTGCCCGCTAGGTAACCTAGACAGTCCAAGTGCCTGCTAGGTAACCTACATATTCCATGTGCCCGTTTGCTAACCTAGATCGTCAAAGTGCCCGCTAGTTAACCTACATAGTCCAAGGGCCTGCTAGTTAACCTAGATAGTCCAAGTGCCCGCTAGTTAACCTACATAGTACAAGGACCCGCTAGTTAACCTACATATTCCTAGTGCCCGCTAGTTAACCTATATTGTCCAAGTCCCTGATCGGGAACCTACATAGTCCAAGTATCCGCTAGGTAACCTACATAGTCCAAATGCCCCCTAGTAACGTACATAGTCCAAGTGCCCGCTAGAGAACCTACATAGTCCAAGTGCCCGTTAGGTAACCTAGATAGTCCAAAGGCCCGCTAGGGAACCCACATAGTCCAAGTTCCCGTTAGAGAACTTACATAGTCAAAGGGCCTGCTATGGAACCTACATAGTCCAAGTGCCCACTAGGGAACCTTCATAGTCCGAGTGCCTGCTAGGGAACCTACATAGTCCAAGTGCCCTTTAGGGAACCTATGTAGTCCAAGTGCCCGCTAAGGAACCTAGATAGTCCAAGTGCCCGCTAGGTAACTCAGATAGTCCAAGTGCCCGCTAGGTAACCTACAAAGTCCAAGTGCCCGCTAGGTAATCTATATAGTCCAAATGCCCGCTAGGGCACCTACATAGTCCAAGTGCACGCTAATTAACCTACATAGTCCAAGTACCAGTTAGCTAACCTAGATAGTCCAAGGTCCAAATAGTTAACCTACATGGTTCAAGTGCCCGCTAGGTAACCTAGCTAATCCAAGTGTCCGCTAGTTAACCTATATCGTGAAGTGCCCGCTAGTTAACCTAGATCGTCCAAGTGCCCGTTAAGTAACCTAGATAGTCCAAGTGCCCGCTAGGTTACCTACTTAGTCCAAGGGCCCGCTCGTTAACCTAGTTCGTCCAAGTGTCCGCTAGTTAACCTATATAGTCCAAGTGCCCGCTAAATAACCAAGATAGTCAAAGTGCGCGCTAGGTAACCTACATAGTCCAAGTTCCCACTAGGTAACCTAGATAGTCCAAGTGCCCGTTACCTAACCTAGATAGTCCAAGTGCCCGGTAGGTAACCTACATAGTCCTAGTGCCCGCTAGTTAACCAACATTGTCCAAGTGCCCGATAAGGAACCCTCATAGTCCAAGTGCCCGTTAGGTAACCTACATAGTCCAAATGCCCGCTAGTAACCTACATAGTCCAAGTGCCTGATAGGGAACCTACATAATCCAAGTGTCCGCTAGGGAATTTACATAGTCCAAGTGCCCGTTAGTGAACCTAGATAGTCCAAGTGCCCGCTAGTTAACCTAGATAGTCCAAGTACCCGCTAGGTAACGTAGATAGTTCAAGTGCACGCTAGGTAACCTAGATAGTCCAAGTGCCCGCTACGTAACCTACAAAGTCCAAGTGCCCCCTAGGTAACCTATATAATCCAAATGCCCGCTAGGGCGCCTACATAGTCAAAATACCCACTAATTAACCTACATAGTCCATGTGCCCGCTAGCTAACCTAGATAGTCTAAGGGCCCACTAGTTAACCTACATAGTTCAAGTTCCCGCTAGCTAACCTACATAGTCCAAGTGCCCGCTAGTTAACCTAGATCGTCCCAGTGCCCGCTAGTTAACCTACATAGTCCAAGGGCCCGCTAGTTAACCTACATAGTGAAAGGGCCCGCTAGTTAACCTAGATCGTCCAAGTGCCCGCTATTTAACCTACATAATCCAAGTGCCCCTTAGCTAACCTAGATAGTCCAAGGGCCTGCTAGTTGACCTACATAGTCCAAGTACCGGCTAATTAACCTATATTGTCCAAGTGCCCGTTAGCTAACCTAGATAGTCCAAGTGCCCGCTAGGGAACCTACATAGTCCAAGTGCCCGTTAGGGAACGTACATAGTCCAAGTGCCCGCTAGGTAACCTAGATAGTCCATGTGCCCGCTAGTTAACCTACAAAGTCCAAGTGCCCGCTAGGTAACCTAGATAGTCCTAGTGCGCGCTAGTTAATCAACATTGTCCAAGTGCCAGATAGCGAAGGTACATAGTCCAAGTGCCCGCTAGTAACCTACATAGTCCAAGTGCCCGATAGGGAACCTACATACTCCAAGTGCCCGTTAGGTAACCTAGATAGTCCAAATGCCCACTATGGAACCCACATAGTGAACGTGCCCGCTAGGGAACTTACTTAGTTCAAGTGCCCAATAGGTAACCAAGATACTCCAAGTGCCCGCTAGGTAACCTACATAGTCCAAGTACCCTCTAATTAACCTATATTGTCCAAGTGCCCGTTAGATAACCTAGATAGTCCAAGGGCCAAATAGTTAACCTACATGGTTCAAGTGCCCGCTAGGTAACCTAGCTAATCCAAGTGTCCGCTAGTTAACCTATATCCTCCAAGTGCCCACTAGTTAACATAGATGGTCCAAGTGCCCGCTGGTTAACCTACATAGTCCAAGGGCCCCCTAGTTAACCTACATAGTGCAAGGGCCCGCTAGTTGACCTACATAGTCCAAGTACCGGCTAATTAACCTATATTGTCCAAGTGCCCGTTAGCTAACCTAGATAGTCCAAGTGCCCGCTAGGGAACCTACATAGTCCAAGTGCCCGTTAGGGAACATACATAGTCCAAGTGCCCGCTAGTTAACCTACATAGTCCAAGTGCCCGCTAGGTAACTTAGATAGTCCAAGTGCCCGCTAGGGTATGTACATAGTCCAAGTGCCCGATAGGTAACCTAGATAGTCTAAGTGCCCGCTAGTTAACCTACATAGTCCAACGGCCCGCTAGTTAACCTCCATAGTCCAAGTGCCAGATAGGAAACCAACATAGTCCAAGTGCCCGCTAAGGGACGTACATAGTCCAAGTGCCCGCTAGGGAACCTACATAGACCAAGTGCCCGTTAGGGAACCTAGATAGTCCAAGTGCCCGCTAGGGAACCTGCATCGTCCAAGTGTCCACTAGTTAACTTAGATCGTGCAAGTGCCCGCTAGTTAACCTACATAGTCCAAGGGCCCGCTAGTAAACCTACATAGTGAAAGGGCCCGCCAGTTATCCTAGATCGTCCAAATGTCCGCTAGTTAACCTACATTGTCCAAGTTCCCGCTATTTAACCTACATAATCCAAGTGCCCCTTAGCTAACCTAGATAGTCCAAGGGCCCGCTAGTTGACCTACATAGTCCAAGTACCGGCTAATTAACCTATATTGTCCAAGTGCCCGTTAGCTAACCTAGATAGTCCAAGTGCCCGCTAGGGAACCTACATAGTCCAAGTGCCCGTTAGGGAACATACATAGTCCAAGTGCCCGCTAGTTAACCTACATAGTCCAAGTGCCCGCTAGGTAACTTAGATAGTCCAAGTGCCCGCTAGGGTATGTACATAGTCCAAGTGCCCGATAGGTAACCTAGATAGTCTAAGTGCCCGCTAGTTAACCTACATAGTCCAAGGGCCCACTAGTTAACCTCCATAGTCCAAGTGCCAGATAGGAAACCAACATAGTCCAAGTGCCCGCTAAGGGACATACATAGTCCAAGTGCCCGCTAGGGAACCTACATAGACCAAGTGCCCGTTAGGGAACCTAGATAGTCCAAGTGCCCGCTAGGGAACCTGCATCGTCCAAGTGCCCACTAGTTAACTTAGATCGTCCAAGTGCCCGCTAGTTAACCTACATAGTCCAAGGGCCCGCTAGTTAACCTAGATCGTCCAAGTGCCCGTTAAGTAACCTAGGTAGTCCAAGTGCCCGCTAGGTTACCTACATAGTCCAAGTTCCCGCTAGGTAACCTAGATAGTCCTAGTGCCCATTACCTAACATAGATCAGCCAAGTGCCCGCTAGGCAACCTACATAGTCCAAGTGCCCGTTCGTTAACCTAGAAATCCATGTGCCCGCTAGGTAACCTAGACTGTCCAAGTGCCCGCTAGGTTACCTGCATAGTCCAAGTGCCCATTAGGTAACCTAGATAGTCCAAGTGCCCACTAGGTAACCTACATAGTATAAGTGCCCGCTAGGTAACCTAGATAGGCCAAGTGCCCGTTAGCTAACCTAGATAGTCCAAGTGCCCGCTAGGTGACCTACATAGTCCTAGTGCCCGCTAGTTAACCAACATTGTCCAAGTGCCCGATACGGAACCCTCATAGTCCAAGTGCCTGTTAGGTAACCTACATAGTCCAAATGCCCGCTAGTAACCTACATAGTCAAAGTGCCTGATAGGGAACCTACATAATCCAAGTGCCCGCTAGGTAACCTACATAGTCCAAGGGCCTGCTCGTTAACCTAGTTCGTCCAAATGTCCGTCAGTTAACCTATATAGTCCAAGTGCCCGCTAAATAACCACGATAGTCAAAGTGCCCGCTAGGTAACCTACATAGTCCAAGTTCCCACTAGGTAACCTAGATAGTCCAAGTGTCCGTTACCTAACCTAGATAGTCCAAGTGCCCGCTAGGTAACCTACATAGTCCAAGTACCCGCTAGTTAACCAACATTGTCCAAGTGCCCGATACGGAACCCTCATAGTCCAAGTGCCCGTTAGGTAACCTACATAGTCCAAATGCCCGGTAGTAACCTACATAGTTCAAGTGCCTGATAGGGAACCTACATAATCCAAGTGCCCGCTAGGGAATTTACATAGTCCAAGTGCCCGTTAGTTAACCTAGAGAGTCCAAGTGCCCGCTAGTTAACCTAGATAGTCCAAGTACCCGCTAGGCAACGTAGATAGTTCAAGTGCACGCTAGGTAACCTAGATAGTCCAAGTGCCCGCTACGTAACCAACAAAGTCCAAGTGCCCCCTAGGTAACCTATATAGTCCAAATGCCCGCTAGGGCACCTACATAGTGGAAATACCCGCTAATTAACCTACATAGTCCAAGGGCCCGCTAGCTAACCTAGATAGTCTAAAGGCCCACTAGTTAACCTACATAGTTCAAGTGCCCGCTAGCTAACCTACATAGTCCAAGTGCCCGCTAGTTGACCTAGATCGTCCAAGTGCCCGCTACTTAACCTACATAGTCCAAGGGCCCGCTAGTAAACCTACATAGTGAAAGGGCCCGCTAGTTATCCTAGATCGTCCAAATGTCCGCTAGTTAACCTACATTGTCCAAGTTCCCGCTATTTAACCTACATAATCCAAGTGCCCCTTAGCTAACCTAGATAGTCCAAGGGCCCGCTAGTTGACCTACATTGTCCAAGTACCGGCTAATTAACCTATATTGTCCAAGTGCCCGTTAGCTAACCTAGATAGTCCAAGTGCCCGCTAGTTAATCTACATGGACCAAGTGCCTGATAGAAGCCTACATAGTCCAAGTGCCCGATAGGGAACCTACATAGTCCAAGTGCCCGCTATGGAACCTACATAGTCCAAGTGCCCGTTAGGGAACCTACATAGTCCAAGTGCCCGCTGGGGAACCTAGATAGTCCAAGGGCCTGCTAGTTAACCTACATAGTCCAAATGCCCGCTAGGGAACCTACATAGTCCAAGTGCCCTTTAGGGAACCTAGATGGTCCAAGTGCCCATAGGGAACCTATATAGTCCAAGTGCCAGCTAGGGAACCTGCATCGTCCAAGTGCCCGCTAGTTAACCTAGATTGTCCAAGTTCCTGTTAGCTAACCTACATAGTCCAAGTGCCCGCTAGGTAACTTAGATAGTCCAAGTGCCCATTAGCTAGCAGAGATAGTCCAAGTGCCCGCTAGGTAACCACATCGTCCAAGTGCCCGTTCGTTAACCTAGATAGTCCAAGTGCCCGCTAGGTAACCTAGACAGTCCAAGTGCCTGCTAGGTAACCTGCATATTCCATGTGCCCGTTTGCTAACCTAGATCGTCAAAGTGCCCGCTAGTTAACCTACATAGTCCAAGGGCCCGCTAGTTAACCTAGATAGTCCAAGTGCCCGCTAGTTAACCTACATAGTACAAGGACACGCTAGTAAACCTACATATTCCTAGTGTCCGCTAGTTAACCTACATTGTCCAAGTCCCTGATCGGGAACCTACATAGTCCAAGTAACCGCTAGGTAACCTACATAGTCCAAATGCCCCCTAGTAACGTACATAGTCCAAAGACCCGCTAGTGAACCCACATAGTCCAAGTTCCCGTTAGAGAACTTACATAGTCAAAGGGCCTGCTATGGAACCTACATAGTCCAAGTGCCCACTAGGGAACCTTCATAGTCCGAGTGCCTGCTAGGGAACCTACATAGTCCAAGTGCCCTTTAGGGATCCTATGTAGTCCAAGTGCCCGCTAAGGAACCTGGATAGTCCAAGTGCCCGCTAGGTAACCCAGATAGTCCAAGTGCCCGCTAGGTAACCTACAAAGTCCAAGTGCCCGCTAGGTAATCTATATAGTCCAAATGCCCGCTAGGGCACCTACATAGTCCAAGTGCACGCTAATTAACCTACATAGTCCAAGTGCCCGTTAGCTAACCTAGATAGTCCAAGGTCCAAATAGTTAACCTACATGGTTCAAGTGCACGCTAGGTAACCTAGCTAATCCAAGTGTCCGCTAGTTAACCTATATCGTGAAGTGCCCGCTAGTTAACCTAGATCGTCCAAGTGCCCGTTAAGTAACCTAGATAGTCCAAGTGCCCGCTAGGTTACCTACATAGTCCAAGGGCCCGCTCATTAACCTAGTTCGTCCAAGTGTCCGCTAGTTAACCTATATAGTCCAAGTGCCCGCTAAATAACCAAGATAGTCAAAGTGCCCGCTAGGTAACCTACATAGTCCAAGTTCCCACTAGGTAACCTAGATAGTCCAAGTGCCCGTTACCTAACCTAGATAGTCCAAGTGCCCGCTAGGTAACCTACATAGTCCTAGTGCCGGCTAGTTAACCAACATTGTCCAAGTGCCCGATAAGGAACCCTCATAGTCCAAGTGCCCGTTAGGTAACCTACATAGTCCAAGTGCCCGCTAGTAACCTACATAGTCCAAGTGCCCGATAGGGAACCTGCATAATCCAAGTGCCCGCTAGGGAACCTACATACTCCAAGTGCCCGTTAGGTAACCTAGATAGTCCAAATGCCCACTATGGAACCCAAATAGTGAAAGTGCCCGCTAGGGAACTTACATAGTTCAAGTGCCCAATAGGTAACCAAAATACTCCAAGTGCCCGCTAGGTAACCTACATAGTCCAAGTACCCTCTAATTAACCTACATTGTCCAAGTGCCCGTTAGCTAACCTTGATAGCCAAAGAGCCAAATAGTTAACCTACATGATTCAAGTGCCCGCTAAGTAACCTAGCTAATCCAAGTGTCCGCTAGTTAACCTATATCCTCCAAGTACCCACTAGTTAACCTAGATGGACCAAGTGCCCGCTGGTTAACCTACATAGTCCCAGGGCCTGCTAGTTAACCTACATAGTGCAAGGGCCCGCTAATTAACCTACATAGTCCAAGTGCACGCTAGGTAACCTACATAGTCCAAGTGCAAGACGGGAATCTACATAATCCAAGTGCCCGCTAGGGAACCTACATAGTCCAAATGCCCGTTAGGAAGCCTTGATAGTCCAAATGCCCACTAGGGTACCCACATAGTCCAAGTGCCCGCTAGGGAACATACATAGTCAAAGTGCCCGCTAGGGAACCTGCATCGTCCAATTGCCCGCTAGTTAACCTAGATTGTCCAAGTTCCTGTTAGCTAACCTACATAATCCAAGTGCCCGTTCGTTAACCTAGATTGTCCAAGTGCCCGCTGGTTAACCTACATAGTCCAAGTGCCCGCTACGTAACCTACAAAGTCCAAGTGCCCCCTAGGTAACCTATATAGTCCAAATGCCCGTTAGGGCACCTACATAGTCAAAATACCCGCTAATTAACCTACATAGTCCAAGTGCCCGCTAGCTAACCTAGATAGTCTAAGGGCCCACTAGTTAACCTACATAGTTCAAGTTCCCGCTAGCTAACCTACATAGTCCAAGTGCCCGCTAGTTAACCTAGATCGTCCCAGTGCCCGCTAGTTAACCTACATAGTCCAAGGGCCCGCTAGTTAACCTACATAGTGAAAAGGCCCGCTAGTTAACCTAGATCGTCCAAATGTCCGCTAGTTAACCTACATTGTCCAAGTTCCCGCTATTTAACCTACGTAATCCAAGTGCCCCTTAGCTAACCTAGATAGTCCAAGGGCCTGCTAGTTGACCTACATAGTCCAAGTACCGGCTAATTAACCTATATTGTCCAAGTGCCCGTTAGCTAACCTAGATAGTCCAAGTGCCCGCTAGGGAACCTACATAGTCCAAGTGCCCGTTAGGGAACGTACATAGTCCAAGTGCCCGCTGGTAACCTAGATAGTCCATGTGCCCGCTAGTTAACCTACATAGTACAAGTGCCCGCTAGGTAACCTAGATAGTCCAAGGGCCCGCTAGTTAACCTATATAGTCCAAGTGCCCGATAGGTAACCTACATAGTCCTAGTGCGCGCTAGTTAACCAAACTTGTCCAAGTGCCAGATAGCGAAGGTACATAGTCCAAGTGCCCGCTAGTAACCTACATAGTCCAAGTGACCGATAGGGAACCTATATAATCCAAGTGCCCGCTTGGGAACCTACATACTCCAAGTGCCCGTTAGGTAACCTAGATAGTCCAAATGCCCACTATGGAACCCAAATAGTGAAAGTGCCCGCTAGGGAACTTACATAGTTCAAGTGCCCAATAGGTAACCAAGATACTCCAAGTGCCCGCTAGGTAACCTACATAGTCCAAGTACCCTCTAATTAACCTACATTGTCCAAGTGCCCGTTAGCTAACCTTGATAGCCAAAGAGCCAAATAGTTAACCTACATGGTTCAAGTGCCCGCTAGGTAACATAGCTAATCCAAGTGTCCGCTAGTTAACCTATATCCTCCAAGTACCCACTAGTTAACCTAGATGGACCAAGTGCCCGCTGGTTAACCTACATAGTCCAAGGGCCCGCTAGTTAACCTACATAGTGCAAGGGCCCGCTAGTTAACCTACATAGTCCAAGTGCCCACCAGGTAACTTAGATAAACCGAGTGCCCGCTAGTTAACCTAGATAGTCGAAGTGCCCACTAGGGGACGTACATAGTCCAAGTGCCCCCTAGGTTACCTAGATAGTCCAAGTGCCCGCTAGTTAATCTACATGGACCAAGTGCCTGATAGAAGCCTACATAGTCCAAGTGCCCGATAGGGAACCTACATAGTCCAAGTGCCCGCTATGGAACCTACATAGTCCAAGTGCCCGTTAGGAAACCTACATAGTCCAAGTGCCCGCTGGGGAACCTAGATAGTCCAAGGGCCTGCTAGTTAACCTACATAGTCCAAGTGCCCGCTAGGGAACCTACATAGTCCAAGTGCCCTTTAGGGAACCTAGATGGTCCAAGTGCCCATAGGGAACCTATATAGTCCAAGTGCCAGCTAGGGAACCTGCATCGTCCAAGTGCCCGCTAGTTAACCTAGATTGTCCAAGTTCCTTTTAGCTAACCTACATAGTCCAAGTGCCCGTTCGTTAACCTAGATTGTCCAAGTGCCCGCTAGGTAACCTACATAGTCCAAGTGCCCGCTAGGTAATTTAGATAGTCCAAGTGCCCATTAGCTAGCAGAGATAGTCCAAGTGCCCGCTAGGTAACCACATCGTCCAAGTGCCCGTTCGTTAACCTAGATAGTCCAAGTGCCCGCTAGGTAACCTAGACAGTCCAAGTGCCTGCTAGGTAACCTGCATATTCCATGTGCCCGTTTGCTAACCTAGATCGTCAAAGTGCCCGCTAGTTAACCTACATAGTCCAAGGGCCCGCTAGTTAACCTAGATAGTCCAAGTGCCCGCTAGTTAACCTACATAGTACAAGGACACGCTAGTAAACCTACATATTCCTAGTGTCCGCTAGTTAACCTACATTGGCCAAGTCCCTGATCGGGAACCTACATAGTCCAAGTAACCGCTAGGTAACCTACATAGTCCAAATGCCCCCTAGTAACGTACTTAGTCCAAAGACCCGCTAGTGAACCCACATAGTCCAAGTTCCCGTTAGAGAACTTACATAGTCAAAGGGCCTGCTATGGAACCTACATAGTCCAAGTGCCCACTAGGGAACCTTCATAGTCCGAGTGCCTGCTAGGGAACCTACATAGTCCAAGTGCCCTTTAGGGATCCTATGTAGTCCAAGTGCCCGCTAAGGAACCTGGATAGTCCAAGTGCCCGCTAGGTAACCCAGATAGTCCAAGTGCCCGCTAGGTAACCAACAAAGTCCAAGTGCCCGCTAGGTAATCTATATAGTCCAAATGCCCGCTAGGGCACCTACATAGTCCAAGTGCACGCTAATTAACCTACATAGTCCAAGTGCCCGTTAGCTAACCTAGATAGTCCAAGGTCCAAATAGTTAACCTACATGGTTCAAGTGCCCGCTAGGTAACCTAGCTAATCCAAGTGTCCGCTAGTTAACCTATATCGTGAAGTGCCCGCTAGTTAACCTAGATCGTCCAAGTGCCCGTTAAGTAACCTAGATAGTCCAAGTGCCCGCTAGGTTACCTACATAGTCCAAGGGCCCGCTCATTAACCTAGTACGTCCAAGTGTCCGCTAGTTAACCTATATAGTCCAAGTGCCCGCTAAATAACCAAGATAGTCAAAGTGCCCGCTAGGTAACCTACATAGTCCAAGTTCCCACTAGGTAACCTAGATAGTCCAAGTGCCCGTTACCTAACCTAGATAGTCCAAGTGCCCGCTAGGTAACCTACATAGTCCTAGTGCCGGCTAGTTAACCAACATTGTCCAAGTGCCCGATAAGGAACCCTCATAGTCCAAGTGCCCGTTAGGTAACCTACATAGTCCAAGTGCCCGCTAGTAACCTACATAGTCCAAGTGCCCGATAGGGAACCTACATAATCCAAGTGCCCGCTAGGGAACCTACATACTCCAAGTGCCCGTTAGGTAACCTAGATAGTCCAAATGCCCACTATGGAACCCAAATAGTGAAAGTGCCCGCTAGGGAACTTACATAGTTCAAGTGCCCAATAGGTAACCAAAATACTCCAAGTGCCCGCTAGGTAACCTACATAGTCCAAGTAACCTCTAATTAACCTACATTGTCCAAGTGCCCGTTAGCTAACCTTGATAGCCAAAGAGCCAAATAGTTAACCTACATGATTCAAGTGCCCGCTAAGTAACCTAGCTAATCCAAGTGTCCGCTAGTTAACCTATATCCTCCAAGTACCCACTAGTTAACCTAGATGGACCAAGTGCCCGCTGGTTAACCTACATAGTCCCAGGGCCTGCTAGTTAACCTACATAGTGCAAGGGCCCGCTAATTAACCTACATAGTCCAAGTGCACGCTAGGTAACCTACATAGTCCAAGTGCAAGACGGGAATCTACATAATCCAAGTGCCCGCTAGGGAACCTACATAGTCCAAATGCCCGTTAGGAAGCCTTGATAGTCCAAATGCCCACTAGGGTACCCACATAGTCCAAGTGCCCGCTAGGGAACCTACATAGTCAAAGTGCCCGCTAGGGAACCTGCATCGTCCAATTGCCCGCTAGTTAACCTAGATTGTCCAAGTTCCTGTTAGCTAACCTACATAATCCAAGTGCCCGTTCATTAACCTAGATTGTCCAAGTGCCCGCTGGTTAACCTACATAGTCCAAGTGCCCGCTACGTAACCTACAAAGTCCAAGTGCCCCCTAGGTAACCTATATAGTCCAAATGCCCGTTAGGGCACCTACATAGTCAAAATACCCGCTAATTAACCTACATAGTCCAAGTGCCCGCTAGCTATCCTAGATAGTCTAAGGGCCCACTAGTTAACCTACATAGTTCAAGTTCCCGCTAGCTAACCTACATAGTCCAAGTGCCCGCTAGTTAACCTAGATCGTCCCAGTGCCCGCTAGTTAACCTACATAGTCCAAGGGCCCGCTAGTTAACCTACATAGTGAAAAGGCCCGCTAGTTAACCTAGATCGTCCAAATGTCCGCTAGTTAACCTACATTGTCCAAGTGCCCGCTATTTAACCTACGTAATCCAAGTGCCCCTTAGCTAACCTAGATAGTCCAAGGGCCTGCTAGTTGACCTACATAGTCCAAGTACCGGCTAATTAACCTATATTGTCCAAGTGCCCGTTAGCTAACCTAGATAGTCCAAGTGCCCGCTAGGGAACCTACATAGTCCAAGTGCCCGTTAGGGAACGTACATAGTCCAAGTGCCCGCTGGTAACCTAGATAGTCCATGTGCCCGCTAGTTAACCTACATAGTACAAGTGCCCGCTAGGTAACCTAGATAGTCCAAGGGCCCGCTAGTTAACCTATATAGTCCAAGTGCCCGATAGGTAACCTACATAGTCCTAGTGCGCGCTAGTTAACCAAACTTGTCCAAGTGCCAGATAGCGAAGGTACATAGTCCAAGTGCCCGCTAGTAACCTACATAGTCCAAGTGACCGATAGGGAACCTATATAATCCAAGTGCCCGCTTGGGAACCTACATACTCCAAGTGCCCGTTAGGTAACCTAGATAGTCCAAATGCCCACTATGGAACCCAAATAGTGAAAGTGCCCGCTAGGGAACTTACATAGTTCAAGTGCCCAATAGGTAACCAAGATACTCCAAGTGCCCGCTAGGTAACCTACATAGTCCAAGTACCCTCTAATTAACCTACATTGTCCAAGTGCCCGTTAGCTAACCTTGATAGCCAAAGAGCCAAATAGTTAACCTACATGGTTCAAGTGCCCGCTAGGTAACATAGCTAATCCAAGTGTCCGCTAGTTAACCTATATCCTCCAAGTACCCACTAGTTAACCTAGATGGACCAAGTGCCCGTTGGTTAACCTACCTAGTCCAAGGGCCCGCTAGTTAACCTACATAGTGCAAGGGCCCGCTAGTTAACCTACATAGTCCAAGTGCCCGCTAGGTAACCTACATAGTCCAAGTGCAAGACGGGAACCTACATAATCCAAGTGCCCGCTAGGGAACCTACATAGTCCAAATGCCCGTTTGGAAACCTAGATAGTCCAAATGCCCTCTAGGGTACCCACATAGTCCAAGTGCCTGCTAGGGAACCTACATAGTCAAAATGCCCGCTAGGGAACTTGCATCGTCCAAGTGCCCGCTAGTTAACCTAGATTGTCCAAGTTCCTGTTAGCTAACCTACATACTCCAAGTGCCCGTTCGTTAACCTAGATTGTCCAAGTGCCCGCTAGGTAACCTACATAGTCCAAGTGCCTGCTAGGTAACTTAGATAGTCCAAGTGCCCGTTAGCTAACAGGGATAGTCCAAGTGCCCGCTAGGTAACCACATAGTCCAAGTGCCCGTTCGTTAACCTAGATAGTCCAAGTGCCCGCTAGGTAACCTAGACAGTCCAAGTGCCTGCTAGGTAACCTACATATTCCAAGTGCCCGTTTGCTAGCCTAGATCGTCAAAGTGCCCGCTAGTTAACCTACATAGTCCAAGGGCCCGCTAGGGAACCCACATAGTCCAAGTTCCCGTTAGAGAACTTACATAGTCAAAGGTTCTGCTATGGAACCTACATAGTCCAAATGCCCACTAGGGAACCTTCATAGTCCGAGTGCCTGCTAGGGAACCTACATAGTCCAAGTGCCCTTTAGGGAACCTATGTAGTCCAAGTGCCCGCTAAGCAACCTAGATAGTCCAAGTGCCCGCTAGGTAGCCCAGATAGTCCAAGTGCCCGCTAGGTAACCTACAAAGTCCAAGTGCCCGCTAGGTAATCTATATAGTCCAAATGCCCGCTAGGGCACCTACATAGTCCAAGTGCACGCTAATTAACCTACATAGTCCAAGTGCCCGTTAGCTAACCTAGATAGTCCAAGGTCCAAATAGTTAACCTACATGGTTCAAGTGCCTGCTAGGTAACCTAGCTAATCCAAGTGTCCGCTAGTTAACCTATATCGTGAAGTGCCCGCTAGTTAACCTAGATCATCCAAGTGCCCGTTAGGTAACCTAGATAGTCCAAGTGCCCGCTAGGTTACCTACATAGTCCAAGTTCCCGCTAGGTAACCTAGATAGTCCTAGTGCCCGTTACCAAACATAGATCGGCCAAGTGCCCGCTAGGCAACCTACATAGTCCAAGTGCCCGTTCGTTAACCTAGAAATCCATGTGCCCGCTAGGTAACCTAGACAGTCCAAGTGCCCGCTAGGTTACCTGCATAGTCCAAGTGCCCGTTAGGTAACCTAGATAGTCCAAGTGCCCGCTAGGTAACCTAGATAGTCCAAGTTCCTGTTAGCTAACCTAGATAGTCCAAGTGCCCGCTAGGTAACCTACATAGTCCAAGGGCCCGCTCGTTAACCTAGTTCGTCCAAGTGTCCGCTAGTTAACCTATACAGTCCAAGTGCGCGCTAAATAACCAAGATAGTCAAAGTGCCCGCTAGGTAACCTACATAGTCCAAGTGTCCGCTAGTTAACCTATATCCTCCAAGTGCCCACTAGCTAACCTAGATAGTCCAAGTGCCCGCTAGGTAACCTACATACTCCTAGTGCCCGCTAGTTAACCAACATTGTCCAAGTGCCCGATACGGAACCCTCATAGTCCAAGTGCCCGTTAGGTAACCTACATAGTCCAAATGCCCGCTAGTAACCTACATAGTCCAAGTGCCTGATAGGGAACCTACATAATCCAAGTGTCCGCTAGGGAATTTACATAGTCCAAGTGCCCGTTAGTGAAACTAGATAGTCCAAGTGCCCGCTAGTTAACCTAGATAGTCCAAGTACCCGCTAGGTAACGTAGATAGTTCAAGTGCACGCTAGGTAACCTAGATAGTCCAAGTGTCCGCTACGTAACCTACAAAGTCCAAGTGCCCCCTAGGTAACCTACATAGTCCAAGTGCCCGCTAGGTAACTTAGATAGTCCAAGTGCCCGTTAGCTAACAGAGATAGTCCAAGTGCCCGCTAGTTAACCTATATAGTCCAAGTGCCCGATAGGTAACCTACATAGTCCTAGTGCGCGCTAGTTAACCAACATTGTCCAAGTGCCAGATAGCGAAGGTACATAGTCCAAGTGCCCGCTAGTGACCTACATAGTCCAAGTGCCCGATAGGGAACCTACATAATCCAAGTGCCCACTAGGGAACCTACATACTCCAAGTGCCCGTTAGGTAACCTAGATAGTCCAAATGCCCGCTATGGAACCCACGTAGTGAAAGTGCCCGCTAGGGAACTTACATAGTTCAAGTGCCTAATAGGTAACCAAGATACTCCAAGTGCCCGCTAGGTAACCTACATAGTCCAAGTACCCTCTAATTAACCTACATTGTCCAAGTGCCTCTTAGCTAACCTAGATAGTCCAAGGGCCAAATAGTTATCCTACATGGTTCAAGTGCCCGCTAGGTAACCTAGCTAATCCAAGTGTCCGCTAGTTAACCCATATCCTCCAAGTACCCACTAGTTAACCTAGATGGACCAAGTGCCCGCTGGTTAACCTACATAGTCCAAGTGCCCGCTACGTAACCTACAAAGTCCAAGTGCCCCCTAGGTAACCTATATAGTCCAAATGCCCGTTAGGGCACCTACATAGTCAAAATACCCGCTAATTAACCTACATAGTCCAAGTGCCCGCTAGCTAACCTAGATAGTCTAAGGGCCCACTAGTTAACCTACATAGTTCAAGTTCCCGCTAGCTAACCTACATAGTCCAAGTGCCCGCTAGTTAACCTAGATCGTCCCAGTGCCCGCTAGTTAACCTACATAGTCCAAGGGCCCGCTAGTTAACCTACATAGTGAAAGGGCCCGCTAGTTAACCTAGATCGTCCAAATGTCCGCTAGTTAACCTACATTGTCCAAGTGCCCGCTATTTAACCTACATAATCCAAGTGCCCCTTAGCTAACCTAGATAGTCCAAGGGCCTGCTAGTTGACCTACATAGTCCAAGTACCGGCTAATTAACCTATATTGTCCAAGTGCCCGTTAGCTAACCTAGATAGTCCAAGTGCCCGCTAGGGAACCTACATAGTCCAAGTGCCCGTTAGGGAACGTACATAGTCCAAGTGCCCGCTTGTCACCTAGATAGTCCATGTGCCCGCTAGTTAACCTACATAGTAAAAGTGCCCGCTAGGTAACCTAGATAGTCCAAGGGCCCGCTAGTTAACCTATATAGTCCAAGTGCCCGATAGGTAACCTACATAGTCCTAGTGCGCGCTAGTTAACCAACATTGTCCAAGTGCCAGATAGCGAAGGTACATAGTCCAAGTGCCCGCTAGTAACCTACATAGTCCAAGTGCCCGATAGGGAACCTATATAATCCAAGTGCCCGCTTGGGAACCTACATACTCCAAGTGCCCGTTAGGTAACCTAGATAGTCCAAATGCCCACTATGGAACCCAAATAGTGAAAGTGCCCGCTAGGGAACTTACATAGTTCAAGTGCCCAATAGGTAACCAAGATGCTCCAAGTGCCCGCTAGGTAACCTACATAGTCCAAGTACCCTCTAATTAACCTACATTATCCAAGTGCCCGTTAGCTAACCTTGATAGCCAAAGAGCCAAATAGTTAACCTACATGGTTCAAGTGCCCGCTAGGTAACATAGCTAATCCAAGTGTCCGCTAGTTAACCTATATCCTCCAAGTACCCACTAGTTAACCTAGATGGACCAAGTGCCCGCTGGTTAACCTACATAGTCCAAGGGCCCGCTAGTTAACCTACATAGTGCAAGGGCCCGCTAGTTAACCTACATAGTCCAAGTGCCCGCTAGGTAACCTACATAGTCCAAGTGCAAGACGGGAACCTACATAATCCAAGTGCCCGCTAGGGAACCTACATAGTCCAAATGCCCGTTTGGAAACCTAGATAGTCCAAATGCCCTCTAGGGTACCCACATAGTCCAAGTGCCTGCTAGGGAACCTACATAGTCAAAATGCCCGCTAGGGAACTTGCATCGTCCAAGTGCCCGCTAGTTAACCTAGATTGTCCAAGTTCCTGTTAGCTAACCTACATACTCCAAGTGCCCGTTCGTTAACCTAGATTGTCCAAGTGCCCGCTAGGTAACCTACATAGTCCAAGTGCCTGCTAGGTAACTTAGATAGTCCAAGTGCCCGTTAGCTAACAGAGATAGTCCAAGTACCCGCTAGGTAACCACATAGTCCAAGTGCCCGTTCGTTAACCTAGATAGTCCAAGTGCCCGCTAGGTAACCTAGACAGTCCAAGTGCCTGCTAGGTAACCTACATATTCCAAGTGCCCGTTTGCTAGCCTAGATCGTCAAAGTGCCCGCTAGTTAACCTACATAGTCCAAGGGCCCGCTAGGGAACCCACATAGTCCAAGTTCCCGTTAGAGAACTTACATAGTCAAAGGTTCTGCTATGGAACCTACATAGTCCAAATGCCCACTAGGGAACCTTCATAGTCCGAGTGCCTGCTAGGGAACCTACATAGTCCAAGTGCCCTTTAGGGAACCTATGTAGTCCAAGTGCCCGCTAAGGAACCTAGATAGTCCAAGTGCCTGCTAGGTAACCCAGATAGTCCAAGTGCCCGCTAGGTAACCTACAAAGTCCAAGTGCCCGCTAGGTAATCTATATAGTCCAAATGCCCGCTAGGGCACCTACATAGTCCAAGTGCACGCTAATTAACCTACATAGTCCAAGTGCCCGTTAGCTAACCTAGATAGTCCAAGGTCCAAATAGTTAACCTACATGGTTCAAGTGCCTGCTAGGTAACCTAGCTAATCCAAGTGTCCGCTAGTTAACCTATATCGTGAAGTGCCCGCTAGTTAACCTAGATCGTCCAAGTGCCCGTTAAGTAACCTAGATAGTCCAAGTGCCCGCTAGGTTACCTACATAGTCCAAGTTCCCGCTAGGTAACCTAGATAGTCCTAGTGCCCGTTACCAAACATAGATCGGCCAAGTGCCCGCTAGGCAACCTACATAGTCCAAGTGCCCGTTCGTTAACCTAGAAATCCATGTGCCCGCTAGGTAACCTAGACAGTCCAAGTGCCCGCTAGGTTACCTGCATAGTCCAAGTGCCCGTTAGGTAACCTAGATAGTCCAAGTTCCTGTTAGCTAACCTAGATAGTCCAAGTGCCCGCTAGGTAACCTACATAGTCCAAGGGCCCGCTCGTTAACCTAGTTCGTCCAAGTGTCCGCTAGTTAACCTATACAGTCCAAGTGCGCGCTAAATAACCAAGATAGTCAAAGTGCCCGCTAGGTAACCTACATAGTCCAAGTTCCCACTAGGTAACCTACATAGTCCAAGTGCCCGTTACCTAACCTAGATAGTCCAAGTGCCCGCTAGGTAACCTACATAGTCCTAGTGCCCGCTAGTTAACCAACATTGTCCAAGTGCCCGATACGGAACCCTCATAGTCCAAGTGCCCGTTAGGTAACCTACATAGTCCAAATGCCCGCTAGTAACCTACATAGTCCAAGTGCCTGACAGGGAACCTACATAATCCAAGTGTCCGCTAGGGAATTTACATAGTCCAAGTGCCCGTTAGTGAAACTAGATAGTCCAAGTGCCCGCTAGTTAACCTAGATAGTCCAAGTACCCGCTAGGTAACGTAGATAGTTCAAGTGCACGCTAGGTAACCTAGATAGTCCAAGTGCCCGCTACGTAACCTACAAAGTCCAAGTGCCCCCTAGGTAACCTATATAGTCCAAATGCCCGTTAGGGCACCTACATAGTCAAAATATCCGCTAATTAACCTACATAGTCCAAGTGCCCGCTAGCTAACCTAGATAGTCTAAGGGCCCACTAATTAACCTACATAGTTCAAGTTCCCGCTAGCTAACCTACATAGTCCAAGTGCCCGCTAGTTAACCTAGATCGTCCCAGTGCCCGCTAGTTAACCTACGTAGTCCAAGGGCCCGCTAGTTAACCTACATAGTGAAAAGGCCCGCTAGTTAACCTAGATCGTCCAAATGTCCGCTAGTTAACCTACATTGTCCAAGTGCCCACTATTTAACCTACATAATACAAGTGCCCCTTAGCTAACCTAGATAGTCCAAGGACCTGCTAGTTGACCTACATAGTCCAAGTACCGGCTAATTAACCTATATTGTCCAAGTGCCCATTAGCTAACCTAGATAGTCCAAGTGCCCGCTAGGTAACCTACATAGTCCAAGTGCCCGTTAGGGAACGTACATAGTCAAAGTGCCCGCTAGGTAACCTAGATAGTCCATGTGCCCGCTAGTTAACCTACATAGTCCAAGTGCCCGCTACGTAACCTAGATAGTCCAAGGGCCCGCTAGTTAACCTATATAGTCCAAGTGCCCGATAGGTAACCTACATAGTCCTAGTGCGCGCTAGTTAACCAACATTGTCCAAGTGCCAGATAGCGAAGGTACATAGTCCAAGTGCCCGCTAGTAACCTACATAGTCCAAGTGACCGATAGGGAACCTACATAATCCAAGTGCCCGGTAGGGAACCTACATACTCCAAATGCCCGTTAGGTAACCTAGATAGTCCAAATGCCCGCTATGGAAACCACGTAGTGAAAGTGCCCGCTAGGGAACTTACATAGTTCAAGTGCCTAATAGGTAACCAAGATACTCCAAGTGCCAGCTAGGTAACCTACATAGTCCAAGTACCCTCTAATTAACCTACATTGTCCAAGTGCCTCTTAGCTAACCTAGATAGTCCAAGGGCCAAATAGTTAACCTACATGGTTCAAGTGCCCGCTAGGTAACCTAGCTAATCCAAGTGTCCGCTAGTTAACCTATATCCTCCAAGTGCCCACTAGTTAACCTAGATGGTCCAAGTGCCCGCTGGTTAACCTACATAGTCCAAGGGCCCGCTAGTTAACCTACATAGTGCAAGGGCCCGCTAATTAACCTACATAGTCCAAGTGCACGCTAGGTAACCTACATAGTCCAAGTGCAAGACGGGAATCTACATAATCCAAGTGCCCGCTAGGGAACCTACATAGTCCAAATGCCCGTTAGGAAGCCTTGATAGTCCAAATGCCCACAAGGGTACCCACATAGTCCAAGTGCCCGCTAGGGAACCTACATAGTCAAAGTGCCCGCTAGGGAACCTGCATCGTCCAATTGCCCGCTAGTTAACCTAGATTGTCCAAGTTCCTGTTAGCTAACCTACATAATCCAAGTGCCCGTTCGTTAACCTAGATTGTCCAAGTGCCCGCTAGGTAACCTACATAGTCCAAGTGCCCGCTAGGTAACTTAGATAGTCCAAGTGCCCGTTAGCTAACAGAGATAGTCCTAGTGCCCGCTAGGTAACCACATAGTCCAAGTGCCCGTTCGTTAACCTAGATAGTCCAAGTGCCCGCTAGGTAACCTAGACAGTCCAAGTGCCTGCTAGGTAACCTACATATTCCATGTGCCCGTTTGCTAACCTAGATCGTCAAAGTGCCCGCTAGTTAACCTACATAGTCCAAGGGCCTGCTAGTTAACCTAGATAGTCCAAGTGCCCGCTAGTTAACCTACATAGTACAAGGACCCGCTAGTTAACCTACATATTCCTAGTGCCCGCTAGTTAACCTATATTGTCCAAGTCCCTGATCGGGAACCTACATAGTCCAAGTATCCGCTAGGTAACCTACATAGTCCAAATGCCCCCTAGTAACGTACATAGTCCAAGTGCCCGCTAGAGAACCTACATAGTCCAAGTGCCCGTTAGGTAACCTAGATAGTCCAAAGGCCCGCTAGGGAACCCACATAGTCCAAGTTCCCGTTAGAGAACTTACATAGTCAAAGGGCCTGCTATGGAACCTACATAGTCCAAGTGCCCACTAGGGAACCTTCATAGTCCGAGTGCCTGCTAGGGAACCTACATAGTCCAAGTGCCCTTTAGGGAACCTATGTAGTCCAAGTGCCCGCTAAGGAACCTAGATAGTCCAAGTGCCCGCTAGGTAACTCAGATAGTCCAAGTGCCCGCTAGGTAACCTACAAAGTCCAAGTGCCCGCTAGGTAATCTATATAGTCCAAATGCCCGCTAGGGCACCTACATAGTCCAAGTGCACGCTAATTAACCTACATAGTCCAAGTACCAGTTAGCTAACCTAGATAGTCCAAGGTCCAAATAGTTAACCTACATGGTTCAAGTGCCCGCTAGGTAACCTAGCTAATCCAAGTGTCCGCTAGTTAACCTATATCGTGAAGTGCCCGCTAGTTAACCTAGATCGTCCAAGTGCCCGTTAAGTAACCTAGATAGTCCAAGTGCCCGCTAGGTTACCTACTTAGTCCAAGGGCCCGCTCGTTAACCTAGTTCGTCCAAGTGTCCGCTAGTTAACCTATATAGTCCAAGTGCCCGCTAAATAACCAAGATAGTCAAAGTGCGCGCTAGGTAACCTACATAGTCCAAGTTCCCACTAGGTAACCTAGATAGTCCAAGTGCCCGTTACCTAACCTAGATAGTCCAAGTGCCCGGTAGGTAACCTACATAGTCCTAGTGCCCGCTAGTTAACCAACATTGTCCAAGTGCCCGATAAGGAACCCTCATAGTCCAAGTGCCCGTTAGGTAACCTACATAGTCCTAGTGCGCGCTAGTTAACCAACATTGTCCAAGTGCCAGATAGCGAAGGTACATAGTCCAAGTGCCCGCTAGTAACCTACATAGTCCAAGTGACCGATAGGGAACCTACATAATCCAAGTGCCCGGTAGGGAACCTACATACTCCAAATGCCCGTTAGGTAACCTAGATAGTCCAAATGCCCGCTATGGAACCCACGTAGTGAAAGTGCCCGCTAGGGAACTTACATAGTTCAAGTGCCTAATAGGTAACCAAGATACTCCAAGTGCCAGCTAGGTAACCTACATAGTCCAAGTACCCTCTAATTAACCTACATTGTCCAAGTGCCTCTTAGCTAACCTAGATAGTCCAAGGGCCAAATAGTTAACCTACATGGTTCAAGTGCCCGCTAGGTAACCTAGCTAATCCAAGTGTCCGCTAGTTAACCTATATCCTCCAAGTGCCCACTAGTTAACCTAGATGGTCCAAGTGCCCGCTGGTTAACCTACATAGTCCAAGGGCCCGCTAGTTAACCTACATAGTGCAAGGGCCCGCTAATTAACCTACATAGTCCAAGTGCACGCTAGGTAACCTACATAGTCCAAGTGCAAGACGGGAATCTACATAATCCAAGTGCCCGCTAGGGAACCTACATAGTCCAAATGCCCGTTAGGAAGCCTTGATAGTCCAAATGCCCACAAGGGTACCCACATAGTCCAAGTGCCCGCTAGGGAACCTACATAGTCAAAGTGCCCGCTAGGGAACCTGCATCGTCCAATTGCCCGCTAGTTAACCTAGATTGTCCAAGTTCCTGTTAGCTAACCTACATAATCCAAGTGCCCGTTCGTTAACCTAGATTGTCCAAGTGCCCGCTAGGTAACCTACATAGTCCAAGTGCCCGCTAGGTAACTTAGATAGTCCAAGTGCCCGTTAGCTAACAGAGATAGTCCTAGTGCCCGCTAGGTAACCACATAGTCCAAGTGCCCGTTCGTTAACCTAGATAGTCCAAGTGCCCGCTAGGTAACCTAGACAGTCCAAGTGCCTGCTAGGTAACCTACATATTCCATGTGCCCGTTTGCTAACCTAGATCGTCAAAGTGCCCGCTAGTTAACCTACATAGTCCAAGGGCCTGCTAGTTAACCTAGATAGTCCAAGTGCCCGCTAGTTAACCTACATAGTACAAGGACCCGCTAGTTAACCTACATATTCCTAGTGCCCGCTAGTTAACCTATATTGTCCAAGTCCCTGATCGGGAACCTACATAGTCCAAGTATCCGCTAGGTAACCTACATAGTCCAAATGCCCCCTAGTAACGTACATAGTCCAAGTGCCCGCTAGAGAACCTACATAGTCCAAGTGCCCGTTAGGTAACCTAGATAGTCCAAAGGCCCGCTAGGGAACCCACATAGTCCAAGTTCCCGTTAGAGAACTTACATAGTCAAAGGGCCTGCTATGGAACCTACATAGTCCAAGTGCCCACTAGGGAACCTTCATAGTCCGAGTGCCTGCTAGGGAACCTACATAGTCCAAGTGCCCTTTAGGGAACCTATGTAGTCCAAGTGCCCGCTAAGGAACCTAGATAGTCCAAGTGCCCGCTAGGTAACTCAGATAGTCCAAGTGCCCGCTAGGTAACCTACAAAGTCCAAGTGCCCGCTAGGTAATCTATATAGTCCAAATGCCCGCTAGGGCACCTACATAGTCCAAGTGCACGCTAATTAACCTACATAGTCCAAGTACCAGTTAGCTAACCTAGATAGTCCAAGGTCCAAATAGTTAACCTACATGGTTCAAGTGCCCGCTAGGTAACCTAGCTAATCCAAGTGTCCGCTAGTTAACCTATATCGTGAAGTGCCCGCTAGTTAACCTAGATCGTCCAAGTGCCCGTTAAGTAACCTAGATAGTCCAAGTGCCCGCTAGGTTACCTACTTAGTCCAAGGGCCCGCTCGTTAACCTAGTTCGTCCAAGTGTCCGCTAGTTAACCTATATAGTCCAAGTGCCCGCTAAATAACCAAGATAGTCAAAGTGCGCGCTAGGTAACCTACATAGTCCAAGTTCCCACTAGGTAACCTAGATAGTCCAAGTGCCCGTTACCTAACCTAGATAGTCCAAGTGCCCGGTAGGTAACCTACATAGTCCTAGTGCCCGCTAGTTAACCAACATTGTCCAAGTGCCCGATAAGGAACCCTCATAGTCCAAGTGCCCGTTAGGTAACCTACATAGTCCAAATGCCCGCTAGTAACCTACATAGTCCAAGTGCCTGATAGGGAACCTACATAATCCAAGTGTCCGCTAGGGAATTTACATAGTCCAAGTGCCCGTTAGTGAACCTAGATAGTCCAAGTGCCCGCTAGTTAACCTAGATAGTCCAAGTACCCGCTAGGTAACGTAGATAGTTCAAGTGCACGCTAGGTAACCTAGATAGTCCAAGTGCCCGCTACGTAACCTACAAAGTCCAAGTGCCCCCTAGGTAACCTATATAATCCAAATGCCCGCTAGGGCACCTACATAGTCAAAATACCCACTAATTAACCTACATAGTCCATGTGCCCGCTAGCTAACCTAGATAGTCTAAGGGCCCACTAGTTAACCTACATAGTTCAAGTTCCCGCTAGCTAACCTACATAGTCCAAGTGCCCGCTAGTTAACCTAGATCGTCCCAGTGCCCGCTAGTTAACCTACATAGTCCAAGGGCCCGCTAGTTAACCTACATAGTGAAAGGGCCCGCTAGTTAACCTAGATCGTCCAAGTGCCCGCTATTTAACCTACATAATCCAAGTGCCCCTTAGCTAACCTAGATAGTCCAAGGGCCTGCTAGTTGACCTACATAGTCCAAGTACCGGCTAATTAACCTATATTGTCCAAGTGCCCGTTAGCTAACCTAGATAGTCCAAGTGCCCGCTAGGGAACCTACATAGTCCAAGTGCCCGTTAGGGAACGTACATAGTCCAAGTGCCCGCTAGGTAACCTAGATAGTCCATGTGCCCGCTAGTTAACCTACATAGTCCAAGTGCCCGCTAGGTAACCTAGATAGTCCTAGTGCGCGCTAGTTAATCAACATTGTCCAAGTGCCAGATAGCGAAGGTACATAGTCCAAGTGCCCGCTAGTAACCTACATAGTCCAAGTGCCCGATAGGGAACCTACATACTCCAAGTGCCCGTTAGGTAACCTAGATAGTCCAAATGCCCACTATGGAACCCACATAGTGAACGTGCCCGCTAGGGAACTTACTTAGTTCAAGTGCCCAATAGGTAACCAAGATACTCCAAGTGCCCGCTAGGTAACCTACATAGTCCAAGTACCCTCTAATTAACCTATATTGTCCAAGTGCCCGTTAGATAACCTAGATAGTCCAAGGGCCAAATAGTTAACCTACATGGTTCAAGTGCCCGCTAGGTAACCTAGCTAATCCAAGTGTCCGCTAGTTAACCTATATCCTCCAAGTGCCCACTAGTTAACATAGATGGTCCAAGTGCCCGCTGGTTAACCTACATAGTCCAAGGGCCCCCTAGTTAACCTACATAGTGCAAGGGCCCGCTAGTTAACCTACATAGTCCAAGTGCCCGCAAGGTAACCTACATAGTCCAAGTGCAAGACTGGAACCTACATAATCCAAGTGCCCGCTAGGGAACCTACATAGTCCAAATGCCCGTTTGGAAACCTATATAGTCCAAATGCCCGCTAGGGTACCCACATAGTCCAAGTGCCCGCTAGGGAACCTACATAGTCAAAATGCCCGCTAGGGAACCTGCATCGTCCAAGTGCCCGCTAGTTAACCTAGATTGTCCAAGTTCCTGTTAGCTAACCTACATACTCCAAGTGCCCGTTCGTTAACCTAGATTGTCCAAGTGCCCGCTAGGTAACTTAGATAGTCCAAGTGCCCGTTAGCTAACAGAGATAGTCCAAGTGCCCGCTAGGTAACCACATAGTCCAAGTGCCCGTTCGTTAACCTAGATAGTCCAAGTGCCCGCTAGGTAACCTAGACAGTCCAAGTGCCTGCTAGGTAACCTACATATTCCAAGTGCCCGTTTGCTAGCCTAGATCGTCAAAGTGCCCGCTAGTTAACCTACATAGTCCAAGGGCCCGCTAGGGAACCCACATAGTCCAAGTTCCCGTTAGAGAACTTACATAGTCAAAGGTTCTGCTATGGAACCTACATAGTCCAAATGCCCACTAGGGAACCTTCATAGTATGAGTGCCTGCTAGGGAACCTACATAGTCCAAGTGCCCTTTAGGGAACCTATGTAGTCCAAGTGCCCGCTAAGGAACCTAGATAGTCCAAGTGCCCGCTAGGTAACCCAGATAGTCCAAGTGCCCGCTAGGTAACCTACAAAGACCAAGTGCCCGCTAGGTAATCTATATAGTCCAAATGCCCGCTAGGGCACCTACATAGTCCAAGTGCACGCTAATTAACCTACATAGTCCAAGTGCCCGTTAGCTAACCTAGATAGTCCAAGGTCCAAATAGTTAACCTACATGGTTCAAGTGCCCGCTAGGTAACCTAGCTAATCCAATTGTCCGCTAGTTAACCTATATCGTGAAGTGCCCGCTAATTAACCTAGATCGTCCAAGTGCCCGTTAAGTAACCTAGATAGTCCAAGTGCCCGCTAGGTTACCTAGATAGTCCTAGCGCCCGCTACCAAACATACATCGGCCAAGTGCCCGCTAGGCAACCTACATAGTCCAAGTGCCCGTTCGTTAACCTAGAAATCCATGTGCCCGCTAGGTAACCTAGACAGTCCAAGTGCCCGCTAGGTTACCTGCATAGTCCAAGTGCCCGTTAGGTAACCTAGATAGTCCAAGTGCCCGCTAGGTAACCTAGATAGTCCAAGTTCCTGTTAGCTAACCTAGATAGTCCAAGTGCCCGCTTGGTAACCTACATAGTCCAAGGGCCCGCTCGTTAACCTAGTTCGTCCAAGTGCCCGCTAGTTAACCTACATAGTACAAGGACCCGCAAGTTAACCTACAAAGTCCTAGTGCCCGCTAGTTAACCTACATTGTCCAAGTCCCTGATCGGGATCCTACATAGTCCAAGTATCCGCTAGGTAACCTACATAGTCCAAATGCCCCCTAGTAACGTACATAGTCCAAGTGCCCGCTAGAGAACCTACATAGTCCAAGTGCCCGTTAGGTAACCTAGATAGTCCAAAGGCCCGCTAGGGAACCCACATAGTCCAAGTTCCCGTTAGAGAACAAACATAGTCAAAGGGCCTGCTATGGAACCTACATAGTCCAAGTGCCCACTAGGGAACCTTCATAGTCCGAGTGCTTGCTAGGGAACCTACATAGTCCAAGTGCCCTTTAGGGAACCTATGTAGTCCAAGTGCCCGCTAAGGAACCTAGATAGTCCAAGTGCCCGCTAGGTAACTCAGATAGTCCAAGTGCCCGCTAGGTAACCTACAAAGTCCAAGTGCCCGCTAGGTAATCTATATAGTCCAAATGCCCGCTAGGGCACCTACATAGTCCAAGTGCACGCTAATTAACCTACATAGTCCAAGTACCAGTTAGCTAACCTAGATAGTCCAAGGTCCAAATAGTTAACCTATATGGTTCAAGTGCCCGCTAGGTAACCTAGCTAATCCAAGTGTCCGCTAGTTAACCTATATCGTGAAGTGCCCGCTAGTTAACCTAGATCGTCCAAGTGCCCGTTAAGTAACCTAGATAGTCCAAGTGCCCGCTAGGTTACCTACATAGTCCAAGGGCCCGCTCGTTAACCTAGTTCATCCAAGTGTCCGCTAGTTAACCTATATAGTCCAAGTGCCCGCTAAATAACCAAGATAGTCAAAGTGCGCGCTAGGTAACCTACATAGTCCAAGTTCCCACTAGGTAACCTAGATAGTCCAAGTGCCCGTTACCTAACCTAGATAGTCCAAGTGCCCGCTAGGTAACCTACATAGTCCTAGTGCCCGCTAGTTAAGCAACATTGTCCAAGTGCCCGATAAGGAACCCTCATAGTCCAAGTGCCCGTTAGGTAACCTACATAGTCCAAATGCCCGCTAGTAACCTACATAGTCCAAGTGACTGATAGGGAACCTACATAATCCAAGTGTCCGCTAGGGAATTTACATAGTACAAGTGCCCGTTAGTGAACCTACATAGTCCAAGTGCCCGCTAGGGAACCTACATAGTCAAAGTGCCCGCTAGGGAACCTGCATCGTCCAATTGCCCGCTAGTTAACCTAGATTGTCCAAGTTCCTGTTAGCTAACCTACATAATCCAAGTGCCCGTTCGTTAACCTAGATTGTCCAAGTGCCCGCTAGGTAGCCTACATAGTCCAAGTGCCCGCTAGGTAACTTAGATAGTCCAAGTGCCCGTTAGCTAACAGAGATAGTCCTAGTGCCCGCTAGGTAACCACATAGTCCAAGTGCCCGTTCGTTAACCTAGATAGTCCAAGTGCCCGCTAGGTAACCTAGACAGTCCAAGTGCCTGCTAGGTAACCTACATATTCCATGTGCCCGTTTGCTAACCTAGATAGTCCAAGTGCCCGCTAGTTAACCTACATAGTCCAAGGGCCTGCTAGTTAACCTACATATTCCTAGTGCCCGCTAGTTAACCTATATTGTCCAAGTCCCTGATCGGGAACCTACATAGTCCAAGTATCCGCTAGGTAACCTACATAGTCCAAATGCCCCCTAGTAATGTACATAGTCCAAGTGCCCGCTAGAGAACCTACATAGTCCAAGTGCCCGTTAGGTAACCTAGATAGTCCAAAGGCCCGCTAGGGAACCCACATAGTCCAAGTTCCCGTTAGAGAACTTACATAGTCAAAGGGCCTGCTATGGAACCTACATAGTCCAAGTGCCCACTAGGGAACCTTCATAGTCCGAGTGCCTGCTAGGGAACCTACATAGTCCAAGTGCCCTTTAGGGAACCTATGTAGTCCAAGTGCCCGCTAAGGAACCTAGATAGTCCAAGTGCCCGCTAGGTAACTCAGATAGTCCAAGTGCCCGCTAGGTAACCTACAAAGTCCAAGTGCCCGCTAGGTAATCTATATAGTCCAAATGCCCGCTAGGGCACCTACATAGTCCAAGTGCACGCTAATTAACCTACATAGTCCAAGTACCAGTTAGCTAACCTAGATAGTCCAAGATCCAAATAGTTAACCTACATGGTTCAAGTGCCCGCTAGGTAACCTAGCTAATCCAAGTGTCCGCTAGTTAACCTATATCGTGAAGTGCCCGCTAGTTAACCTAGATCGTCCAAGTGCCCGTTAAGTAACCTAGATAGTCCAAGTGCCCGCTAGGTTACCTACTTAGTCCAAGGGCCCGCTCGTTAACCTAGTTCGTCCAAGTGTCCGCTAGTTAACCTATATAGTCCAAGTGCCCGCTAAATAACCAAGATAGTCAAAGTGCGCGCTAGGTAAACTACATAGTCCAAGTTCCCACTAGGTAACCTAGATAGTCCAAGTGCCCGTTACCTAACCTAGATAGTCCAAGTGCCCGGTAGGTAACCTACATAGTCCTAGTGCCCGCTAGTTAACCAACATTGTCCAAGTGCCCGATAAGGAACCCTCATAGTCCAAGTGCCCGTTAGGTAACCTACATAGTCCAAATGCCCGCTAGTAACCTACATAGTCCAAGTGCCTGATAGGGAACCTACATAATCCAAGTGTCCGCTAGGGAATTTACATAGTCCAAGTGCCCGTTAGTGAACCTAGATAGTCCAAGTGCCCGCTAGTTAACCTAGATAGTCCAAGTACCCGCTAGGTAACGTAGATAGTTCAAGTGCACGCTAGGTAACCTAGATAGTCCAAGTGCCCGCTACGTAACCTACAAAGTCCAAGTGCCCCCTAGGTAACCTATATAATCCAAATGCCCGCTAGGGCACCTACATAGTCAAAATACCCGCTAATTAACCTACATAGTCCATGTGCCCGCTAGCTAACCTAGATAGTCTAAGGGCCCACTAGTTAACCTACATAGTTCAAGTTCCCGCTAGCTAACCTACATAGTCCAAGTGCCCGCTAGTTAACCTAGATCGTCCCAGTGCCCGCTAGTTAACCTACATAGTCCAAGGGCCCGCTAGTTAACCTACATAGTGAAAGGGCCCGCTAGTTAACCTAGATCGTCCAAGTGCCCGCTATTTAACCTACATAGTCCAAGTGCCCTTTTAGGAACCTAGAGGGTCCAAGTGCCCATAGGGAACCTATATAGTCCAAGTGCCCGCTAGGGAACCTGCATCGTCCAAGTGCCCGCTAATTAACCTAGATAGTCCAAGTGCCCGCTACTTAAACTAGATTGTCCAATTGCCAGGTAGTTAACCTAGATCGTCCAAGTGCCCGCTAGTTAACCTACATAGTCCAAGGGCCCCCTAGTTAACCTAGATATTCCAAGTGCCGGCTAGTTAACCTAGATCGTCCAAGTGTCCGCTAGTTAACCTACATAGTCCAAGTGCCCGTTAGGTAACCTACATAGTCCTAGTGCCCGCTAGCTAACCTAGATAGTCCAAGTGCCCGCTAGGTAACCTACATAGTCGAAGGGCCCGCTAGTTAACCTAGTTCGTCCAAGTGCCTGCTAGGTTACCTGCATAGTCCTAGTGCCCGTTAGGCAACCTAGATAGTCCAAGTGCCCGCTAGGTAACCTAGATAGTCCAAGTGACTGCTAGGTAACCTACATATTCAAAGTGCCCGCTAGGTAACCTAGATAGTCCAAGTGCCCGTTAGCTAACATACATAGTCCAAGAGCACGCTAGGTAACCTACATAGTCCAAGTGCTCGTTCGTTAACCTAGATAATCCAAGTGCCCGCTAGGTAACTTAGACAGTCCAAGTGCCTGCTAGGTCAACTACATAGTCCAAGTCCCCGTTCGCTAACCTAGATAGTGCAAGTGCCTGCTAGGTAACCTACATAGTCCAAGGACCCACTAGTTAACCTAGATCATCCAAATGTCCTGTGGGTAACCTACATAGTCCAAGTGCCCGCTACGTAACCTAGATAGTCGAATTGCCCGTTAGGTAACCTAGATAGTCCAAGTGCCCGCTAGGTAACCTACATATTCCAATTGCCCGCTAGGTAACCTAGATAGTCCAAGTGCCCGTTAGCTAACATACATAGTCCAAGAGAACGCTAGGTAACCTACATAGTCCAAGTGCCCGTTCGTTAACCTAGATAGTCCAAGTGCCCGTTAGGTAACCTAGACAGTACAAGTGCCTGGTAGGTCACCTACATAATCCAAGTCCCCGTTCGCTAACCAAGATACTCCAAGTGCCGGCTAGGTTACCTGCATAGTCCTAGTGCCCGTTAGGCAACCTAGATAGTCCAAGTGCCCGCTAGGTAACCTACATAGTCCAAGTGACCGCTAGGTAGCCTAGATAGTCCAAATTCCCGTTAGCTAACATACATAGTCCAAGTGCCCGCTAGGTAACCTACATAGTCCAAGTGCCCGTTCGTTAACCTAGATAGTCCAAGTGCCCGCTAGGTACTTAGACAGTCCAAGTGCCTGCTAGGTCAACTACATAGTCCAAGTCCCCGTTCGCTAACCTAGATAGTGCAAGTGCCTGCTAGGTAACCTACATAGTCCAAGGGCCCACTAGTTAACCTAGATCGTCCTAATGTCCTCTAGTTCACCTACATAGTCCAAGTGCCCGCTACGTAACCTAGATAGTCGAAGTGCCCGTTAGGTAACCTAGATAGTCCAAGTGCCCGCTAGGTAACCTACATATTCCAAGTGCCCGCTAGGTAACCTAGATAGTCCAAGTGCCCGTTAGCTAACATACATAGTCCAAGAGAACGCTAGGTAACCTACATAGTCCAAGTGCCCGTTCGTTAACCTAGATAGTCCAAGTGCCCGCTAGGTAACCTAGACAGTACAAGTGCCTGGTAGGTCACCTACATAATCCAAGTCCCCGTTCGCTAACCAAGATACTCCAAGTGCCGGCTAGGTAACTTACTTAGTCCAAGTGCCCGCTAGGTAAGCTACAAGTCCAAGGGCCCGCTAGTTAACCTACATAGTCCAAGGGCTCGCTAGTTAACCTTGATAGCCCACGTGCCGGCTAGTTAACCTAGATAGTCCAAGTGCCCGCTAGTTAACCTACATAGTCCAAGGGCCCACTAGTTAACCTAGATCGTCCTAATGTCCTCTAGTTCACCTACATAGTCCAAGTGCCCGCTACGTAACCTAGATAGTCCAAGTGCCCGCTAGGTAACCTACATAGTCCAAGTGCCCGTTAGAGAACTTACATAGTCAAAGGGCCTGCTATGGAACCTACATAGTCCAAGTGCCCGCTAGAGAACCTTCATAGTCAGAGTGCCTGCTAGGGAACCTGCATAGTGCAAGTGCCCTTTAGGGAACCTATGTAGTCCAAGTGCCCGCTAGGGAACCTAGACACTCCAAGTGCCCGCTAGGTAACCTACAAAGTCCAAGTGCCCGCTAGATAATCTATATAGTCCAAATGCCCGCTAGGGCACCTACATAGTCCAAGTGCACGCTAATTAACCTACATAGTCCAAGTGCCCGTTAGCTACCTTGATAGTCCAATGGCCAAATATTTAACCTACATGGTTCAAGTGCCCGCTAGGTAACCTAGCTAATCCAAGTGTCCTCTAGTTAACCTATTACGTGAAGTGCCCGCTAGTTAACCTAGATCGTCCAAGTGCCCGTTAAGTAACCTAGATAGTCCAAGTGCCCGCTAGGTTACCTACATAGTCCAAGTTCCCGCTAGGTAACCTAGATAGTCCTAGTGCCCGTTACCTAACATAGATCGGCCAAGTGCCCGCTAGGCAACCTACATAGTCCAAGTGCCCGTTCGATAACCTAGAAATCCATGTGCCCGCTAGGTAACCTAGACAGTCCAAGTGCCCGCTAGGTTACCTGCATAGTCCAAGTGCCCGTTAGGTAACCTAGATAGTCCAAGTGCCTGCTAGTTAACCTACATAGTCTAAGTGCCTGCTAAGTAACCTAGGTAGTCCAAGTGCCCGTTAGCTAACCTAGATAGTCCAAGTGATGGCTAGGGGACCTAAATAGTCAAAGTGACCACTAGGTAACCTAGATAGTCCAAGTTTCTGTTAGCTAACCTAGATAGTCCAAGTGCCCGCTAGGTAACCTACATAGTCCAAGGGCCCGCTCGTTAACCTAGTTCGTCCAAGTGTCTGCTAGTTAACCTATATAGTCCAAGTGCCCACTAAATAACCAAGATAGTCAAAATGCCCGCTAGGTAACCTACATAGTCCAAGTTCCCACTAGGTAACCTAGATAGTCCAAGTGCCCGTTACCTAACCTAGATAGTCCAAGTGCCCGGTAGGTAACCTACATAGTCCTAGTGCCCGCTAGTTAACCAACATTGTCCAAGTGCCCGATACGGAACCCTCATAGTCCAAGTGCCCGTTAGGTAACCTACATAGTCCAAATGCCCGCTAGTAACCTACATAGTCCAAGTGCCTGATAGGGAACCTACATAATCCAAGTGTCCGCTAGGGAATTTACATAGTACAAGTGCCCGTTAGTGAACTTAGATAGTCCAAGTGCCCGCTAGTTAACCTAGATAGTCCAAGTACCCGCTAGGTAACCTAGATAGTCAAAGAGCCCTTTAGGTAACCTAGATAGTCCAAGTGCCCGCTAGGTAACCTACATAGACCAAGTGCCCGCTAGGTAACCTAGATAGTCAAAGTGCCCGTTAGGTAACTTATATAGTCCAAGTGCCGCTATGTAACTTACATAGTCAAAGTGCCTGCTAGGTAACCTAGATAGACCAAGTTCCTGTTAGCTAACCTAGATAGTCCAAGTGCCCGCTAGGTAACCTACATAGTCTAAGGGCCCGCTCGTTAACCTAGTACGTCCAAGTGCCTGCTAGGTTACCTGCATAGTCCTAGTGCGCGTTAGGCAACCTAGATAGTCCAAGTGCCCGCTAGGTAACCTACATAGTCCAAGTGACCGCTAGGTAGCCTAGATAGTCCAAATTCCCGTTAGCTAACATACATAGTCCAAGTGCCCGCTAGGTAACCTACATAGTCCAAGTGCCCGTTCGTTAACCTGGGTAGTCCAAGTGCCCGCTAGGTAACTTAGACAGTCCAAGTGCCTGCTAGGTCAACTACATAGTCCAAGTCCCCGTTCGCTAACCTAGATAGTGCAAGTGCCTGCTAGGTAACCTACATAGTCCAAGGGCCCACTAGTTAACCTAGATCATCCAAATGTCCTGTGGGTAACCTACATAGTCCAAGTGCCCGCTACGTAACCTAGATAGTCGAAGTGCCCGTTAGGTAACCTAGATAGTCCAAGTGCCCGCTAAGTAACCTACATATTCCAAGTGCCCGCTAGGTAACCTAGATAGTCCAAGTGCCCGTTAGCTAACATACATAGTCCAAGAGCACGCTAGGTAACCTACATAGTCCAAGTGCCCGTTCGTTAACCTAGATAGTCCAAGTGCCCGCTAGGTAACCTAGACAGTACAAGTGCCTGGTAGGTCACCTACATAATCCAATTCCCCGTTCGCTAACCAAGATAGTCCAAGTGCCGGCTAGGTAACTTACTTAGTCCAAGTGCCCGCTAGGTAAGCTACAAGTCCAAGGGCCCGCTAATTAACCTACATAGTCCAAGGGCTCGCTAGTTAACCTTGATAGCCCAAGTGCCGGCTAGTTAACCTAGATAGTCCAAGTGCCCGCTAGTTAACCTACATAGTCCAAGGGCCCACAAGCAAACCTAGATCGTCCTAATGTCCTCTAGTTCACCTACATAGTCCAAGTGCCCGCTACGTAACCTAGATAGTCCAAGTGCCCGCTAGGTAACCTACATAGTCCAAGTGCCCGTTAGCTAACATACATAGTCCAAGTGCCCGTTAGAGAACTTACATAGTCAAAGGGCCTGCTATGGAACCTACATAGTCCAAGTGCCCGCTAGAGAACCTTCATAGTCAGAGTGCCTGCTAGGGAACCTGCATAGTGCAAGTGCCCTTTAGGGAACCTATGTAGTCCAAGTGCCCGCTAGGGAACCTAGATACTCCAAGTGCCCGCTAGGTAACCTACAAAGTCCAAGTGCCCGCTAGATAATCTATATAGTCCAAATGCCCGCTAGGGCACCTACATATTCCAAGTGCACGCTAATTAACCTACATAGTCCAAGTGCCCGTTAGCTAACCTAGATAGTCCAAGAGCCAAATACTTAACCTACATGGTTCAAGTGCCCGCTAGGTAACCTAGCTAATCCAAGTGTCCGCTAGTTAACCTATATCCTCCAAGTGCCCACTAGTTATCCTAGATTGTCTAAGTGCCCGCTGGTTAACCTACATAGTCCAAGGGCCTGCTAGTTAACCTACATAGTGCAAGGGCCCGCTAGTTAACCTACATAGTCCTAGTGCCCGCTAGGTAACCTACATAGTCCAAGTGCAACACGGGAACCTACATAATCCAAGTGCCCGCTAGGGAACCTACATAGTCCAAATGCCCGTTAGGAAGCCTAGATAGTCCAAATGCCCACTAGGGTACCCACATAGTCCAAGTGCCCGCAAGGGAACCTACATAGTCAAAATGCCCGCTAGGGAACCTGCATCGTCCAAGTGCCCGTTAGCTAACATACATAATCCAAGAGCACGCTAGGTAACCTACATAGTCCAAGTGCCCGTTCGTTAACCTAGATAGTCCAAGTGCCCGCTAGGTAACCTAGACAGTACAAATGCCTGGTAGGTCACCTACATAATCCAAGTCCCCGTTTGCTAACCAAGATACTCCAAGTGCCGGCTAGGTTACCTGCATAGTCCTAGTGCCCGTTAGGCAACCTAGATAGTCCAAGTGCCCGCTAGGTAACCTACATAGTCCAAGTGACCGCTAGGTAGCCTAGATAGTCCAAATTCCCGTTAGCTAACATACATAGTCCAAGTGCCCGCTCGGTAACCTACATAGTCCAAGTGCCCGTTCGTTAACCTAGATAGTCCAAGTGCCCGCTAGGTAACTTAGACAGTCCAAGTGCATGCTAGGTCAACTACATAGTCCAAGTCCCCGTTCGCTAACCTAGATAGTGCAAGTGCCTGCTAGGTAACCTACATAGTCCAAGGGCCCACTAGTTAACCTAGATCATCCAAATGTCCTGTGGGTAACCTACATAGTCCAAGTGCCCGCTACGTAACCTAGATAGTCGAAGTGCCCGTTAGGTAACCTAGATAGTCCAAGTGCCCGCTAGGTAACCTACATATTCCAAGTGCCCGCTAGGTAACCTAGATAGTCCAAGTGCCCGTTAGCTAACATACATAGTCCAAGAGCACGCTAGGTAACCTACATAGTCCAAGTGCCCGTTCGTTAACCTAGATAGTCCAAGTGCCCGCTAGGTAACCTAGACAGTACAAGTGCCTGGTAGGTCACCTACATAATCCAAGTCCCCGTTCGCTAACCAAGATAGTCCAAGTGCCGGCTAGGTAACTTACTTAGTCCAAGTGCCCGCTAGGTAAGCTACAAGTCCAAGGGCCCGCAAGTTAACCTACATAGTCCAAGGGCTCGCTAGTTAACCTTGATAGCCCAAGTGCCGGCTAGTTAACCTAGATAGTCCAAGTGCCCGCTAGTTAACCTACATAGTCCAAGGGCCCACAAGCAAACCTAGATCGTCCTAATGTCCTCTAGTTCACCTACATAGTCCAAGTGCCCGCTACGTAACCTAGATAGTCCAAGTGCCCGCTAGGTAACCTACATAGTCCAAGTGCCCGTTAGCTAACATACATAGTCCAAGTGCCCGTTAGAGAACTTACATAGTCAAAGGGCCTGCTATGGAACCTACATAGTCCAAGTGCCCGCTAGAGAACCTTCATAGTCAGAGTGCCTGCTAGGGAACCTGCATAGTGCAAGTGCCCTTTAGGGAACCTATGTAGTCCAAGTGCCCGCTAGGGAACCTAGATACTCCAAGTGCCCGCTAGGTAACCTACAAAGTCCAAGTGCCCGCTAGATAATCTATATAGTCCAAATGCCCGCTAGGGCACCTACATATTCCAAGTGCACGCTAATTAACCTACATAGTCCAAGTGCCCGTTAGCTAACCTAGATAGTCCAAGGGCCAAATAGTTAACCTACATGGTTCAAGTGCCCGCTAGGTAACCTAGCTAATCCAAGTGTCCGCTAGTTAACCTATATCCTCCAAGTGCCCACTAGTTAACCTAGATGGTCTAAGTGCCCGCTGGTTAACCTACATAGTCCAAGGGCCTGCTAGTTAACCTACATAGTGCAAGGGCCCGCTAGTTAACCTACATAGTCCTAGTGCCCGCTAGGTAACCTACATAGTCCAAGTGCAACACGGGAACCTACATAATCCAAGTGCCCGCTAGGGAACCTACATAGTCCAAATGCCCGTTAGGAAGCCTAGATAGTCGAAATGCCCACTAGGGTACCCACATAGTCCAAGTGCCCGCAAGGGAACCTACATAGTCAAAGTGCCCGCTAGGGAACCTGCATCGTCCAAGTGCCCATTAGCTAACATACATAGTCCAAGAGCACGCTAGGTAACCTGCATAGTCCAAGTGCCCGTTCGTTAACCTAGATAGTCCAAGTGCCCGCTAGGTAACCTAGACAGTACAAATGCCTGGTAGGTCACCTACATAATCCAAGTCCCCGTTTGCTAACCAAGATACTCCAAGTGTCGGCTAGGTTACCTGCATAGTCCTAGTGCCCGTTAGGCAACCTAGATAGTCCAAGTGCCCGCTAGGTAACCTACATAGTCCAAGTGACCGCTAGGTAGCCTAGATAGTCAAAATTCCCGTTAGCTAACATACATAGTCCAAGTGCCCGCTAGGTAACCTACATAGTCCAAGTGCCCGTTCATTAACCTAGATAGTCCAAGTGCCCGCTAGGTAACTTAGACAGTCCAAGTGCCTGCTAGGTCAACTACATAGTCCAAGTCCCCGTTCGCTAACCTAGATAGTGCAAGTGCCTGCTAGGTAACCTACATAGTCCAAGGGCCCACTAGTTAACCTAGATCATCCAAATGTCCTGTGGGTAACCTACATAGTCCAAGTGCCCGCTACGTAACCTAGATAGTCGAAGTGCCCGTTAGGTAACCTAGATAGTCCAAGTGCCCGCTAGGTAACCTACATATTCCAAGTGCCCGCTAGGTAACCTAGATAGTCCAAGTGCCCGTTAGCTAACATACATAGTCCAAGAGCACGCTAGGTAACCTACATAGTCCAAGTGCCCGTTCGTTAACCTAGATAGTCCAAGTGCCCGCTAGGTAACCTAGACAGTACAAGTGCCTGGTAGGTCACCTACATAATCCAAGTCCCCGTTCGCTAACCAAGATAGTCCAAGTGCCGGCTAGGTAACTTACTTAGTCCAAGTGCCCGCTAGGTAAGCTACAAGTCCAAGGGCCCGCTAATTAACCTACATAGTCCAAGGGCTCGCTAGTTAACCTTGATAGCCCAAGTGCCGGCTAGTTAACCTAGATAGTCCAAGTGCCCGCTAGTTAACCTACATAGTCCAAGGGCCCACAAGCAAACCTAGATCGTCCTAATGTCCTCTAGTTCACCTACATAGTCCAAGTGCCCGCTACGTAACCTAGATAGTCCAAGTGCCCGCTAGGTAACCTACATAGTCCAAGTGCCCGTTAGCTAACATACATAGTCCAAGTGCCCGTTAGAGAACTTACATAGTCAAAGGGCCTGCTATGGAACCTACATAGTCCAAGTGCCCGCTAGAGAACCTTCATAGTCAGAGTGCCTGCTAGGGAACCTGCATAGTGCAAGTGCCCTTTAGGGAACCTATGTAGTCCAAGTGCCCGCTATGGAACCTAGATACTCCAAGTGCCCGCTAGGTAACCTACAAAGTCCAAGTGCCCGCTAGATAATCTATATAGTCCAAATGCCCGCTAGGGCACCTACATATTCCAAGTGCACGCTAATTAACCTACATAGTCCAAGTGCCCGTTAGCTAACCTAGATAGTCCAAGGGCCAAATACTTAACCTACATGGTTCAAGTGCCCGCTAGGTAACCTAGCTAATCCAAGTGTCCGCTAGTTAACCTATATCCTCCAAGTGCCCACTAGTTAACCTAGATTGTCTAAGTGCCCGCTGGTTAACCTACATAGTCCAAGGGCCTGCTAGTTAACCTACATAGTGCAAGTGCCCGCTAGGTAACCTAGACAGTACAAGTGCCTGGTAGGTCACCTACATAATCCAAGTCCCCGTTCGCTAACCAAGATAGTCCAAGTGCCGGCTAGGTAACTTACTTAGTCCAAGTGCCCGCTAGGTAAGCTACAAGTCCAAGGGCCCGCTAATTAACCTACATAGTCCAAGGGCTCGCTAGTTAACCTTGATAGCCCAAGTGCCGGCTAGTTAACCTAGATAGTCCAAGCGCCCGCTAGTTAACCTACATAGTCCAAGGGCCCACAAGCAAACCTAGATCGTCCTAATGTCCTCTAGTTCACCTACATAGTCCAAGTGCCCGCTACGTAACCTAGATAGTCCAAGTGCCCGCTAGGTAACCTACATAGTCCAAGTGCCCGTTAGCTAACATACATAGTCCAAGTGCCCGTTAGAGAACTTACATAGTCAAAGGGCCTGCTATGGAACCTACATAGTCCAAGTGCCCGCTAGAGAACCTTCATAGTCAGAGTGCCTGCTAGGGAACCTGCATAGTGCAAGTGCCCTTTAGGGAACCTATGTAGTCCAAGTGCCCGCTATGGAACCTAGATACTCCAAGTGCCCGCTAGGTAACCTACAAAGTCCAAGTGCCCGCTAGATAATCTATATAGTCCAAATGCCCGCTAGGGCACCTACATATTCCAAGTGCACGCTAATTAACCTACATAGTCCAAGTGCCCGTTAGCTAACCTAGATAGTCCAAGGGCCAAATACTTAACCTACATGGTTCAAGTGCCCGCTAGGTAACCTAGCTAATCCAAGTGTCCGCTAGTTAACCTATATCCTCCAAGTGCCCACTAGTTAACCTAGATTGTCTAAGTGCCCGCTGGTTAACCTACATAGTCCAAGGGCCTGCTAGTTAACCTACATAGTGCAAGTGCCCGCTAGGTAACCTAGACAGTACAAGTGCCTGGTAGGTCACCTACATAATCCAAGTCCCCGTTCGCTAACCAAGATAGTCCAAGTGCCGGCTAGGTAACTTACTTAGTCCAAGTGCCCGCTAGGTAAGCTACAAGTCCAAGGGCCCGCTAATTAACCTACATAGTCCAAGGGCTCGCTAGTTAACCTTGATAGCCCAAGTGCCGGCTAGTTAACCTAGATAGTCCAAGTGCCCGCTAGTTAACCTACATAGTCCAAGGGCCCACAAGCAAACCTAGATCGTCCTAATGTCCTCTAGTTCACCTACATAGTCCAAGTGCCCGCTACGTAACCTAGATAGTCCAAGTGCCCGCTAGGTAACCTACATAGTCCAAGTGCCCGTTAGCTAACATACATAGTCCAAGTGCCCGTTAGAGAACGTACATAGTCAAAGGGCCTGCTATGGAACCTACATAGTCCAAGTGCCCGCTAGAGAACCTTCATAGTCAGAGTGCCTGCTAGGGAACCTGCATAGTGCAAGTGCCCTTTAGGGAACCTATGTAGTCCAAGTGCCCGCTAGGGAACCTAGATACTCCAAGTGCCCGCTAGGTAACCTACAAAGTCCAAGTGCCCGCTAGATAATCTATATAGTCCAAATGCCCGCTAGGGCACCTACATATTCCAAGTGCACGCTAATTAACCTACATAGTCCAAGTGCCCGTTAGCTAACCTAGATAGTCCAAGGGCCAAATAGTTAACCTACATGGTTCAAGTGCCCGCTAGGTAACCTAGCTAATCCAAGTGTCCGCTAGTTAACCTATATCCTCCAAGTGCCCACTAGTTAACCTAGATGGTCTAAGTGCCCGCTGGTTAACCTACATAGTCCAAGGGCCTGCTAGTTAACCTACATAGTGAAAGGGCCCGCTAGTTAACCTACATAGTCCTAGTGCCCGCTAGGTAACCTACATAGTCCAAGTGCAACACGGGAACCTACATAATCCAAGTGCCCGCTAGGGAACCTACATAGTCCAAATGCCCGTTAGGAAGCCTAGATAGTCCAAATGCCCACTAGGGTACCCACATAGTCCAAGTGCCCGCAAGGGAACCTACATAGTCAAAGTGCCCGCTAGGGAACCTGCATCGTCCAAGTGCCCGTTAGCTAACATACATAATCCAAGAGCACGCTAGGTAACCTACATAGTCCAAGTGCCCGTTCGTTAACCTAGATAGTCCAAGTGCCCGCTAGGTAACCTAGACAGTACAAATGCCTGGTAGGTCACCTACATAATCCAAGTCCCCGTTTGCTAACCAAGATACTCCAAGTGCCGGCTAGGTTACCTGCATAGTCCTAGTGCCCGTTAGGCAACCTAGATAGTCCAAGTGCCCGCTAGGTAACCTACATAGTCCAAGTGACCGCTAGGTAGCCTAGATAGTCCAAATTCCCGTTAGCTAACATACATAGTCCAAGTGCCCGCTCGGTAACCTACATAGTCCAAGTGCCCGTTCGTTAACCTAGATAGTCCAAGTGCCCGCTAGGTAACTTAGACAGTCCAAGTGCCTGCTGGTCAACTACATAGTCCAAGTCCCCGTTCGCTAACCTAGATAGTGCAAGTGCCTGCTAGGTAACCTACATAGTCCAAGGGCCCACTAGTTAACCTAGATCATCCAAATGTCCTGTGGGTAACCTACATAGTCCAAGTGCCCGCTACGTAACCTAGATAGTCGAAGTGCCCGTTAGGTAACCTAGATAGTCCAAGTGCCCGCTAGGTAACCTACATATTCCAAGTGCCCGCTAGGTAACCTAGATAGTCCAAGTGCCCGTTAGCTAACATACATAGTCCAAGAGCACGCTAGGTAACCTACATAGTCCAAGTGCCCGTTCGTTAACCTAGATAGTCCAAGTGCCCGCTAGGTAACCTAGACAGTACAAGTGCCTGGTAGGTCACCTACATAATCCAAGTCCCCGTTCGCTAACCAAGATAGTCCAAGTGCCGGCTAGGTAACTTACTTAGTCCAAGTGCCCGCTAGGTAAGCTACAAGTCCAAGGGCCCGCTAGTTAACCTACATAGTCCAAGGGCTCGCTAGTTAACCTTGATAGCCCAAGTGCCGGCTAGTTAACCTAGATAGTCCAAGTGCCCGCTAGTTAACCTACATAGTCCAAGGGCCCACAAGTTAACCTAGATCGTCCTAATGTCCTCTAGTTCACCTACATAGTCCAAGTGCCCGCTACGTAACCTAGATAGTCCAAGTGCCCGCTAGGTAACCTACATAGTCCAAGTGCCCGTTAGCTAACATACATAGTCCAAGTGCCCGTTAGAGAACTTACATAGTCAAAGGGCCTGCTATGGAACCTACATAGTCCAAGTGCCCGCTAGAGAACCTTCATAGTCAGAGTGCCTGCTAGGGAACCTGCATAGTGCAAGTGCCCTTTAGGGAACCTATGTAGTCCAAGTGCCCGCTAGGGAACCTAGATACTCCAAGTGCCCGCTAGGTAACCTACAAAGTCCAAGTGCCCGCTAGATAATCTATATAGTCCAAATGCCCGCTAGGGCACCTACATATTCCAAGTGCACGCTAATTAACCTACATAGTCCAAGTGCCCGTTAGCTAACCTAGATAGTCCAAGGGCCAAATAGTTAACCTACATGGTTCAAGTGCCCGCTAGGTAACCTAGCTAATCCAAGTGTCCTCTAGTTAACCTATATCGTGAAGTGCCCGCTAGTTAACCTAGATCGTCCAAGTGCCCGTTAAGTAACCTAGATAGTCCAAGTGCCTGCTAGGTTACCTACATAGTCCAAGTTCCCGCTAGGTAACCTAGATAGTCCTAGTGCCCGTTACCTAACATAGATCGGCCAAGTGCCCGCTAGGCAACCTACATAGTCCAAGTGCCCGTTCGTTAACCTAGAAATCCATGTGCCCGCTAGGTAACCTAGACAGTCCAAGTGCCCGAAAGGTTACCTGCATAGTCCAAGTGCCCGTTAGGTAACCTAGATAGTCCAAGTGCCTGCTAGTTAACCTACATAGTCTAAGTGCCTGCTAAGTAACCTAGGTAGTCCAAGTGCCCGTTAGCTAACCTAGATAGTCCAAGTGATGGCTAGGGGACCTAAATAGTCAAAGTGACCACTAGGTAACCTAGATAGTCCAAGTTCCTGTTAGCTAACCTAGATAGTCCAAGTGCCCGCTAGGTAACCTACATAGTCCAAGGGCCCGCTCGTTAACCTAGTTCGTCCAAGTGTCTGCTAGTTAACCTATATAGTCCAAGTGCCCACTAAATAACCAAGATAGTCAAAATGCCCGCTAGGTAACCTACATAGTCCAAGTTCCCACTAGGTAACCTAGATAGTCCAAGTGCCCGTTACCTAACCTAGATAGTCCAAGTGCCCGGTAGGTAACCTACATAGTCCTAGTGCCCGCTAGTTAACCAACATTGTCCAAGTGCCCGAAACGGAACCCTCATAGTCCAAGTGCCCGTTAGGTAACCTACATAGTCCAAGTGCCTGATAGGGAACGTACATAATCCAAGTGTCCGCTAGGGAATTTACATAGTACAAGTGCCCGTTAGTGAACTTAGATAGTCCAAGTGCCCGCTAGTTAACCTAGATAGTCCAAGTACCCGCTAGGTAACCTAGATAGTCAAAGAGCCCTTTAGGTAACCTAGATAGTCCAAGTGCCCGCTAGGTAACCTACATAGTCCAAGTGCCCGCTAGGTAACCTAGATAGTCAAAGTGCCCGTTAGGTAACTTATATAGTCCAAGTGCCGCTATGTAACTTACATAGTCAAAGTGCCTGCAAGGTAACCTAGATAGACCAAGTTCCTGTTAGCTAACCTAGATAGTCCAAGTGCCCGCTAGGTAACCTACATAGTCTAAGGGCCCGCTCGTTAACCTAGTACGTCCAAGTGCCTGCTAGGTTACCTGCATAGTCCTAGTGCCCGTTAGGCAACCTAGATAGTCCAAGTGCCCGCTAGGTAACCTACATAGTCCAAGTGACCGCTAGGTAGCCTAGATAGTCCAAATTCCCGTTAGCTAACATACATAGTCCAAGTGCCCGCTAGGTAACCTACATAGTCCAAGTGCCCGTTCGTTAACCTGGGTAGTCCAAGTGCCCGCTAGGTAACTTAGACAGTCCAAGTGCCTGCTAGGTCAACTACATAGTCCAAGTCCCCGTTCGCTAACCTAGATAGTGCAAGTGCCTGCTAGGTAACCTACATAGTCCAAGGGCCCACTAGTTAACCTAGATCATCCTAATGTCCTGTGGGTAACCTACATAGTCCAAGTGCCCGCTACGTAACCTAGATAGTCGAAGTGCCCGTTAGGTAACCTAGATAGTCCAAGTGCCCGCTAGGTAACCTACATATTCTAAGTGCCCGCTAGGTAACCTAGATAGTCCAAGTGCCCGTTAGCTAACATACATAGTCCAAGAGCACGCTAGGTAACCTACATAGTCCAAGTGCCCGTTCGTTAACCTAGATAGTCCAAGTGCCCGCTAGGTAACCTAGACAGTACAAGTGCCTGGTAGGTCACCTACATAATCCAAGTCCCCGTTCGCTAACCAAGATAGTCCAAGTGCCGGCTAGGTAACTTACTTAGTCCAAGTGCCCGCTAGGTAAGCTACAAGTCCAAGGGCCCGCTAGTTAACCTACATAGTCCAAGGGCTCGCTAGTTAACCTTGATAGCCCAAGTGCCGGCTAGTTAACCTAGATAGTCCAAGTGCCCGCTAGTTAACCTACATAGTCCAAGGGCCCACAAGCAAACCTAGATCGTCCTAATGTCCTCTAGTTCACCTACATAGTCCAAGTGCCCGCTACGTAACCTAGATAGTCCAAGTGCCCGCTAGGTAACCTACATAGTCCAAGTGCCCGTTAGCTAACATACATAGTCCAAGTGCCCGTTAGAGAACTTACATAGTCAAAGGGCCTGCTATGGAACCTACATAGTCCAAGTGCCCGCTAGAGAACCTTCATAGTCAGAGTGCCTGCTAGGGAACCTGCATAGTGCAAGTGCCCTTTAGGGAATCTATGTAGTCCAAGTGCCCGCTAGGGAACCTAGATAGTCCAAGTGCCCGCTAGGGAACCTAGATACTCCAAGTGCCCGCTAGGTAACCTACAAAGTCCAAGTGCCCGCTAGATAATCTATATAGTCCAAATGCCCGCTAGAGCACCTACATATTCCAAGTGCACGCTAATTAACCTACATAGGCCAAGTGCCCGTTAGCTAACCTAGATAGTCCAAGGGCCAAATAGTTAACCTACATGGTTCAAGTGCCCGCTAGGTAACCTAGCTAATCCAAGTGTCCGCTAGTTAACCTATATCCTCCAAGTGCCCACTAGTTAACCTAGATGGTCTAAGTTCCCACTGGTTAACCTACATAGTCCAAGGGCCTGCTAGTTAACCTACATAGTGCAAGGGCCCGCTAGTTAACCTACATAGTCCTAGTGCCCGCTAGGTAACCTACATAGTCCAAGTGCAACACGGGAACCTACATAATCCAAGTGCCCGCTAGGGAAACTACATAGTCCAAATGCCCGTTAGGAAGCCTAGATAGTCCAAATGCCCACTAGGGTACCCACATAGTCCAAGTGCCCGCAAGGGAACCTACATAGTCAAAGTGCCCGCTAGGGAACCTGCATCGTCCAAGTGCCCGTTAGCTAACATACATAATCCAAGAGCACGCTAGGTAACCTACATAGTCCAAGTGCCCGTTCGTTAACCTAGATAGTCCAAGTGCCCGCTAGGTAACCTAGACAGTACAAATGCCTGATAGGTCACCTACATAATCCAAGTCCCCGTTTGCTAACCAAGATACTCCAAGTGCCGGCTAGGTTACCTGCATAGTCCTAGTGCCCGTTAGGCAACCTAGATAGTCCAAGTGCCCGCTAGGTAACCTACATAGTCCAAGTGACCGCTAGGTAGCCTAGATAGTCCAAATTCCCGTTAGCTAACATACATAGTCCAAGTGCCCGCTCGTTAACCTAGATAGTCCAAGTGCCCGCTAGGTAACTTAGACAGTCCAAGTGCCTGCTAGGTCAACTACATAGTCCAAGTCCCCGTTCGCTAACCTAGATAGTGCAAGTGCCTGCTAGGTAACCTACATAGTCCAAGGGCCCACTAGTTAACCTAGATCATCCAAATGTCCTGTGGGTAACCTACATAGTCCAAGTGCCCGCTACGTAACCTAGATAGTCGAAGTGCCCGTTAGGTAACCTAGATAGTCCAAGTGCCCGCTAGGTAACCTACATATTCCAAGTGCCCGCTAGGTAACCTAGATAGTCCAAGTGCCCGTTAGCTAACATACATAGTCCAAGAGCACGCTAGGTAACCTACATAGTCCAAGTGCCCGTTCGTTAACCTAGATAGTCCAAGTGCCCGCTAGGTAACCTAGACAGTACAAGTGCCTGGTAGGTCACCTACATAATCCAAGTCCCCGTTCGCTAACCAAGATAGTCCAAGTGCCGGCTAGGTAACTTACTTAGTCCAAGTGCCCGCTAGGTAAGCTACAAGTCCAAGGGCCCGCTAGTTAACCTACATAGTCCAAGGGCTCGCTAGTTAACCTTGATAGCCCAAGTGCCGGCTAGTTAACCTAGATAGTCCAAGTGCCCGCTAGTTAACCTACATAGTCCAAGGGCCCACTAGTTAACCTAGATCGTCCTAATGTCCTCTAGTTCACCTACATAGTCCAAGTGCCCGCTACGTAACCTAGATAGTCCAAGTGCCCGCTAGGTAACCTACATAGTCCAAGTGCCCGTTAGCTAACATACATAGTCCAAGTGCCCGTTAGAGAACGTACATAGTCAAAGGGCCTGCTATGGAACCTACATAGTCCAAGTGCCCGCTAGAGAACCTTCATAGTCAGAGTGCCTGCTAGGGAACCTGCATAGTGCAAGTGCCCTTTAGGGAACCTATGTAGTCCAAGTGCCCGCTAGGGAACCTAGATACTCCAAGTGCCCGCTAGGTAACCTACAAAGTCCAAGTGCCCGCTAGATAATCTATATAGTCCAAATGCCCGCTAGGGCACCTACATATTCCAAGTGCACGCTAATTAACCTACATAGTCCAAGTGCCCGTTAGCTAACCTAGATAGTGCAAGTGCCTGCTAGGTAACCTACATAGTCCAAGGGCCCACTAGTTAACCTAGATCATCCAAATGTCCTGTGGGTAACCTACATAGTCCAAGTGCCCGCTACGTAACCTAGATAGTCGAAGTGCCCGTTAGGTAACCTAGATAGTCCAAGTGCCCGCTAGGTAACCTACATATTCTAAGTGCCCGCTAGGTAACCTAGATAGTCCAAGTGCCCGTTAGCTAACATACATAGTCCAAGAGCACGCTAGGTAACCTACATAGTCCAAGTGCCCGTTCGTTAACCTAGATAGTCCAAGTGCCCGCTAGGTAACCTAGACAGTACAAGTGCCTGGTAGGTCACCTACATAATCCAAGTCCCCGTTCGCTAACCAAGATAGTCCAAGTGCCGGCTAGGTAACTTACTTAGTCCAAGTGCCCGCTAGGTAAGCTACAAGTCCAAGGGCCCGCTAGTTAACCTACATAGTCCAAGGGCTCGCTAGTTAACCTTGATAGCCCAAGTGCCGGCTAGTTAACCTAGATAGTCCAAGTGCCCGCTAGTTAACCTACATAGTCCAAGGGCCCACAAGCAAACCTAGATCGTCCTAATGTCCTCTAGTTCACCTACATAGTCCAAGTGCCCGCTACGTAACCTAGATAGTCCAAGTGCCCGCTAGGTAACCTACATAGTCCAAGTGCCCATTAGCTAACATACATAGTCCAAGTGCCCGTTAGAGAACTTACATAGTCAAAGGGCCTGCTATGGAACCTACATAGTCCAAGTGCCCGCTAGAGAACCTTCATAGTCAGAGTGCCTGCTAGGGAACCTGCATAGTGCAAGTGCCCTTTAGGGAACCTATGTAGTCCAAGTGCCCGCTAGGGAACCTAGATACTCCAAGTGCCCGCTAGGTAACCTACAAAGTCCAAGTGCCCGCTAGATAATCTATATAGTCCAAATGCCCGCTAGGGCACCTACATATTCCAAGTGCACGCTAATTAACCTACATAGTCCAAGTGCCCGTTAGCTAACCTAGATAGTCCAAGGGCCAAATAGTTAACCTACATGGTTCAAGTGCCCGCTAGGTAACCTAGCTAATCCAAGTGTCCGCTAGTTAACCTATATCCTCCAAGTGCCCACTAGTTAACCTAGATGGTCTATGTGCCCGCTGGTTAACCTACATAGTCCAAGGGCCTGCTAGTTAACCTACATAGTGCAAGGGCCCGCTAGTTAACCTACATAGTCCTAGTGCCCGCTAGGTAACCTACATAGTCCAAGTGCAACACGGGAACCTACATAATCCAAGTGCCCGCTAGGGAACCTACATAGTCCAAATGCCCGTTAGGAAGCCTAGATAGTCCAAATGCCCACTAGGGTACCCACATAGTCCAAGTGCCCGCAAGGGAACCTACATAGTCAAAGTGCCCGCTAGGGAACCTGCATCGTCCAAGTGCCCGTTAGCTAACATACATAGTCCAAGAGCACGCTAGGTAACCTACATAGTCCAAGTGCCCGTTCGTTAACCTAGATAGTCCAAGTGCCCGCTAGGTAACCTAGACAGTACAAATGCCTGGTAGGTCACCTACATAATCCAAGTCCCCGTTTGCTAACCAAGATACTCCAAGTGCCGGCTAGGTTACCTGCATAGTCCTAGTGCCCGTTAGGCAACCTAGATAGTCCAAGTGCCCGCTAGGTAACCTACATAGTCCAAGTGACCGCTAGGTAGCCTAGATAGTCCAAATTCCCGTTAGCTAACATACATAGTCCAAGTGCCCGCTAGGTAACATACATAGTCCAAGTGCCCGTTCATTAACCTAGATAGTCCAAGTGCCCGCTAGGTAACTTAGACAGTCCAAGTGCCTGCTAGGTCAACTACATAGTCCAAGTCCCCGTTCGCTAACCTAGATAGTGCAAGTGCCTGCTAGGTAACCTACATAGTCCAAGGGCCCACTAGTTAACCTAGATCATCCAAATGTCCTGTGGGTAACCTACATAGTCCAAGTGCCCGCTACGTAACCTAGATAGTCGAAGTGCCCGTTAGGTAACCTAGATAGTCCAAGTGCCCGCTAGGTAACCTACATATTCCAAGTGCCCGCTAGGTAACCTAGATAGTCCAAGTGCCCGTTAGCTAACATACATAGTCCAAGAGCACGCTAGGTAACCTACATAGTCCAAGTGCCCGTTCGTTAACCTAGATAGTCCAAGTGCCCGCTAGGTAACCTAGACAGTACAAGTGCCTGGTAGGTCACCTACATAATCCAAGTCCCCGTTCGCTAACCAAGATAGTCCAAGTGCCGGCTAGGTAACTTACTTAGTCCAAGTGCCCGCTAGGTAAGCTACAAGTCCAAGGGCCCGCTAGTTAACCTGCATAGTCCAAGGGCTCGCTAGTTAACCTTGATAGCCCAAGTGCCGGCTAGTTAACCTAGATAGTCCAAGTGCCCGCTAGTTAACCTACATAGTCCAAGGGCCCACTAGTTAACCTAGATCGTCCTAATGTCCTCTAGTTCACCTACATAGTCCAAGTGCCCGCTACGTAACCTAGATAGTCCAAGTGCCCGCTAGGTAACCTACATAGTCCAAGTGCCCATTAGCTAACATACATAGTCCAAGTGCCCGTTAGAGAACTTACATAGTCAAAGGGCCTGCTATGGAACCTACATAGTCCAAGTGCCCGCTAGAGAACCTTCATAGTCAGAGTGCCTGCTAGGGAACCTGCATAGTGCAAGTGCCCTTTAGGGAACCTATGTAGTCCAAGTGCCCGCTAGGGAACCTAGATACTCCAAGTGCCCGCTAGGTAACCTACAAAGTCCAAGTGCCCGCTAGATAATCTATATAGTCCAAATGCCCGCTAGGGCACCTACATATTCCAAGTGCACGCTAATTAACCTACATAGTCCAAGTGCCCGTTCGTTAACCTAGATAGTCCAAGTGCCCGCTAGGTAACCTAGACAGTACAAGTGCCTGGTAGGTCACCTACATAATCCAAGTCCCCGTTCGCTAACCAAGATAGTCCAAGTGCCGGCTAGGTAACTTACTTAGTCCAAGTGCCCGCTAGGTAAGCTACAAGTCCAAGGGCCCGCTAGTTAACCTACATAGTCCAAGGGCTCGCTAGTTAACCTTGATAGCCCAAGTGCCGGCTAGTTAACCTAGATAGTCCAAGTGCCCGCTAGTTAACCTACATAGTCCAAGGGCCCACAAGCAAACCTAGATCGTCCTAATGTCCTCTAGTTCACCTACATAGTCCAAGTGCCCGCTACGTAACCTAGATAGTCCAAGTGCCCGCTAGGTAACCTACATAGTCCAAGTGCCCATTAGCTAACATACATAGTCCAAGTGCCCGTTAGAGAACTTACATAGTCAAAGGGCCTGCTATGGAACCTACATAGTCCAAGTGCCCGCTAGAGAACCTTCATAGTCAGAGTGCCTGCTAGGGAACCTGCATAGTGCAAGTGCCCTTTAGGGAACCTATGTAGTCCAAGTGCCCGCTAGGGAACCTAGATACTCCAAGTGCCCGCTAGGTAACCTACAAAGTCCAAGTGCCCGCTAGATAATCTATATAGTCCAAATGCCCGCTAGGGCACCTACATATTCCAAGTGCACGCTAATTAACCTACATAGTCCAAGTGCCCGTTAGCTAACCTAGATAGTCCAAGGGCCAAATAGTTAACCTACATGGTTCAAGTGCCCGCTAGGTAACCTAGCTAATCCAAGTGTCCGCTAGTTAACCTATATCCTCCAAGTGCCCACTAGTTAACCTAGATGGTCTATGTGCCCGCTGGTTAACCTACATAGTCCAAGGGCCTGCTAGTTAACCTACATAGTGCAAGGGCCCGCTAGTTAACCTACATAGTCCTAGTGCCCGCTAGGTAACCTACATAGTCCAAGTGCAACACGGGAACCTACATAATCCAAGTGCCCGCTAGGGAACCTACATAGTCCAAATGCCCGTTAGGAAGCCTAGATAGTCCAAATGCCCACTAGGGTACCCACATAGTCCAAGTGCCCGCAAGGGAACCTACATAGTCAAAGTGCCCGCTAGGGAACCTGCATCGTCCAAGTGCCCGTTAGCTAACATACATAGTCCAAGAGCACGCTAGGTAACCTACATAGTCCAAGTGCCCGTTCGTTAACCTAGATAGTCCAAGTGCCCGCTAGGTAACCTAGACAGTACAAATGCCTGGTAGGTCACCTACATAATCCAAGTCCCCGTTTGCTAACCAAGATACTCCAAGTGCCGGCTAGGTTACCTGCATAGTCCTAGTGCCCGTTAGGCAACCTAGATAGTCCAAGTGCCCGCTAGGTAACCTACATAGTCCAAGTGACCGCTAGGTAGCCTAGATAGTCCAAATTCCCGTTAGCTAACATACATAGTCCAAGTGCCCGCTAGGTAACATACATAGTCCAAGTGCCCGTTCATTAACCTAGATAGTCCAAGTGCCCGCTAGGTAACTTAGACAGTCCAAGTGCCTGCTAGGTCAACTACATAGTCCAAGTCCCCGTTCGCTAACCTAGATAGTGCAAGTGCCTGCTAGGTAACCTACATAGTCCAAGGGCCCACTAGTTAACCTAGATCATCCAAATGTCCTGTGGGTAACCTACATAGTCCAAGTGCCCGCTACGTAACCTAGATAGTCGAAGTGCCCGTTAGGTAACCTAGATAGTCCAAGTGCCCGCTAGGTAACCTACATATTCCAAGTGCCCGCTAGGTAACCTAGATAGTCCAAGTGCCCGTTAGCTAACATACATAGTCCAAGAGCACGCTAGGTAACCTACATAGTCCAAGTGCCCGTTCGTTAACCTAGATAGTCCAAGTGCCCGCTAGGTAACCTAGACAGTACAAGTGCCTGGTAGGTCACCTACATAATCCAAGTCCCCGTTCGCTAACCAAGATAGTCCAAGTGCCGGCTAGGTAACTTACTTAGTCCAAGTGCCCGCTAGGTAAGCTACAAGTCCAAGGGCCCGCTAGTTAACCTGCATAGTCCAAGGGCTCGCTAGTTAACCTTGATAGCCCAAGTGCCGGCTAGTTAACCTAGATAGTCCAAGTGCCCGCTAGTTAACCTACATAGTCCAAGGGCCCACTAGTTAACCTAGATCGTCCTAATGTCCTCTAGTTCACCTACATAGTCCAAGTGCCCGCTACGTAACCTAGATAGTCCAAGTGCCCGCTAGGTAACCTACATAGTCCAAGTGCCCATTAGCTAACATACATAGTCCAAGTGCCCGTTAGAGAACTTACATAGTCAAAGGGCCTGCTATGGAACCTACATAGTCCAAGTGCCCGCTAGAGAACCTTCATAGTCAGAGTGCCTGCTAGGGAACCTGCATAGTGCAAGTGCCCTTTAGGGAACCTATGTAGTCCAAGTGCCCGCTAGGGAACCTAGATACTCCAAGTGCCCGCTAGGTAACCTACAAAGTCCAAGTGCCCGCTAGATAATCTATATAGTCCAAATGCCCGCTAGGGCACCTACATATTCCAAGTGCACGCTAATTAACCTACATAGTCCAAGTGCCCGTTCGTTAACCTAGATAGTCCAAGTGCCCGCTAGGTAACCTAGACAGTACAAGTGCCTGGTAGGTCACCTACATAATCCAAGTCCCCGTTCGCTAACCAAGATAGTCCAAGTGCCGGCTAGGTAACTTACTTAGTCCAAGTGCCCGCTAGGTAAGCTACAAGTCCAAGGGCCCGCTAGTTAACCTACATAGTCCAAGGGCTCGCTAGTTAACCTTGATAGCCCAAGTGCCGGCTAGTTAACCTAGATAGTCCAAGTGCCCGCTAGTTAACCTTCATAGTCCAAGGGCCCACTAGTTAACCTAGATCGTCCTAATGTCCTCTAGTTCACCTACATAGTCCAAGTGCCCGCTACGTAACCTAGATAGTCCAAGTGCCCGCTAGGTAACCTACATAGTCCAAGTGCCCGTTAGCTAACATACATAGTCCAAGTGCCCGTTAGAGAACGTACATAGTCAAAGGGCCTGCTATGGAACCTACATAGTCCAAGTGCCCGCTAGAGAACCTTCATAGTCAGAGTGCCTGCTAGGGAACCTGCATAGTGCAAGTGCCCTTTAGGGAACCTATGTAGTCCAAGTGCCCGCTAGGGAACCTAGATACTCCAAGTGCCCGCTAGGTAACCTACAAAGTCCAAGTGCCCGCTAGATAATCTATATAGTCCAAATGCCCGCTAGGGCACCTACATATTCCAAGTGCACGCTAATTAACCTACATAGTCCAAGTGCCCGTTAGCTAACCTAGATAGTCCAAGGGCCAAATAGTTAACCTACATGGTTCAAGTGCCCGCTAGGTAACCTAGCTAATCCAAGTGTCCGCTAGTTAACCTATATCCTCCAAGTGCCCACTAGTTAACCTAGATGGTCTAAGTGCCCGCTGGTTAACCTACATAGTCCAAGGGCCTGCTAGTTAACCTACATAGTGCAAGGGCCCGCTAGTTAACCTACATAGTCCTAGTGCCCGCTAGGTAACCTACATAGTCCAAGGGCCCACTAGTTAACCTAGATCGTCCTAATGTCCTCTAGTTCACCTACATAGTCCAAGTGCCCGCTACGTAACCTAGATAGTCCAAGTGCCCGCTAGGTAACCTACATAGTCCAAGTGCCCGTTAGCTAACATACATAGTCCAAGTGCCCGTTAGAGAACTTACATAGTCAAAGGGCCTGCTATGGAACCTACATAGTCCAAGTGCCCGCTAGAGAACCTTCATAGTCAGAGTGCCTGCTAGGGAACCTGCATAGTGCAAGTGCCCTTTAGGGAACCTATGTAGTCCAAGTGCCCGCTAGGGAACCTAGATACTCCAAGTGCCCGCTAGGTCAACTACATAGTCCAAGTCCCCGTTCGCTAACCTAGATAGTGCAAGTGCCTGCTAGGTAACCTACATTGTCCAAGGGCCCACTAGTTAACCTAGATCGTCCTAATGTCCTCTAGTTCACCTACATAGTCCAAGTGCCCGCTACGTAACCTAGATAGTCGAAGTGCCCGTTAGGTAACCTAGATAGTCCAAGTGCCCGCTAGGTAACCTACATATTCCAAGTGCCCGCTAGGTAACCTAGATAGTCCAAGTGCCCGTTAGCTAACATACATAGTCCAAGAGCACGCTAGGTAACCTACATAGTCCAAGTCCCCGTTCGCTAACCAAGATAGTCCAAGTGCCGGCTAGGTAACTTACTTAGTCCAAGTGCCCGCTAGGTAAGCTACAAGTCCAAGGGCCCGCTAGTTAACCTACATAGTCCAAGGGCTCGCTAGTTAACCTTGATAGCCCACGTGCCGGCTAGTTAACCTAGATAGTCCAAGTGCCCGCTAGTTAACCTACATAGTCCAAGGGCCCACAAGTTAACCTAGATCGTCCTAATGTCCTCTAGTTCACCTACATAGTCCAAGTGCCCGCTACGTAACCTAGATAGTCCAAGTGCCCGCTAGGTAACCTACATAGTCCAAGTGCCCGTTAGCTAACATACATAGTCCAAGTGCCCGTTAGAGAACTTACATAGTCAAAGGGCCTGCTATGGAACCTACATAGTCCAAGTGCCCGCTAGAGAACCTTCATAGTCAGAGTGCCTGCTAGGGAACCTGCATAGTGCAAGTGCCCTTTAGGGAACCTATGTAGTCCAAGTGCCCGCTAGGGAACCTAGATACTCCAAGTGCCCGCTAGGTAACCTACAAAGTCCAAGTGCCCGCTAGATAATCTATATAGTCCAAATGCCCGCTAGGGCACCTACATAGTCCAAGTGCACGCTAATTAACCTACATAGTCCAAGTGCCCGTTAGCTACCTTGATAGTCCAAGGGCCAAATAGTTAACCTACATGGTTCAAGTGCCCGCTAGGTAACCTAGCTAATCCAAGTGTCCTCTAGTTAACCTATATCGTGAAGTGCCCGCTAGTTAACCTAGATCGTCCAAGTGCCCGTTAAGTAACCTAGATAGTCCAAGTGCCCGCTAGGTTACCTACATAGTCCAAGTTCCCGCTAGGTAACCTAGATAGTCCTAGTGCCCGTTACCTAACATAGATCGGCCAAGTGCCCGCTAGGCAACCTACATAGTCCAAGTGCCCGTTCGTTAACCTAGAAATCCATGTGCCCGCTAGGTAACCTAGACAGTCCAAGTGCCCGCTACGTTACCTGCATAGTCCAAGTGCCCGTTAGGTAACCTAGATAGTCCAAGTGCCTGCTAGTTAACCTACATAGTCTAAGTGCCTGCTAAGTAACCTAGGTAGTCCAAGTGCCCGTTAGCTAACCTAGATAGTCCAAGTGATGGCTAGGGGACCTAAATAGTCAAAGTGACCACTAGGTAACCTAGATAGTCCAAGTTCCTGTTAGCTAACCTAGATAGTCCAAGTGCCCGCTAGGTAACCTACATAGTCCAAGGGCCCGCTCGTTAACCTAGTTCGTCCAAGTGTCTGCTAGTTAACCTATATAGTCCAAGTGCCCACTAAATAACCAAGATAGTCAAAATGCCCGCTAGGTAACCTACATAGTCCAAGTTCCCACTAGGTAACCTAGATAGTCCAAGTGCCCGTTACCTAACCTAGATAGTCCAAGTGCCCGGTAGGTAACCTACATAGTCCTAGTGCCCGCTAGTTAACCAACATTGTCCAAGTGCCCGAAACGGAACCCTCATAGTCCAAGTGCCCGTTAGTAACCTACATAGTCCAAATGCCTGATAGGGAACCTACATAATCCAAGTGTCCGCTAGGGAATTTACATAGTACAAGTGCCCGTTAGTGAACTTAGATAGTCCAAGTGCCCGCTAGTTAACCTAGATAGTCCAAGTACCCGCTAGGTAACCTAGATAGTCAAAGAGCCCTTTAGGTAACCTAGATAGTCCAAGTGCCCGCTAGGTAACCTACATAGACCAAGTGCCCGCTAGGTAACCTAGATAGTCAAAGTGCCCGTTAGGTAACTTATATAGTCCAAGTGCCGCTATGTAACTTACATAGTCAAAGTGCCTGCTAGGTAACCTAGATAGACCAAGTTCCTGTTAGCTAACCTAGATAGTCCAAGTGCCCGCTAGGTAACCTACATAGTCTAAGGGCCCGCTCGTTAACCTAGTACGTCCAAGTGCCTGCTAGGTTACCTGCATAGTCCTAGTGCCCGTTAGGCAACCTAGATAGTCCAAGTGCCCGCTAGGTAACCTACATAGTCCAAGTGACCGCTAGGTAGCCTAGATAGTCCAAATTCCCGTTAGCTAACATACATAGTCCAAGTGCCCGCTAGGTAACCTACATAGTCCAAGTGCCCGTTCGTTAACCTGGGTAGTCCAAGTGCCCGCTAGGTAACTTAGACAGTCCAAGTGCCTGCTAGGTCAACTACATAGTCCAAGTCCCCGTTCGCTAACCTAGATAGTGCAAGTGCCTGCTAGGTAACCTACATAGTCCAAGGGCCCACTAGTTAACCTAGATCATCCAAATGTCCTGTGGGTAACCTACATAGTCCAAGTGCCCGCTACGTAACCTAGATAGTCGAAGTGCCCGTTAGGTAACCTAGATAGTCCAAGTGCCCGCTAGGTAACCTACATATTCTAAGTGCCCGCTAGGTAACCTAGATAGTCCAAGTGCCCGTTAGCTAACATACATAGTCCAAGAGCACGCTAGGTAACCTACATAGTCCAAGAGCCCGTTCGTTAACCTAGATAGTCCAAGTGCCCGCTAGGTAACCTAGACAGTACAAGTGCCTGGTAGGTCACCTACATAATCCAAGTCCCCGTTCGCTAACCAAGATAGTCCAAGTGCCGGCTAGGTAACTTACTTAGTCCAAGTGCCCGCTAGGTAAGCTACAAGTCCAAGGGCCCGCTAGTTAACCTACATAGTCCAAGGGCTCGCTAGTTAACCTTGATAGCCCTAGTGCCGGCTAGTTAACCTAGATAGTCCAAGTGCCCGCTAGTTAACCTACATAGTCCAAGGGCCCACAAGCAAACCTAGATCGTCCTAATGTCCTCTAGTTCACCTACATAGTCCAAGTGCCCGCTACGTAACCTAGATAGTCCAAGTGCCCGCTAGGTAACCTACATAGTCCAAGTGCCCATTAGCTAACATACATAGTCCAAGTGCCCGTTAGAGAACTTACATAGTCAAAGGGCCTGCTATGGAACCTACATAGTCCAAGTGCCCGCTAGAGAACCTTCATAGTCAGAGTGCCTGCTAGGGAACCTGCATAGTGCAAGTGCCCTTTAGGGAACCTATGTAGTCCAAGTGCCCGCTAGGGAACCTAGATACTCCAAGTGCCCGCTAGGTAACCTACAAAGTCCAAGTGCCCGCTAGATAATCTATATAGTCCAAATGCCCGCTAGGGCACCTACATATTCCAAGTGCACGCTAATTAACCTACATAGTACAAGTGCCCGTTAGCTAACCTAGATAGTCCAAGGGCCAAATAGTTAACCTACATGGTTCAAGTGCCCGCTAGGTAACCTAGCTAATCCAAGTGTCCGCTAGTTAACCTATATCCTCCAAGTGCCCACTAGTTAACCTAGATGGTCTAAGTGCCCGCTGGTTAACCTACATAGTCCAAGGGCCTGCTAGTTAACCTACATAGTGCAAGGGCCCGCTAGTTAACCTACATAGTCCTAGTGCCCGCTAGGTAACCTACATAGTCCAAGTGCAACACGGGAACCTACATAATCCAAGTGCCCGCTAGGGAACCTACATAGTCCAAATGCCCGTTAGGAAGCCTAGATAGTCCAAATGCCCACTAGGGTACCCACATAGTCCAAGTGCCCGCAAGGGAACCTACATAGTCAAAGTGCCCGCTAGGGAACCTGCATCGTCCAAGTGCCCGTTAGCTAACATACATAGTCCAAGAGCACGCTAGGTAACCTACATAGTCCAAGTGCCCGTTCGTTAACCTAGATAGTCCAAGTGCCCGCTAGGTAACCTAGACAGTACAAATGCCTGGTAGGTCACCTACATAATCCAAGTCCCCGTTTGCTAACCAAGATACTCCAAGTGCCGGCTAGGTTACCTGCATAGTCCTAGTGCCCGTTAGGCAACCTAGATAGTCCAAGTGCCCGCTAGGTAACCTACATAGTCCAAGTGACCGCTAGGTAGCCTAGATAGTCCAAATTCCCGTTAGCTAACATACATAGTCCAAGTGCCCGCTAGGTAACATACATAGTCCAAGTGCCCGTTCATTAACCTAGATAGTCCAAGTGCCCGCTGGGTAACTTAGACAGTCCAAGTGCCTGCTAGGTCAACTACATAGTCCAAGTCCCCGTTCGCTAACCTAGATAGTGCAAGTGCCTGCTAGGTAACCTACATAGTCCAAGGGCCCACTAGTTAACCTAGATCATCCAAATGTCCTGTGGGTAACCTACATAGTCCAAGTGCCCGCTACGTAACCTAGATAGTCGAAGTGCCCGTTAGGTAACCTAGATAGTCCAAGTGCCCGCTAGGTAACCTACATATTCCAAGTGCCCGCTAGGTAACCTAGATAGTCCAAGTGCCCGTTAGCTAACATACATAGTCCAAGAGCACGCTAGGTAACCTACATAGTCCAAGTGCCCGTTCGTTAACCTAGATAGTCCAAGTGCCCGCTAGGTAACCTAGACAGTACAAGTGCCTGGTAGGTCACCTACATAATCCAAGTCCCCGTTCGCTAACCAAGATAGTCCAAGTGCCGGCTAGGTAACTTACTTAGTCCAAGTGCCCGCTAGGTAAGCTACAAGTCCAAGGGCCCGCTAGTTAACCTGCATAGTCCAAGGGCTCGCTAGTTAACCTTGATAGCCCAAGTGCCGGCTAGTTAACCTAGATAGTCCAAGTGCCCGCTAGTTAACCTACATAGTCCAAGGGCCCACTAGTTAACCTAGATCGTCCTAATGTCCTCTAGTTCACCTACATAGTCCAAGTGCCCGCTACGTAACCTAGATAGTCCAAGTGCCCGCTAGGTAACCTACATAGTCCAAGTGCCCATTAGCTAACATACATAGTCCAAGTGCCCGTTAGAGAACTTACATAGTCAAAGGGCCTGCTATGGAACCTACATAGTCCAAGTGCCCGCTAGAGAACCTTCATAGTCAGAGTGCCTGCTAGGGAACCTGCATAGTGCAAGTGCCCTTTAGGGAACCTATGTAGTCCAAGTGCCCGCTAGGGAACCTAGATACTCCAAGTGCCCGCTAGGTAACCTACAAAGTCCAAGTGCCCGCTAGATAATCTATATAGTCCAAATGCCCGCTAGGGCACCTACATATTCCAAGTGCACGCTAATTAACCTACATAGTCCAAGTGCCCGTTCGTTAACCTAGATAGTCCAAGTGCCCGCTAGGTAACCTAGACAGTACAAGTGCCTGGTAGGTCACCTACATAATCCAATTCCCCGTTCGCTAACCAAGATAGTCCAAGTGCCGGCTAGGTAACTTACTTAGTCCAAGTGCCCGCTAGGTAAGCTACAAGTCCAAGGGCCCGCTAGTTAACCTACATAGTCCAAGGGCTCGCTAGTTAACCTTGATAGCCCAAGTGCCGGCTAGTTAACCTAGATAGTCCAAGTGCCCGCTAGTTAACCTACATAGTCCGAGGGCCCACTAGTTAACCTAGATCGTCCTAATGTCCTCTAGTTCACCTACATAGTCCAAGTGCCCGCTACGTAACCTAGATAGTCCAAGTGCCCGCTAGGTAACCTACATAGTCCAAGTGCCCGTTAGCTAACATACATAGTCCAAGTGCCCGTTAGAGAACGTACATAGTCAAAGGGCCTGCTATGGAACCTACATAGTCCAAGTGCCCGCTAGAGAACCTTCATAGTCAGAGTGCCTGCTAGGGAACCTGCATAGTGCAAGTGCCCTTTAGGGAACCTATGTAGTCCAAGTGCCCGCTAGGGAACCTAGATACTCCAAGTGCCCGCTAGGTAACCTACAAAGTCCAAGTGCCCGCTAGATAATCTATATAGTCCAAATGCCCGCTAGGGCACCTACATATTCCAAGTGCACGCTAATTAACCTACATAGTCCAAGTGCCCGTTAGCTAACCTAGATAGTCCAAGGGCCAAATAGTTAACCTACATGGTTCAAGTGCCCGCTAGGTAACCTAGCTAATCCAAGTGTCCGCTAGTTAACCTATATCCTCCAAGTGCCCACTAGTTAACCTAGATGGTCTAAGTGCCCGCTGGTTAACCTACATAGTCCAAGGGCCCGCTAGGTAACCTACATAGTCCAAGGGCCCACTAGTTAACCTAGATCGTCCTAATGTCCTCTAGTTCACCTACATAGTCCAAGTGCCCGCTACGTAACCTAGATAGTCCAAGTGCCCGCTAGGTAACCTACATAGTCCAAGTGCCCGTTAGCTAACATACATAGTCCAAGTGCCCGTTAGAGAACTTACATTGTCAAAGGGCCTGCTATGGAACCTACATAGTCCAAGTGCCCGCTAGAGAACCTTCATAGTCAGAGTGCCTGCTAGGGAACCTGCATAGTGCAAGTGCCCTTTAGGGAACCTATGTAGTCCAAGTGCCCGCTAGGGAACCTAGATACTCCAAGTGCCCGATAGGTCAACTACATAGTCCAAGTCCCCGTTCGCTAACCTAGATAGTGCAAGTGCCTGCTAGGTAACCTACATTGTCCAAGGGCCCACTAGTTAACCTAGATCGTCCTAATGTCCTCTAGTTCACCTACATAGTCCAAGTGCCCGCTACGTAACCTAGATAGTCGAAGTGCCCGTTAGGTAACCTAGATAGTCCAAGTGCCCGCTAGGTAACCTACATATTCCAAGTGCCCGCTAGGTAACCTAGATAGTCCAAGTGCCCGTTAGCTAACATACATAGTCCAAGAGCACGCTAGGTAACCTACATAGTCCAAGTCCCCGTTCGCTAACCAAGATAGTCCAAGTGCCGGCTAGGTAACTTACTTAGTCCAAGTGCCCGCTAGGTAAGCTACAAGTCCAAGGGCCCGCTAGTTAACCTACATAGTCCAAGGGCTCGCTAGTTAACCTTGATAGCCCACGTGCCGGCTAGTTAACCTAGATAGTCCAAGTGCCCGCTAGTTAACCTACATAGTCCAAGGGCCCACAAGTTAACCTAGATCGTCCTAATGTCCTCTAGTTCACCTACATAGTCCAAGTGCCCGCTACGTAACCTAGATAGTCCAAGTGCCCGCTAGGTAACCTACATAGTCCAAGTGCCCGTTAGCTAACATACATAGTCCAAGTGCCCGTTAGAGAACTTACATAGTCAAAGGGCCTGCTATGGAACCTACATAGTCCAAGTGCCCGCTAGAGAACCTTCATAGTCAGAGTGCCTGCTAGGGAACCTGCATAGTGCAAGTGCCCTTTAGGGAACCTATGTAGTCCAAGTGCCCTCTAGGGAACCTAGATACTCCAAGTGCCCGCTAGGTAACCTACAAAGTCCAAGTGCCCGCTAGATAATCTATATAGTCCAAATGCCCGCTAGGGCACCTACATAGTCCAAGTGCACGCTAATTAACCTACATAGTCCAAGTGCCCGTTAGCTACCTTGATAGTCCAAGGGCCAAATAGTTAACCTACATGGTTCAAGTGCCCGCTAGGTAACCTAGCTAATCCAAGTGTCCTCTAGTTAACCTATATCGTGAAGTGCCCGCTAGTTAACCTAGATCGTCCAAGTGCCCGTTAAGTAACCTAGATAGTCCAAGTGCCCGCTAGGTTACCTACAAAGTCCAAGTTCCCGCTAGGTAACCTAGATAGTCCTAGTGCCCGTTACCTAACATAGATCGGCCAAGTGCCCGCTAGGCAACCTACATAGTCCAAGTGCCCGTTCGTTAACCTAGAAATCCATGTGCCCGCTAGGTAACCTAGACAGTCCAAGTGCCCGCTAGGTTACCTGCATAGTCCAAGTGCCCGTTAGGTAACCTAGATAGTCCAAGTGCCTGCTAGTTAACCTACATAGTCTAAGTGCCTGCTAAGTAACCTAGGTAGTCCAAGTGCCCGTTAGCTAACCTAGATAGTCCAAGTGATGGCTAGGGGACCTAAATAGTCAAAGTGACCACTAGGTAACCTAGATAGTCCAAGTTCCTGTTAGCTAACCTAGATAGTCCAAGTGCCCGCTAGGTAACCTACATAGTCCAAGGGCCCGCTCGTTAACCTAGTTCGTCCAAGTGTCTGCTAGTTAACCTATATAGTCCAAGTGCCCACTAAATAACCAAGATAGTCAAAATGCCCGCTAGGTAACCTACATAGTCCAAGTTCCCACTAGGTAACCTAGATAGTCCAAGTGCCCGTTACCTAACCTAGATAGTCCAAGTGCCCGGTAGGTAACCTACATAGTCCTAGTGCCCGCTAGTTAACCAACATTGTCCAAGTGCCCGAAACGGAACCCTCATAGTCCAAGTGCCCGTTAGGTAACCTACATAGTCCAAATGCCCGCTAGTAACCTACAGAGTCCAAGTGCCTGATAGGGAACCTACATAATCCAAGTGTCCGCTAGGGAATTTACATAGTACAAGTGCCCGTTAGTGAACTTAGATAGTCCAAGTGCCCGCTAGTTAACCTAGATAGTCCAAGTACCCGCTAGGTAACCTAGATAGTCAAAGAGCCCTTTAGGTAACCTAGATAGTCCATGTGCCCGCTAGGTAACCTACATAGACCAAGTGCCCGCTAGGTAACCTAGATAGTCAAAGTGCCCGTTAGGTAACTTATATAGTCCAAGTGCCGCTATGTAACTTACATAGTCAAAGTGCCTGCTAGGTAACCTAGATAGACCAAGTTCCTGTTAGCTAACCTAGATAGTCCAAGTGCCCGCTAGGTAACCTACATAGTCTAAGGGCCCGCTCGTTAACCTAGTACGTCCAAGTGCCTGCTAGGTTACCTGCATAGTCCTAGTGCCCGTTAGGCAACCTAGATAGTCCAAGTGCCCGCTAGGTAACCTACATAGTCCAAGTGACCGCTAGGTAGCCTAGATAGTCCAAATTCCCGTTAGCTAACATACATAGTCCAAGTGCCCGCTAGGTAACCTACATAGTCCAAGTGCCCGTTCGTTAACCTGGGTAGTCCAAGTGCCCGCTAGGTAACTTAGACAGTCCAAGTGCCTGCTAGGTCAACTACATAGTCCAAGTCCCCGTTCGCTAACCTAGATAGTGCAAGTGCCTGCTAGGTAACCTACATAGTCCAAGGGCCCACTAGTTAACCTAGATCATCCAAATGTCCTGTGGGTAACCTACATAGTCCAAGTGCCCGCTACGTAACCTAGATAGTCGAAGTGCCCGTTAGGTAACCTAGATAGTCCAAGTGCCCGCTAGGTAACCTACATATTCTAAGTGCCCGCTAGGTAACCTAGATAGTCCAAGTGCCCGTTAGCTAACATACATAGTCCAAGAGCACGCTAGGTAACCTACATAGTCCAAGTGCCCGTTCGTTAACCTAGATAGTCCAAGTGCCCGCTAGGTAACCTAGACAGTACAAGTGCCTGGTAGGTCACCTACATAATCCAAGTCCCCGTTCGCTAACCAAGATAGTCCAAGTGCCGGCTAGGTAACTTACTTAGTCCAAGTGCCCGCTAGGTAAGCTACAAGTCCAAGGGCCCGCTAGTTAACCTACATAGTCCAAGGGCTCGCTAGTTAACCTTGATAGCCCAAGTGCCGGCTAGTTAACCTAGATAGTCCAAGTGCCCGCTAGTTAACCTACATAGTCCAAGGGCCCACAAGCAAACCTAGATCGTCCTAATGTCCTCTAGTTCACCTACATAGTCCAAGTGCCCGCTAGGTAACCTACATAGTCCAAGTGCCCATTAGCTAACATACATAGTCCAAGTGCCCGTTAGAGAACTTACATAGTCAAAGGGCCTGCTATGGAACCTACATAGTCCAAGTGCCCGCTAGAGAACCTTCATAGTCAGAGTGCCTGCTAGGGAACCTGCATAGTGCAAGTGCCCTTTAGGGAACCTATGTAGTCCAAGTGCCCGCTAGGGAACCTAGATACTCCAAGTGCCCGCTAGGTAACCTACAAAGTCCAAGTGCCCGCTAGATAATCTATATAGTCCAAATGCCCGCTAGGGCACCTACATATTCCAAGTGCACGCTAATTAACCTACATAGTCCAAGTGCCCGTTAGCTAACCTAGATAGTCCAAGGGCCAAATAGTTAACCTACATGGTTCAAGTGCCCGCTAGGTAACCTAGCTAATCCAAGTGTCCGCTAGTTAACCTATATCCTCCAAGTGCCCACTAGTTAACCTAGATGGTCTAAGTGCCCGCTGGTTAACCTACATAGTCCAAGGGCCTGCTAGTTAACCTACATAGTGCAAGGGCCCGCTAGTTAACCTACATAGTCCTAGTGCCCGCTAGGTAACCTACATAGTCCAAGTGCAACACGGGAACCTACATAATCCAAGTGCCCGCTAGGGAACCTACATAGTCCAAATGCCCGTTAGGAAGCCTAGATAGTCCAAATGCCCACTAGGGTACCCACATAGTCCAAGTGCCCGCAAGGGAACCTACATAGTCAAAGTGCCCGCTAGGGAACCTGCATCGTCCAAGTGCCCGTTAGCTAACATACATAGTCCAAGAGCACGCTAGGTAACCTACATAGTCCAAGTGCCCGTTCGTTAACCTAGATAGTCCAAGTGCCCGCTAGGTAACCTAGACAGTACAAATGCCTGGTAGGTCACCTACATAATCCAAGTCCCCGTTTGCTAACCAAGATACTCCAAGTGCCGGCTAGGTTACCTGCATAGTCCTAGTGCCCGTTAGGCAACCTAGATAGTCCAAGTGCCCGCTAGGTAACCTACATAGTCCAAGTGACCGCTAGGTAGCCTAGATAGTCCAAATTCCCGTTAGCTAACATACATAGTCCAAGTGCCCGCTAGGTAACATACATAGTCCAAGTGCCCGTTCATTAACCTAGATAGTCCAAGTGCCCGCTAGGTAACTTAGACAGTCCAAGTGCCTGCTAGGTCAACTACATAGTCCAAGTCCCCGTTCGCTAACCTAGATAGTGCAAGTGCCTGCTAGGTAACCTACATAGTCCAAGGGCCCACTAGTTAACCTAGATCATCCAAATGTCCTGTGGGTAACCTACATAGTCCAAGTGCCCGCTACGTAACCTAGATAGTCGAAGTGCCCGTTAGGTAACCTAGATAGTCCAAGTGCCCGCTAGGTAACCTACATATTCCAAGTGCCCGCTAGGTAACCTAGATAGTCCAAGTGCCCGTTAGCTAACATACATAGTCCAAGAGCACGCTAGGTAACCTACATAGTCCAAGTGCCCGTTCGTTAACCTAGATAGTCCAAGTGCCCGCTAGGTAACCTAGACAGTACAAGTGCCTGGTAGGTCACCTACATAATCCAAGTCCCCGTTCGCTAACCAAGATAGTCCAAGTGCCGGCTAGGTAACTTACTTAGTCCAAGTGCCCGCTAGGTAAGCTACAAGTCCAAGGGCCCGCTAGTTAACCTGCATAGTCCAAGGGCTCGCTAGTTAACCTTGATAGCCCAAGTGCCGGCTAGTTAACCTAGATAGTCCAAGTGCCCGCTAGTTAACCTACATAGTCCAAGGGCCCACTAGTTAACCTAGATCGTCCTAATGTCCTCTAGTTCACCTACATAGTCCAAGTGCCCGCTACGTAACCTAGATAGTCCAAGTGCCCGCTAGGTAACCTACATAGTCCAAGTGCCCATTAGCTAACATACATAGTCCAAGTGCCCGTTAGAGAACTTACATAGTCAAAGGGCCTGCTATGGAACCTACATAGTCCAAGTGCCCGCTAGAGAACCTTCATAGTCAGAGTGCCTGCTAGGGAACCTGCATAGTGCAAGTGCCCTTTAGGGAACCTATGTAGTCCAAGTGCCCGCTAGGGAACCTAGATACTCCAAGTGCCCGCTAGGTAACCTACAAAGTCCAAGTGCCCGCTAGATAATCTATATAGTCCAAATGCCCGCTAGGGCACCTACATATTCCAAGTGCACGCTAATTAACCTACATAGTCCAAGTGCCCGTTCGTTAACCTAGATAGTCCAAGTGCCCGCTAGGTAACCTAGACAGTACAAGTGCCTGGTAGGTCACCTACATAATCCAAGTCCCCGTTCGCTAACCAAGATAGTCCAAGTGCCGGCTAGGTAACTTACTTAGTCCAAGTGCCCGCTAGGTAAGCTACAAGTCCAAGGGCCCGCTAGTTAACCTACATAGTCCAAGGGCTCGCTAGTTAACCTTGATAGCCCAAGTGCCGGCTAGTTAACCTAGATAGTCCAAGTGCCCGCTAGTTAACCTACATAGTCCAAGGGCCCACTAGTTAACCTAGATCGTCCTAATGTCCTCTAGTTCACCTACATAGTCCAAGTGCCCGCTACGTAACCTAGATAGTCCAAGTGCCCGCTAGGTAACCTACATAGTCCAAGTGCCCATTAGCTAACATACATAGTCCAAGTGCCCGTTAGAGAACGTACATAGTCAAAGGGCCTGCTATGGAACCTACATAGTCCAAGTGCCCGCTAGAGAACCTTCATAGTCAGAGTGCCTGCTAGGGAACCTGCATAGTGCAAGTGCCCTTTAGGGAACCTATGTAGTCCAAGTGCCCGCTAGGGAACCTAGATACTCCAAGTGCCCGCTAGGTAACCTACAAAGTCCAAGTGCCCGCTAGATAATCTATATAGTCCAAATGCCCGCTAGGGCACCTACATATTCCAAGTGCACGCTAATTAACCTACATAGTCCAAGTGCCCGTTAGCTAACCTAGATAGTCCAAGGGCCAAATAGTTAACCTACATGGTTCAAGTGCCCGCTAGGTAACCTAGCTAATCCAAGTGTCCGCTAGTTAACCTATATCCTCCAAGTGCCCACTAGTTAACCTAGATGGTCTAAGTGCCCGCTGGTTAACCTACATAGTCCAAGGGCCTGCTAGTTAACCTACATAGTGCAAGGGCCCGCTAGTTAACCTACATAGTCCTAGTGCCCGCTAGGTAACCTACATAGTCCAAGGGCCCACTAGTTAACCTAGATCGTCCTAATGTCCTCTAGTTCACCTACATAGTCCAAGTGCCCGCTACGTAACCTAGATAGTCCAAGTGCCCGCTAGGTAACCTACATAGTCCAAGTGCCCGTTAGCTAACATACATAGTCCAAGTGCCCGTTAGAGAACTTACATAGTCAAAGGGCCTGCTATGGAACCTACATAGTCCAAGTGCCCGCTAGAGAACCTTCATAGTCAGAGTGCCTGCTAGGGAACCTGCATAGTGCAAGTGCCCTTTAGGGAACCTATGTAGTCCAAGTGCCCGCTAGGGAACCTAGATACTCCAAGTGCCCGCTAGGTCAACTACATAGTCCAAGTCCCCGTTCGCTAACCTAGATAGTGCAAGTGCCTGCTAGGTAACCTACATTGTCCAAGGGCCCACTAGTTAACCTAGATCGTCCTAATGTCCTCTAGTTCACCTACATAGTCCAAGTGCCCGCTACGTAACCTAGATAGTCGAAGTGCCCGTTAGGTAACCTAGATAGTCCAAGTGCCCGCTAGGTAACCTACATATTCCAAGTGCCCGCTAGGTAACCTAGATAGTCCAAGTGCCCGTTAGCTAACATACATAGTCCAAGAGCACGCTAGGTAACCTACATAGTCCAAGTCCCCGTTCGCTAACCAAGATAGTCCAAGTGCCGGCTAGGTAACTTACTTAGTCCAAGTGCCCGCTAGGTAAGCTACAAGTCCAAGGGCCCGCTAGTTAACCTGCATAGTCCAAGGGCTCGCTAGTTAACCTTGATAGCCCACGTGCCGGCTAGTTAACCTAGATAGTCCAAGTGCCCGCTAGTTAACCTACATAGTCCAAGGGCCCACAAGTTAACCTAGATCGTCCTAATGTCCTCTAGTTCACCTACATAGTCCAAGTGCCCGCTACGTAACCTAGATAGTCCAAGTGCCCGCTAGGTAACCTACATAGTCCAAGTGCCCGTTAGCTAACATACATAGTCCAAGTGCCCGTTAGAGAACTTACATAGTCAAAGGGCCTGCTATGGAACCTACATAGTCCAAGTGCCCGCTAGAGAACCTTCATAGTCAGAGTGCCTGCTAGGGAACCTGCATAGTGCAAGTGCCCTTTAGGGAACCTATGTAGTCCAAGTGCCCGCTAGGGAACCTAGATACTCCAAGTGCCCGCTAGGTAACCTACAAAGTCCAAGTGCCCGCTAGATAATCTATATAGTCCAAATGCCCGCTAGGGCACCTACATAGTCCAAGTGCACGCTAATTAACCTACATAGTCCAAGTGCCCGTTAGCTACCTTGATAGTCCAAGGGCCAAATAGTTAACCTACATGGTTCAAGTGCCCGCTAGGTAACCTAGCTAATCCAAGTGTCCTCTAGTTAACCTATATCGTGAAGTGCCCGCTAGTTAACCTAGATCGTCCAAGTGCCCGTTAAGTAACCTAGATAGTCCAAGTGCCCGCTAGGTTACCTACATAGTCCAAGTTCCCGCTAGGTAACCTAGATAGTCCTAGTGCCCGTTACCTAACATAGATCGGCCAAGTGCCCGCTAGGCAACCTACATAGTCCAAGTGCCTGTTCGTTAACCTAGAAATCCATGTGCCCGCTAGGTAACCTAGACAGTCCAAGTGCCCGCTAGGTTACCTGCATAGTCCAAGTGCCCGTTAGGTAACCTAGATAGTCCAAGTGCCTGCTAGTTAACCTACATAGTCTAAGTGCCTGCTAAGTAACCTAGGTAGTCCAAGTGCCCGTTAGCTAACCTAGATAGTCCAAGTGATGGCTAGGGGACCTAAATAGTCAAAGTGACCACTAGGTAACCTAGATAGTCCAAGTTCCTGTTAGCTAACCTAGATAGTCCAAGTGCCCGCTAGGTAACCTACATAGTCCAAGGGCCCGCTCGTTAACCTAGTTCGTCCAAGTGTCTGCTAGTTAACCTATATAGTCCAAGTGCCCACTAAATAACCAAGATAGTCAAAATGCCCGCTAGGTAACCTACATAGTCCAAGTTCCCACTAGGTAACCTAGATAGTCCAAGTGCCCGTTACCTAACCTAGATAGTCCAAGTGCCCGGTAGGTAACCTACATAGTCCTAGTGCCCGCTAGTTAACCAACATTGTCCAAGTGCCCGAAACGGAACCCTCATAGTCCAAGTGCCCGTTAGGTAACCTACATAGTCCAAATGCCCGCTAGTAACCTACATAGTCCAAGTGCCTGATAGGGAACCTACATAATCCAAGTGTCCGCTAGGGAATTTACATAGTACAAGTGCCCGTTAGTGAACTTAGATAGTCCAAGTGCCCGCTAGTTAACCTAGATAGTCCAAGTACCCGCTAGGTAACCTAGATAGTCAAAGAGCCCTTTAGGTAACCTAGATAGTCCAAGTGCCCGCTAGGTAACCTACATAGACCAAGTGCCCGCTAGGTAACCTAGATAGTCAAAGTGCCCGTTAGGTAACTTATATAGTCCAAGTGCCGCTATGTAACTTACATAGTCAAAGTGCCTGCTAGGTAACCTAGATAGACCAAGTTCCTGTTAGCTAACCTAGATAGTCCAAGTGCCCGCTAGGTAACCTACATAGTCTAAGGGCCCGCTCGTTAACCTAGTACGTCCAAGTGCCTGCTAGGTTACCTGCATAGTCCTAGTGCCCGTTAGGCAACCTAGATAGTCCAAGTGCCCGCTAGGTAACCTACATAGTCCAAGTGACCGCTAGGTAGCCTAGATAGTCCAAATTCCCGTTAGCTAACATACATAGTCCAAGTGCCCGCTAGGTAACCTACATAGTCCAAGTGCCCGTTCGTTAACCTGGGTAGTCCAAGTGCCCGCTAGGTAACTAAGACAGTCCAAGTGCCTGCTAGGTCAACTACATAGTCCAAGTCCCCGTTCGCTAACCTAGATAGTGCAAGTGCCTGCTAGGTAACCTACATAGTCCAAGGGCCCACTAGTTAACCTAGATCATCCAAATGTCCTGTGGGTAACCTACATAGTCCAAGTGCCCGCTACGTAACCTAGATAGTCGAAGTGCCCGTTAGGTAACCTAGATAGTCCAAGTGCCCGCTAGGTAACCTACATATTCTAAGTGCCCGCTAGGTAACCTAGATAGTCCAAGTGCCCGTTAGCTAACATACATAGTCCAAGAGCACGCTAGGTAACCTACATAGTCCAAGAGCCCGTTCGTTAACCTAGATAGTCCAAGTGCCCGCTAGGTAACCTAGACAGTACAAGTGCCTGGTAGGTCACCTACATAATCCAAGTCCCCGTTCGCTAACCAAGATAGTCCAAGTGCCGGCTAGGTAACTTACTTAGTCCAAGTGCCCGCTAGGTAAGCTACAAGTCCAAGGGCCCGCTAGTTAACCTACATAGTCCAAGGGCTCGCTAGTTAACCTTGATAGCCCAAGTGCCGGCTAGTTAACCTAGATAGTCCAAGTGCCCGCTAGTTAACCTACATAGTCCAAGGGCCCACAAGCAAACCTAGATCGTCCTAATGTCCTCTAGTTCACCTACATAGTCCAAGTGCCCGCTACGTAACCTAGATAGTCCAAGTGCCCGCTAGGTAACCTACATAGTCCAAGTGCCCATTAGCTAACATACATAGTCCAAGTGCCCGTTAGAGAACTTACATAGTCAAAGGGCCTGCTATGGAACCTACATAGTCCAAGTGCCCGCTAGAGAACCTTCATAGTCAGAGTGCCTGCTAGGGAACCTGCATAGTGCAAGTGCCCTTTAGGGAACCTATGTAGTCCAAGTGCCCGCTAGGGAACCTAGATACTCCAAGTGCCCGCTAGGTAACCTACAAAGTCCAAGTGCCCGCTAGATAATCTATATAGTCCAAATGCCCGCTAGGGCACCTACATATTCCAAGTGCACGCTAATTAACCTACATAGTCCAAGTGCCCGTTAGCTAACCTAGATAGTCCAAGGGCCAAATAGTTAACCTACATGGTTCAAGTGCCCGCTAGGTAACCTAGCTAATCCAAGTGTCCGCTAGTTAACCTATATCCTCCAAGTGCCCACTAGTTAACCTAGATGGTCTAAGTGCCCGCTGGTTAACCTACATAGTCCAAGGGCCTGCTAGTTAACCTACATAGTGCAAGGGCCCGCTAGTTAACCTACATAGTCCTAGTGCCCGCTAGGTAACCTACATAGTCCAAGTGCAACACGGGAACCTACATAATCCAAGTGCCCGCTAGGGAACCTACATAGTCCAAATGCCCGTTAGGAAGCCTAGATAGTCCAAATGCCCACTAGGGTACCCACATAGTCCAAGTGCCCGCAAGGGAACCTACATAGTCAAAGTGCCCGCTAGGGAACCTGCATCGTCCAAGTGCCCGTTAGCTAACATACATAGTCCAAGAGCACGCTAGGTAACCTACATAGTCCAAGTGCCCGTTCGTTAACCTAGATAGTCCAAGTGCCCGCTAGGTAACCTAGACAGTACAAATGCCTGGTAGGTCACCTACATAATCCAAGTCCCCGTTTGCTAACCAAGATACTCCAAGTGCCGGCTAGGTTACGTGCATAGTCCTAGTGCCCGTTAGGCAACCTAGATAGTCCAAGTGCCCGCTAGGTAACCGACATAGTCCAAGTGACCGCTAGGTAGCCTAGATAGTCCAAATTCCCGTTAGCTAACATACATAGTCCAAGTGCCCGCTAGGTAACATACATAGTCCAAGTGCCCGTTCATTAACCTAGATAGTCCAAGTGCCCGCTAGGTAACTTAGACAGTCCAAGTGCCTGCTAGGTCAACTACATAGTCCAAGTCCCCGTTCGCTAACCTAGATAGTGCAAGTGCCTGCTAGGTAACCTACATAGTCCAAGGGCCCACTAGTTAACCTAGATCATCCAAATGTCCTGTGGGTAACCTACATAGTCCAAGTGCCCGCTACGTAACCTAGATAGTCGAAGTGCCCGTTAGGTAACCTAGATAGTCCAAGTGCCCGCTAGGTAACCTACATATTCCAAGTGCCCGCTAGGTAACCTAGATAGTCCAAGTGCCCGTTAGCTAACATACATAGTCCAAGAGCACGCTAGGTAACCTACATAGTCCAAGTGCCCGTTCGTTAACCTAGATAGTCCAAGTGCCCGCTAGGTAACCTAGACAGTACAAGTGCCTGGTAGGTCACCTACATAATCCAAGTCCCCGTTCGCTAACCAAGATAGTCCAAGTGCCGGCTAGGTAACTTACTTAGTCCAAGTGCCCGCTAGGTAAGCTACAAGTCCAAGGGCCCGCTAGTTAACCTGCATAGTCCAAGGGCTCGCTAGTTAACCTTGATAGCCCAAGTGCCGGCTAGTTAACCTAGATAGTCCAAGTGCCCGCTAGTTAACCTACATAGTCCAAGGGCCCACTAGTTAACCTAGATCGTCCTAATGTCCTCTAGTTCACCTACATAGTCCAAGTGCCCGCTACGTAACCTAGATAGTCCAAGTGCCCGCTAGGTAACCTACATAGTCCAAGTGCCCATTAGCTAACATACATAGTCCAAGTGCCCGTTAGAGAACTTACATAGTCAAAGGGCCTGCTATGGAACCTACATAGTCCAAGTGCCCGCTAGAGAACCTTCATAGTCAGAGTGCCTGCTAGGGAACCTGCATAGTGCAAGTGCCCTTTAGGGAACCTATGTAGTCCAAGTGCCCGCTAGGGAACCTAGATACTCCAAGTGCCCGCTAGGTAACCTACAAAGTCCAAGTGCCCGCTAGATAATCTATATAGTCCAAATGCCCGCTAGGGCACCTACATATTCCAAGTGCACGCTAATTAACCTACATAGTCCAAGTGCCCGTTAGCTAACCTAGATAGTCCAAGGGCCAAATAGTTAACCTACATGGTTCAAGTGCCCGCTAGGTAACCTAGCTAATCCAAGTGTCCGCTAGTTAACCTATATCCTCCAAATGCTCACTAGTTAACCTAGATGGTCTAAGTGCCCGCTGGTTAACCTACATAGTCCAAGGGCCTGCTAGTTAACCTACATAGTGCAAGGGCCCGCTAGTTAACCTACATAGTCCAAGTGCCCGCTAGGTAACCTACATAGTCCAAGTGCAAGACGGGAACCTACATAATCCAAGTGCCCGCTAGGGAACCTACATAGTCCAAATGCCCGTTAGGAAGCCTAGATAGTCCAAATGCCCACTAGGGTACCCACATAGTCCAAGTGCCCGCTAGGGAACCTACATAGTCAAAGTGCCCGCTAGGGAACCTGCATCGTCCAAGTGCCCGCTAGTTAACCTAGATTGCCCAAGTTCCTGTTAGCTAACCTACATAGTCCAAGTGCCCGTTCGTTAACCTAGATTGTCCAAGTGCCCGCTTGGTAACCAACATAGTCCAAGTGCCCGCTAGGTAATTGAGATAGTCCAAGTGCCCGTTAGCTAACAGAGATAGTCCAAGTGCCCGCCAAGTAACCACATAGTCCAAGTGCCCGTTCGTTAACCTAGATAGTCCAAGTGCCCGCTAGGTAACCTACATATTCCAAGTGCCCGTTTGCTAACCTAGATCGTCAAAGTGCCCGCTAGTTAACCTACATAGTCCAAGGGCCCGCTAGTTAACCTAGATAGTCCAAGTGCCCGCTAGTTAACCTACATAGTACAAGGACCCACTAGATAACCTACATAGTGCTAGTGCCCGCTAGTTAACCTATATTGTCCAAGTCCCTGATCAGGAACCTACATAGTCCAAGTATCCGGTAGGTAACCTACATAGTCCAAATGCCCCCTAGTAACGTACATAGTCCAAGTGCCCGCTAGGGAACCTACATAGTCCAAGTGCCCGTTAGGTAACCCAGATAGTTCAAAGGCCTGCTAGGGAACCCACATAGTCCAAGTGCCCGTTCGTTAACCTAGAAATCCATGTGCCCGCTAGGTAACCTAGACAGTCCAAGTGCCCGCTAGGTTACCTGCATAGTCCAAGTGCCCGTTAGGTAACCTAGATAGTACAAGTGCCTGCTAGGTAACCTACATAGTGTAAGTGCCCGCTAGGTAACCTAGGTAGTCCAAGTGCCCGTTAGCTAACCTAGATAGTCCAAGTGCCGGCTAGGTGACCTAAATAGTCAAAGTGACCACTAGGTAACCTAGATAGTCCAAGTTCCTGTTAGCTAACCTAGATAGTCCAAGTGCCCGCTAGGTAACCTACATAGTCCAAGGGCCCGCTCGTTAACCTAGTTCGTCCACGTGTCCGCTAGTTAACCTATATAGTCCAAGTGCCCACTAAATAACCAAGATAGGCAAAATGCCCGCTAGGTAACCTACATAGTCCAAGTTCCCACTAGGTAACCTAGATAGTCCAAGTGCCCGTTACCTAACCTAGATAGTCCAAGTGCCCGCTAGGTAACCTACATAGTCCTAGTGCCCGCTAGTTAACCAACATTGTCCAAGTGCCCGATACGGAACCCTCATAGTCCAAGTGCCCGTTAGGTAACCTACATAGTCCAAATGCCAGCTAGTAACCTACATAGTCCAAGAGCCTGATAGGGAACCTACATAATACAAGTGTCCGCTAGGGAATTTACATAGTACAAGTGCCCGTTAGTGAACCTAGATAGTCCAAGTGCCCGCTAGTTAACCTAGATAGTCCAAGTACCCGCTAGGTAACCTAGATAGTCAAAGAGCCCTTTAGGTAACCTAGATATTCCAAGTGCCAGCTAGGTAACCTACATAGTCCAAGTGCCCGCTAGGTAACCTAGATAGTCAAAGTGCCCGTTAGGTAACCTATATAGTCCAAGTGCCGCTAGGTAACTTACATAGTCAAAGTTCCTGCTAGGTAACCTAGATAGAACAAGTTCCTGTTAGCTAACCTAGATAGTCCAAGTGCCCGCTAGGTAACCTACATAGTCTAAGGGCCCGCTCGTTAACCTAGTACGTCCAAGTGCCTGCTAGGTTACCTGCATAGTCCTAGTGCCCGTTAGGCAACCTAGATAGTCCAAGTGCCCGCTAGGTAACCTACATAGTCCAAGTGACCGCTAGGTAGCCTAGATAGTCCAAATTCCCGTTAGCTAACATACATAGTCCAAGTGCCCGCTAGGTAACCTACATAGTCCAAGTGCCCGTTCGTTAACCTAGATTGTCCAAGTGCCCGCTAGGTAACTTAGACAGTCCAAGTGCCTGCTAGGTCAACTACATAGTCCAAGTCCCCGTTCGCTAACCTAGATAGTGCAAGTGCCTGCTAGGTAACCTACTTAGTCCAAGGGCCCGCTAGTTAACCTAGATCATCCAAATGTCCTGTGGGTAACCTACATAGTCCAAGTGCCCGCTACGTAACCTAGATAGTCGAAGTGCCCGTTAGGTAACCTAGATAGTCCAAGTGCCCGCTAGGTAACCTACATATTCCAAGTGCCCGCTAGGTAACCTAGATAGTCCAAGTGCCCGTTAGCTAACATACATAGTCCAAGAGCACGCTAGGTAACCTACATAGTCCAAGTGCCCGTTCGTTAACCAAGATAGTCCAAGTGCCCGCTAGGTAACCTAGACAGTACAAGTGCCTGGTAGGTCACCTACATAATCCAAGTCCACGTTCGCTAACCTAGATAGTCCAAGTGCCGGCTAGGTAACTTACTTAGTCCAAGTGCCTGCTAGGTAAGCTACAAGTCCCAGGGCCCTCTAGTTAACCTACATAGTCCAAGGGCTCGCTAGTTAACCTTGATAGCCCAAGTGCAGGCTAGTTAACCTAGATAGTCCAAGTGCCCGCTAGTTAACCTACATAGTCCAAGGGCCCACTAGTTAACCTAGATCGTCCTAATGTCCTCTAGTTCACCTACATAGTCCAAGTGCCCGCTACGTAACCTAGATAGTCCAAGTGCCCGCTAGGTAACCTACATAGTCCAAGTGCCCGTTAGCTAACATACATAGTCCAAGTGCCCGTTAGAGAACTTACATAGTCAAAGGGCCTGCTATGGAACCTACATAGTCCAAGTGCCCGCTAGAGTACCTTCATAGTCAGAGTGCCTGCTAGGGAACCTGCATAGTGCAAGTGCCCTTTAGGGAACTTTTGTAGTCCAAGTGCCCGCTAGGGAACCTACAAAGTCCAAGTGCCCGCTAGATAATCTATATAGTCCAAATGCCCGCTAGGGCACCTACATAGTCCAAGTGCACGCTAATTAACCTACATAGTCCAAGTGCCCGTTAGCTAACCTAGATAGTCCAAGGGCCAAATAGTTAACCTACATGGTTCAAGTGCCCGCTAGGTAACCTAGCTAATCCAAGTGTCCGGTAGTTAACCTATATGCTCCAAGTGCCCACTAGTTAACCTAGATGGTCTAAGTGCCCGCTGGTTAACCTACATAGTCCAAGGGCCTGCTAGTTAACCTACATAGTGCAAGGGCCCGCTAGTTAACCTACATAGTCCTAGTGCCCGCTAGGTAACCTACATAGTCCAAGTGCAAGACGGGAACCTATATAATCCAAGTGCCCGCTAGGGCACCTACATAGTCCAAATGCCCGTTAGGAAGCCTAGATTGTCCAAATGCCCGCTAGGGAACCTACATAGTCAAAGTGCCCGCTAGGGAACCTGCATCGTCCAAGTGCCCGCTAGTTAACCTAGATTGTCCAAGTTCCTGTTAGCTAACCTACATAGTCCAAGTGCCCGTTCGTTAACCTAGATTGTCCAATGCCCGCTAGGTAACCAACATAGTCCAAGTGCCCGCTAGGTAACTGAGATAGTCCAAGTGCCCGTTAGCTAACAGAGATAGTCCAAGTGCCCGCTAAGTAACCACATAGTCCAAGTGCCCGTTCGTTAACCTAGATAGTCCAAGTGCCCGCTAGGTAACCTAGATAGTCCAAGTGCCTGCTAGGTAACCTACATATTCCAAGTGCCCGTTTGCTAACCTAGATCGTCAAAGTGCCCGCTAGTTAACCTACATAGTCCAAGGGCCCGCTAGTTAACCTAGATAGTCCAAGTGCCCGCTAGTTAACCTACATAGTACAAGGACCCACTAGATAACCTACATAGTCCTAGTGCCCGCTAGTTAACCTACATTGTCCAAGTCCCTGATCAGGAACCTACATAGTCCAAGTATCCGCTATGTAACCTACATAGTCCAAATGCCCCCTAGTAACGTACATAGTCCAAGTGCCCGCTAGGGAACCTACATAGTCCAAGTGCCCGTTGGAGAAATTACATAGTCAAAGGGCCTGCTATGGAACCTACATAGTCCAAGTGCCCACTAGGGAACCTTCATAGTCCGAGTGCCTGCTAGGGAAACTACATAGTCCAAGTGCCCTTTAGGGAACCTATGTAGTCCAAGTGCCCGCTAAGGAACCTAGATAGTCCAAGTGCCCGCTAGGTAACCCAGATAGTCCAAGTGCCCGCTAGGTAACCTACAAAGTCCAAGTGCCCGCTAGGTAATCTATATAGTCCAAATGCCCGCTAGGGCACCTACATAGTCCAAGTGCACGCTAATTAACCTACATAGTCCAAGTGCCCGTTAGCTAACCTAGATAGTCCAAGGGCCAAATAGTTAACCTACATGGTTCAAGTGCACGCTAGGTAACCTAGCTAATCCAAGTGTCCGCTAGTTAACCTATATCGTGAAGTGCCCGCTAGTTAACCTAGATCGTCCAAGTGCCCGTTAAGTAACCTAGATAGTCCAAGTGCCCGCTAGGTTACCTACATAGTCCAAGTTCCCGCTAGGTAACCTAGATAGTCCTAGTGCACGTTACCTAACATAGATCGGCCAAGTGCCCGCTAGGCAACCTACATAGTCCAAGTGCCCGTTCGTTAACCTAGAAATCCATGTGCCCGCTAGGTAACCTAGACAGTCCAAGTGCCCGCTAGGTTACCTGCATAGTCCAAATGCCCGTTAGGTAACCTAGATAGTCCAAGTGCCTGCTAGGTAACCTACATAGTCTAAGTGCCCGCTAGGTAACCTAGGTAGTCCTTGTGCCCGTTAGCTAACCTAGATAGTCCAAGTGCCCGCTAGGTAACCTACATAATCCTAGTGCCCGCTAGTTAACCAACATTGTCCAAGTGCCCGATACGGAACCCTCATAGTCCAAGTGCCCGTTAGGTAACCTACATAGTCCAAATGCCCGCTAGTAACCTACATAGTTCAAGTGCCTGATAGGGAACCTACATAATCCTAGTGCCCGCTAAGGAATTTACATAGTCCAAGTGCCCGTTAGCTAACCTAGATAGTCCAAGTGCCCGCTAGGGAACCTACATAGTCCAAGTGCCCGTTAGGGAACGTACATAGTCCAAGTGCCCGCTAGGTAACCTAGATAGTCCATGTGCCCGCTAGTTAACCTACATAGTCCAAGTGCCCGTTAGGTAACCTAGATAGTCCAAGGGCTCGCTAGTTAACCTTGATGATCCAAGTGCCCGCTAGGTAACCTACATAGTCCTAGTGCGCGTTAGTTAACCAACATTGTCCAAGTGACCGATAGCGAAGGTACATAGTCCAAGTGCCCGTTAGGTAACCTACATAGTCCAAATGCCCGCTAGTAACCTACATAGTCCAAATGCCCGTTAGTAACCTACATAGTCCAAGTGCCTGATAGGGAACCTACATAATCCAAGTGCCCGCTAGGGAACCTACATACTCCAAGTGCCCGTTAGGTAACCTAGATAGTCCAAATGTCCGCTATGGAACCCACATAGTGAAAGTGCCCACTAGGGAACCTGCATCGTCCAAGTGCCCGCTAATTAACCTAGATAGTCCAAGTACCCGCTAGTTAACCTAGATCGTCCAAGTGCCCGTTAAGTAACCTAGATCGTCCTAGTGCCCGCTAGATTACCTACATAGTCCAAGTTCCCGCTAGGTAACCTAGATAGTCCTAGTGCCCGTTACCTAACATAGATCGGCCAAGTGCCCGCTAGGCAACCTACATAGTCCAAGTGCCCGTTCGTTAACCTAGAAATCCATGTGCCCGCTAGGTAACCTAGACAGTCCAAGTGCCCGCTAGGTTACATGCATAGTCCAAGTGCCCGTTAGGTAACCTAGATAGTACAAGTGCCTGCTAGGTAACCTACATAGTCTAAATGCCCGCTAGGTAACCTAGGTAGTCCATGTGCCCGTTAGCTAACCTAAATAGTCCAAGTGCCGGCTAGGTGACCTAAATAGTCAAAGTGACCACTAGGTAACCTAGATAGTCCAAGTTCCTGTTAGCTAACCTAGATAGTCCAAGTGCCCGCTAGGTAACCTACATAGTCCAAGGGCCCGCTCGTTAACCTAGTTCGTCCAAGTGTCCGCTAGTTAACCTATATAGTCCAAGTGCCCACTAAATAACCAAGATAGTCAAAATGCCCGCTAGGTAACCTACAGAGTCCAAGTTCCCACTAGGTAACCTAGATACTCCAAGTGCCCGCTAGGTAACCTACATAGTCCTAGTGCCCGCTAGTTAACCAACATTGTCCAAGTGCCCGATACGGAACCCTCATAGTCCAAGTGCCCGTTAGGTAACCTACATAGTCCAAATGCCCGCTAGTAACCTACATAGTCCAAGTGCCTGATAGGGAACCTACATAATCCTAGTGCCCGCTAAGGAATTTACATAGTCCAAGTGCCCGTTAGCTAACCTAGATAGTCCAAGTGCCCGCTAGGGAACCTACATAGTCCAAGTGCCCGTTAGGGAACGTACATAGTCCAAGTGGCCGAAGGTAACCTAGATAGTCCATGTGCCCGCTAGTTAACCTACATAGTCCAAGTGCCCGCTAGGTAACCTAGATAGTCCAAGGGCTCGCTAGTTAACCTTGATCGTCCAAGTGCCCGCTAGGTAACCTACATAGTCCTAGTGCGCGTTAGTTAACCAACATTGTCCAAGTGACCGATAGCGAAGGTACATAGTCCAAGTGCCCGTTAGGTAACCTACATAGTCCAAATGCCCGCTAGTAACCTACATAGTCCAAATGCCCATTAGTAACCTACATAGTCCAAGTGCCCGATAGGGAACCTACATAATCCAAGTGCCCGCTAGGGAACCTACATACTCCAAGTGCCCGTTAGGTAACCTAGATAGTCCAAATGTCCGCTATGGAACCCACATAGTGAAAGTGCCCACTAGGGAACCTGCATCGTCCAAGTGCCCGCTAATTAACCTAGATAGTCCAAGTACCCGCTAGTTAACCTAGATCGTCCAAGTGCCCGTTAAGTAACCTAGATCGTCCTAGTGCCCGCTAGGTTACCTACATAGTCCAAGTTCCCGCTAGGTAACCTAGATAATCCTAGTGCCCGTTACCTAACATAGATCGGCCAAGTGCCCGCTAGGCAACCTACATAGTCCAAGTGCCCGTTCGTTAACCTAGAAATCCATGTGCCCGCTAGGTAACCTAGACAGTCCAAGTGCCCGCTAGGTTACCTGCATAGTCCAAGTGCCCGTTAGGTAACCTAGACAGTACAAGTGCCTGCTAGGTAACCTACATAGTCTAAGTGCCCACTAGGTAACCTAGGTAGTCCAAGTGCCCGTTAGCTAACCTAGATAGTCCAAGTGCCGGCTAGGTGACCTAAATAGTCAAAGTGACCACTAGGTAACCTAGATAGTCCAAGTTCCTGTTAGCTAACCTAGATAGTCCAAGTGCCCGCTAGGTAACCTACATAGTCCAAGGGCCCGCTCGTTAACCTAGTTCGTCCAAGTGTCTGCTAGTTAACCTATATAGTCCAAGTGCCCACTAAATAACCAAGATAGTCAAAATGCCCGCTAGGTAACCTACATAGTCCAAGTTCCCACTAGGTAACCTAGATAGTCCAAGTGCCCGTTACCTAACCTAGATAGTCCAAGTGCCCGGTAGGTAACCTACATAGTCCTAGAGCCCGCTAGTTAACCAACATTGTCCAAGTGCCCGAAACGGAACCCTCATAGTCCAAGTGCCCGTTAGGTAACCTACATAGTCCAAATGCCCGCTAGTAACCTACATAGTCCAAGTGCCTGATAGGGAACGTACATAATCCAAGTGTCCGCTAGGGAATTTACATAGTACAAGTGCCCGTTAGTGAACTTAGATAGTCCAAGTGCCCGCTAGTTAACCTAGATAGTCCAAGTACCCGCTAGGTAACCTAGATAGTCAAAGAGCCCTTTAGGTAACCTAGATAGTCCAAGTGCCCGCTAGGTAACCTACATAGTCCAAGTGCCCGCTAGGTAACCTAGATAGTCAAAGTGCCCGTTAGGTAACTTATATAGTCCAAGTGCCGCTATGTAACTTACATAGTCAAAGTGCCTGCAAGGTAACCTAGATAGACCAAGTTCCTGTTAGCTAACCTAGATAGTCCAAGTGCCCGCTAGGTAACCTACATAGTCTAAGGGCCCGCTCGTTAACCTAGTACGTCCAAGTGCCTGCTAGGTTACCTGCATAGTCCTAGTGCCCGTTAGGCAACCTAGATAGTCCAAGTGCCCGCTAGGTAACCTACATAGTCCAAGTGACCGCTAGGTAGCCTAGATAGTCCAAATTCCCGTTAGCTAACATACATAGTCCAAGTGCCCGCTAGGTAACCTACATAGTCCAAGTGCCCGTTCGTTAACCTGGGTAGTCCAAGTGCCCGCTAGGTAACTTAGACAGTCCAAGTGCCTGCTAGGTCAACTACATAGTCCAAGTCCCCGTTCGCTAACCTAGATAGTGCAAGTGCCTGCTAGGTAACCTACATAGTCCAAGGGCCCACTAGTTAACCTAGATCATCCTAATGTCCTGTGGGTAACCTACATAGTCCAAGTGCCCGCTACGTAACCTAGATAGTCGAAGTGCCCGTTAGGTAACCTAGATAGTCCAAGTGCCCGCTAGGTAACCTACATATTCTAAGTGCCCGCTAGGTAACCTAGATAGTCCAAGTGCCCGTTAGCTAACATACATAGTCCAAGAGCACGCTAGGTAACCTACATAGTCCAAGTGCCCGTTCGTTAACCTAGATAGTCCAAGTGCCCGCTAGGTAACCTAGACAGTACAAGTGCCTGGTAGGTCACCTACATAATCCAAGTCACCGTTCGCTAACCAAGATAGTCCAAGTGCCGGCTAGGTAACTTACTTAGTCCAAGTGCCCGCTAGGTAAGCTACAAGTCCAAGGGCCCGCTAGTTAACCTTGATAGCCCAAGTGCCGGCTAGTTAACCTAGATAGTCCAAGTGCCCGCTAGTTAACCTACATAGTCCAAGGGCCCACAAGCAAACCTAGATCGTCCTAATGTCCTCTAGTTCACCTACATAGTCCAAGTGCCCGCTACGTAACCTAGATAGTCCAAGTGCCCGCTAGGTAACCTACATAGTCCAAGTGCCCGTTAGCTAACATACATAGTCCAAGTGCCCGTTAGAGAACTTACATAGTCAAAGGGCCTGCTATGGAACCTACATAGTCCAAGTGCCCGCTAGAGAACCTTCATAGTCAAAGTGCCTGCTAGGGAACCTGCATAGTGCAAGTGCCCTTTAGGGAACCTATGTAGTCCAAGTGCCCGCTAGGGAACCTAGATACTCCAAGTGCCCGCTAGGTAACCTACAAAGTCCAAGTGCCCGCTAGATAATCTATATAGTCCAAATGCCCGCTAGAGCACCTACATATTCCAAGTGCACGCTAATTAACCTACATAGGCCAAGTGCCCGTTAGCTAACCTAGATAGTCCAAGGGCCAAATAGTTAACCTACATGGTTCAAGTGCCCGCTAGGTAACCTAGCTAATCCAAGTGTCCGCTAGTTAACCTATATCCTCCAAGTGCCCACTAGTTAACCTAGATGGTCTAAGTGCCCACTGGTTAACCTACATAGTCCAAGGGCCTGCTAGTTAACCTACATAGTGCAAGGGCCCGCTAGTTAACCTACATAGTCCTAGTGCCCGCTAGGTAACCTACATAGTCCAAGTGCAACACGGGAACCTACATAATCCAAGTGCCCGCTAGGGAACCTACATAGTCCAAATGCCCGTTAGGAAGCCTAGATAGTCCAAATGCCCACTAGGGTACCCACATAGTCCAAGTGCCCGCAAGGGAACCTACATAGTCAAAGTGCCCGCTAGGGAACCTGCATCGTCCAAGTGCCCGTTAGCTAACATACATAATCCAAGAGCACGCTAGGTAACCTACATAGTCCAAGTGCCCGTTCGTTAACCTAGATAGTCCAAGTGCCCGCTAGGTAACCTAGACAGTACAAATGCCTGGTAGGTCACCTACATAATCCAAGTCCCCGTTTGCTAACCAAGATACTCCAAGTGCCGGCTAGGTTACCTGCATAGTCCTAGTGCCCGTTAGGCAACCTAGATAGTCCAAGTGCCCGCTAGGTAACCTACATAGTCCAAGTGACCGCTAGGTAGCCTAGATAGTCCAAATTCCCGTTAGCTAACATACATAGTCCAAGTGCCCGCTCGTTAACCTAGATAGTCCAAGTGCCCGCTAGGTAACTTAGACAGTCCAAGTGCCTGCTAGGTCAACTACATAGTCCAAGTCCCCGTTCGCTAACCTAGATAGTGCAAGTGCCTGCTAGGTAATCTACATAGTCCAAGGGCCCACTAGTTAACCTAGATCATCCAAATGTCCTGTGGGTAACCTACATAGTCCAAGTGCCCGCTACGTAACCTAGATAGTCGAAGTGCCCGTTAGGTAACCTAGATAGTCCAAGTGCCCGCTAGGTAACCTACATATTCCAAGTGCCCGCTAGGTAACCTAGCTAGTCCAAGTGCCCGTTAGCTAACATACATAGTCCAAGAGCACGCTAGGTAACCTACATAGTCCAAGTGCCCGTTCGTTAACCTAGATAGTCCAAGTGCCCGCTAGGTAACCTAGACAGTACAAGTGCCTGGTAGGTCACCTACATAATCCAAGTCCCCGTTCGCTAACCAAGATAGTCCAAGTGCCGGCTAGGTAACTTACTTAGTCCAAGTGCCCGCTAGGTAAGCTACAAGTCCAAGGGCCCGCTAGTTAACCTACATAGTCCAAGGGCTCGCTAGTTAACCTTGATAGCCCAAGTGCCGGCTAGTTAACCTAGATAGTCCAAGTGCCCGCTAGTTAACCTACATAGTCCAAGGGCCCACTAGTTAACCTAGATCGTCCTTATGTCCTCTAGTTCACCTACATAGTCCAAGTGCCCGCTACGTAACCTAGATAGTCCAAGTGCCCGCTAGGTAACCTACATAGTCCAAGTGCCCGTTAGCTAACATACATAGTCCAAGTGCCCGTTAGAGAACGTACATAGTCAAAGGGCCTGCTATGGAACCTACATAGTCCAAGTTCCCGCTAGAGAACCTTCATAGTCAGAGTGCCTGCTAGGGAACCTGCATAGTGCAAGTGCCCTTTAGGGAACCTATGTAGTCCAAGTGCCCGCTAGGGAACCTAGATACTCCAAGTGCCCGCTAGGTAACCTACAAAGTCCAAGTGCCCGCTAGATAATCTATATAGTCCAAATGCCCGCTAGGGCACCTACATATTCCAAGTGCACGCTAATTAACCTACATAGTCCAAGTGCCCGTTAGCTAACCTAGATAGTCCAAGGGCCAAATAGTTAACCTACATGGTTCAAGTGCCCGCTAGGTAACCTAGCTAATCCAAGTGTCCGCTAGTTAACCTATATCCTCCAAGTGCCCACTAGTTAACCTAGATGGTCTAAGTGCCCGCTGGTTAACCTACATAGTCCAAGGGCCTGCTAGTTAACCTACATAGTGCAAGGGCCCGCTAGTTAACCTACATAGTCCTAGTGCCCGCTAGGTAACCTACATAGTCCAAGGGCCCACTAGTTAACCTAGATCGTCCTAATGTCCTCTAGTTCACCTACATAGTCCAAGTGCCCGCTACGTAACCTAGATAGTCCAAGTGCCCGCTAGGTAACCTACATAGTCCAAGTGCCCGTTAGCTAACATACATAGTCCAAGTGCCCGTTAGAGAACTTACATAGTCAAAGGGCCTGCTATGGAACCTACATAGTCCAAGTGCCCGCTAGAGAACCTTCATAGTCAGAGTGCCTGCTAGGGAACCTGCATAGTGCAAGTGCCCTTTAGGGAACCTATGTAGTCCAAGTGCCCGCTAGGGAACCTAGATACTCCAAGTGCCCGCTAGGTCAACTACATAGTCCAAGTCCCCGTTCGCTAACCTAGATAGTGCAAGTGCCTGCTAGGTAACCTACATTGTCCAAGGGCCCACTAGTTAACCTAGATCGTCCTAATGTCCTCTAGTTCACCTACATAGTCCAAGTGCCCGCTACGTAACCTAGATAGTCGAAGTGCCCGTTAGGTAACCTAGATAGTCCAAGTGCCCGCTAGGTAACCTACATATTCCAAGTGCCCGCTAGGTAACCTAGATAGTCCAAGTGCCCGTTAGCTAACATACATAGTCCAAGAGCACGCTAGGTAACCTATATAGTCCAAGTCCCCGTTCGCTAACCAAGATAGTCCAAGTGCCGGCTAGGTAACTTACTTAGTCCAAGTGCCCGCTAGGTAAGCTACAAGTCCAAGGGCCCGCTAGTTAACCTACATAGTCCAAGGGCTCGCTAGTTAACCTTGATAGCCCACGTGCCGGCTAGTTAACCTAGATAGTCCAAGTGCCCGCTAGTTAACCTACATAGTCCAAGGGCCCACAAGTTAACCTAGATCGTCCTAATGTCCTCTAGTTCACCTACATAGTCCAAGTGCCCGCTACGTAACCTAGATAGTCCAAGTGCCCGCTAGGTAACCTACATAGTCCAAGTGCCCGTTAGCTAACATACATAGTCCAAGTGCCCGTTAGAGAACTTACATAGTCAAAGGGCCTGCTATGGAACCTACATAGTCCAAGTGCCCGCTAGAGAACCTTCATAGTCAGAGTGCCTGCTAGGGAACCTGCATAGTGCAAGTGCCCTTTAGGGAACCTATGTAGTCCAAGTGCCCGCTAGGGAACCTAGATACTCCAAGTGCCCGCTAGGTAACCTACAAAGTCCAAGTGCCCGCTAGATAATCTATATAGTCCAAATGCCCGCTAGGGCACCTACATAGTCCAAGTGCACGCTAATTAATCTACATAGTCCAAGTGCCCGTTAGCTACCTTGATAGTCCAAGGGCCAAATAGTTAACCTACATGGTTCAAGTGCCCGCTAGGTAACCTAGCTAATCCAAGTGTCCTCTAGTTAACCTATATCGTGAAGTGCCCGCTAGTTAACCTAGATCGTCCAAGTGCCCGTTAAGTAACCTAGATAGTCCAAGTGCCCGCTAGGTTACCTACATAGTCCAAGTTCCCGCTAGGTAACCTAGATAGTCCTAGTGCCCGTTACCTAACATAGATCGGCCAAGTGCCCGCTAGGCAACCTACATAGTCCAAGTGCCCGTTCGTTAACCTAGAAATCCATGTGCCCGCTAGGTATCCTAGACAGTCCAAGTGCCCGCTAGGTTACCTGCATAGTCCAAGTGCCCGTTAGGTAACCTAGATAGTCCAAGTGCCTGCTAGTTAACCTACATAGTCTAAGTGCCTGCTAAGTAACCTAGGTAGTCCAAGTGCCCGTTAGCTAACCTAGATAGTCCAAGTGATGGCTAGGGGACCTAAATAGTCAAAGTGACCACTAGGTAACCTAGATAGTCCAAGTTCCTGTTAGCTAACCTAGATAGTCCAAGTGCCCGCTAGGTAACCTACATAGTCCAAGGGCCCGCTCGTTAACCTAGTTCGTCCAAGTGTCTGCTAGTTAACCTATATAGTCCAAGTGCCCACTAAATAACCAAGATAGTCAAAATGCCCACTAGGTAACCTACATAGTCCAAGTTCCCACTAGGTAACCTAGATAGTCCAAGTGCCCGTTACCTAACCTAGATAGTCCAAGTGCCCGGTAGGTAACCTACATAGTCCTAGTGCCCGCTAGTTAACCAACATTGTCCAAGTGCCCGAAACGGAACCCTCATAGTCCAAGTGCCCGTTAGGTAACCTACATAGTCCAAATGCCCGCTAGTAACCTACATAGTCCAAGTGCCTGATAGGGAACGTACATAATCCAAGTGTCCGCTAGGGAATTTACATAGTACAAGTGCCCGTTAGTGAACTTAGATAGTCCAAGTGCCCGCTAGTTAACCTAGATAGTCCAAGTACCCGCTAGGTAACCTAGATAGTCAAAGAGCCCTTTAGGTAACCTAGATAGTCCAAGTGCCCGCTAGGTAACCTACATAGACCAAGTGCCCGCTAGGTAACCTAGATAGTCAAAGTGCCCGTTAGGTAACTTATATAGTCCAAGTGCCGCTATGTAACTTACATAGTCAAAGTGCCTGCTAGGTAACCTAGATAGACCAAGTTCCTGTTAGCTAACCTAGATAGTCCAAGTGCCCGCTAGGTAACCTACATAGTCTAAGGGCCCGCTCGTTAACCTAGTACGTCCAAGTGCCTGCTAGGTTACCTGCATAGTCCTAGTGCCCGTTAGGCAACCTAGATAGTCCAAGTGCCCGCTAGGTAACCTACATAGTCCAAGTGACCGCTAGGTAGCCTAGATAGTCCAAATTCCCGTTAGCTAACATACATAGTCCAAGTGCCCGCTAGGTAGCCTAGATAGTCCAAATTCCCGTTAGCTAACATACATAGTCCAAGTGCCCGCTCGTTAACCTAGATAGTCCAAGTGCCCGCTAGGTAACTTAGACAGTCCAAGTGCCTGCTAGGTCAACTACATAGTCCAAGTCCCCGTTCGCTAACCTAGATAGTGCAAGTGCCTGCTAGGTAATCTACATAGTCCAAGGGCCCACTAGTTAACCTAGATCATCCAAATGTCCTGTGGGTAACCTACATAGTCCAAGTGCCCGCTACGTAACCTAGATAGTCGAAGTGCCCGTTAGGTAACCTAGATAGTCCAAGTGCCCGCTAGGTAACCTACATATTCCAAGTGCCCGCTAGGTAACCTAGCTAGTCCAAGTGCCCGTTAGCTAACATACATAGTCCAAGAGCACGCTAGGTAACCTACATAGTCCAAGTGCCCGTTCGTTAACCTAGATAGTCCAAGTGCCCGCTAGGTAACCTAGACAGTACAAGTGCCTGGTAGGTCACCTACATAATCCAAGTCCCCGTTCGCTAACCAAGATAGTCCAAGTGCCGGCTAGGTAACTTACTTAGTCCAAGTGCCCGCTAGGTAAGCTACAAGTCCAAGGGCCCGCTAGTTAACCTACATAGTCCAAGGGCTCGCTAGTTAACCTTGATAGCCCAAGTGCCGGCTAGTTAACCTAGATAGTCCAAGTGCCCGCTAGTTAACCTACATAGTCCAAGGGCCCACTAGTTAACCTAGATCGTCCTTATGTCCTCTAGTTCACCTACATAGTCCAAGTGCCCGCTACGTAACCTAGATAGTCCAAGTGCCCGCTAGGTAACCTACATAGTCCAAGTGCCCGTTAGCTAACATACATAGTCCAAGTGCCCGTTAGAGAACGTACATAGTCAAAGGGCCTGCTATGGAACCTACATAGTCCAAGTTCCCGCTAGAGAACCTTCATAGTCAGAGTGCCTGCTAGGGAACCTGCATAGTGCAAGTGCCCTTTAGGGAACCTATGTAGTCCAAGTGCCCGCTAGGGAACCTAGATACTCCAAGTGCCCGCTAGGTAACCTACAAAGTCCAAGTGCCCGCTAGATAATCTATATAGTCCAAATGCCCGCTAGGGCACCTACATATTCCAAGTGCACGCTAATTAACCTACATAGTCCAAGTGCCCGTTAGCTAACCTAGATAGTCCAAGGGCCAAATAGTTAACCTACATGGTTCAAGTGCCCGCTAGGTAACCTAGCTAATCCAAGTGTCCGCTAGTTAACCTATATCCTCCAAGTGCCCACTAGTTAACCTAGATGGTCTAAGTGCCCGCTGGTTAACCTACATAGTCCAAGGGCCTGCTAGTTAACCTACATAGTGCAAGGGCCCGCTAGTTAACCTACATAGTCCTAGTGCCCGCTAGGTAACCTACATAGTCCAAGGGCCCACTAGTTAACCTAGATCGTCCTAATGTCCTCTAGTTCACCTACATAGTCCAAGTGCCCGCTACGTAACCTAGATAGTCCAAGTGCCCGCTAGGTAACCTACATAGTCCAAGTGCCCGTTAGCTAACATACATAGTCCAAGTGCCCGTTAGAGAACTTACATAGTCAAAGGGCCTGCTATGGAACCTACATAGTCCAAGTGCCCGCTAGAGAACCTTCATAGTCAGAGTGCCTGCTAGGGAACCTGCATAGTGCAAGTGCCCTTTAGGGAACCTATGTAGTCCAAGTGCCCGCTAGGGAACCTAGATACTCCAAGTGCCCGCTAGGTCAACTACATAGTCCAAGTCCCCGTTCGCTAACCTAGATAGTGCAAGTGCCTGCTAGGTAACCTACATTGTCCAAGGGCCCACTAGTTAACCTAGATCGTCCTAATGTCCTCTAGTTCACCTACATAGTCCAAGTGCCCGCTACGTAACCTAGATAGTCGAAGTGCCCGTTAGGTAACCTAGATAGTCCAAGTGCCCGCTAGGTAACCTACATATTCCAAGTGCCCGCTAGGTAACCTAGATAGTCCAAGTGCCCGTTAGCTAACATACATAGTCCAAGAGCACGCTAGGTAACCTATATAGTCCAAGTCCCCGTTCGCTAACCAAGATAGTCCAAGTGCCGGCTAGGTAACTTACTTAGTCCAAGTGCCCGCTAGGTAAGCTACAAGTCCAAGGGCCCGCTAGTTAACCTACATAGTCCAAGGGCTCGCTAGTTAACCTTGATAGCCCACGTGCCGGCTAGTTAACCTAGATAGTCCAAGTGCCCGCTAGTTAACCTACATAGTCCAAGGGCCCACAAGTTAACCTAGATCGTCCTAATGTCCTCTAGTTCACCTACATAGTCCAAGTGCCCGCTACGTAACCTAGATAGTCCAAGTGCCCGCTAGGTAACCTACATAGTCCAAGTGCCCGTTAGCTAACATACATAGTCCAAGTGCCCGTTAGAGAACTTACATAGTCAAAGGGCCTGCTATGGAACCTACATAGTCCAAGTGCCCGCTAGAGAACCTTCATAGTCAGAGTGCCTGCTAGGGAACCTGCATAGTGCAAGTGCCCTTTAGGGAACCTATGTAGTCCAAGTGCCCGCTAGGGAACCTAGATACTCCAAGTGCCCGCTAGGTAACCTACAAAGTCCAAGTGCCCGCTAGATAATCTATATAGTCCAAATGCCCGCTAGGGCACCTACATAGTCCAAGTGCACGCTAATTAATCTACATAGTCCAAGTGCCCGTTAGCTACCTTGATAGTCCAAGGGCCAAATAGTTAACCTACATGGTTCAAGTGCCCGCTAGGTAACCTAGCTAATCCAAGTGTCCTCTAGTTAACCTATATCGTGAAGTGCCCGCTAGTTAACCTAGATCGTCCAAGTGCCCGTTAAGTAACCTAGATAGTCCAAGTGCCCGCTAGGTTACCTACATAGTCCAAGTTCCCGCTAGGTAACCTAGATAGTCCTAGTGCCCGTTACCTAACATAGATCGGCCAAGTGCCCGCTAGGCAACCTACATAGTCCAAGTGCCCGTTCGTTAACCTAGAAATCCATGTGCCCGCTAGGTATCCTAGACAGTCCAAGTGCCCGCTAGGTTACCTGCATAGTCCAAGTGCCCGTTAGGTAACCTAGATAGTCCAAGTGCCTGCTAGTTAACCTACATAGTCTAAGTGCCTGCTAAGTAACCTAGGTAGTCCAAGTGCCCGTTAGCTAACCTAGATAGTCCAAGTGATGGCTAGGGGACCTAAATAGTCAAAGTGACCACTAGGTAACCTAGATAGTCCAAGTTCCTGTTAGCTAACCTAGATAGTCCAAGTGCCCGCTAGGTAACCTACATAGTCCAAGGGCCCGCTCGTTAACCTAGTTCGTCCAAGTGTCTGCTAGTTAACCTATATAGTCCAAGTGCCCACTAAATAACCAAGATAGTCAAAATGCCCGCTAGGTAACCTACATAGTCCAAGTTCCCACTAGGTAACCTAGATAGTCCAAGTGCCCGTTACCTAACCTAGATAGTCCAAGTGCCCGGTAGGTAACCTACATAGTCCTAGTGCCCGCTAGTTAACCAACATTGTCCAAGTGCCCGAAACGGAACCCTCATAGTCCAAGTGCCCGTTAGGTAACCTACATAGTCCAAATGCCCGCTAGTAACCTACATAGTCCAAGTGCCTGATAGGGAACGTACATAATCCAAGTGTCCGCTAGGGAATTTACATAGTACAAGTGCCCGTTAGTGAACTTAGATAGTCCAAGTGCCCGCTAGTTAACCTAGATAGTCCAAGTACCCGCTAGGTAACCTAGATAGTCAAAGAGCCCTTTAGGTAACCTAGATAGTCCAAGTGCCCGCTAGGTAACCTACATAGACCAAGTGCCCGCTAGGTAACCTAGATAGTCAAAGTGCCCGTTAGGTAACTTATATAGTCCAAGTGCCGCTATGTAACTTACATAGTCAAAGTGCCTGCTAGGTAACCTAGATAGACCAAGTTCCTGTTAGCTAACCTAGATAGTCCAAGTGCCCGCTAGGTAACCTACATAGTCTAAGGGCCCGCTCGTTAACCTAGTACGTCCAAGTGCCTGCTAGGTTACCTGCATAGTCCTAGTGCCCGTTAGGCAACCTAGATAGTCCAAGTGCCCGCTAGGTAACCTACATAGTCCAAGTGACCGCTAGGTAGCCTAGATAGTCCAAATTCCCGTTAGCTAACATACATAGTCCAAGTGCCCGCTAGGTAACCTACATAGTCCAAGTGCCCGTTCGTTAACCTGGGTAGTCCAAGTGCCCGCTAGGTAACTTAGACAGTCCAAGTGCCTGCTAGGTCAACTACATAGTCCAAGTCCCCGTTCGCTAACCTAGATAGTGCAAGTGCCTGCTAGGTAACCTACATAGTCCAAGGGCCCACTAGTTAACCTAGATCATCCAAATGTCCTGTGGGTAACCTACATAGTCCAAGTGCCCGCTACGTAACCTAGATAGTCGAAGTGCCCGTTAGGTAACCTAGATAGTCCAAGTGCCCGCTAGGTAACCTACATATTCTAAGTGCCCGCTAGGTAACCTAGATAGTCCAAGTGCCCGTTAGCTAACATACATAGTCCAAGAGCACGCTAGGTAACCTACATAGTCCAAGTGCCCGTTCGTTAACCTAGATAGTCCAAGTGCCCGCTAGGTAACCTAGACAGTACAAGTGCCTGGTAGGTCACCTACATAATCCAAGTCCCCGTTCGCTAACCAAGATAGTCCAAGTGCCGGCTAGGTAACTTACTTAGTCCAAGTGCCCGCTAGGTAAGCTACAAGTCCAAGGGCCCGCTAGTTAACCTACATAGTCCAAGGGCTCGCTAGTTAACCTTGATAGCCCAAGTGCCGGCTAGTTAACCTAGATAGTCCAAGTGCCCGCTAGTTAACCTACATAGTCCAAGGGCCCACAAGCAAACCTAGATCGTCCTAATGTCCTCTAGTTCACCTACATAGTCCAAGTGCCCGCTACGTAACCTAGATAGTCCAAGTGCCCGCTAGGTAACCTACATAGTCCAAGTGCCCATTAGCTAACATACATAGTCCAAGTGCCCGTTAGAGAACTTACATAGTCAAAGGGCCTGCTATGGAACCTACATAGTCCAAGTGCCCGCTAGAGAACCTTCATAGTCAGAGTGCCTGCTAGGGAACCTGCATAGTGCAAGTGCCCTTTAGGGAACCTATGTAGTCCAAGTGCCCGCTAGGGAACCTAGATACTCCAAGTGCCCGCTAGGTAACCTACAAAGTCCAAGTGCCCGCTAGATAATCTATATAGTCCAAATGCCCGCTAGGGCACCTACATATTCCAAGTGCACGCTAATTAACCTACATAGTCCAAGTGCCCGTTAGCTAACCTAGATAGTCCAAGGGCCAAATAGTTAACCTACATGGTTCAAGTGCCCGCTAGGTAACCTAGCTAATCCAAGTGTCCGCTAGTTAACCTATATCCTCCAAGTGCCCACTAGTTAACCTAGATGGTCTAAGTGCCCGCTGGTTAACCTACATAGTCCAAGGGCCTGCTAGTTAACCTACATAGTGCAAGGGCCCGCTAGTTAACCTACATAGTCCTAGTGCCCGCTAGGTAACCTACATAGTCCAAGTGCAACACGGGAACCTACATAATCCAAGTGCCCGCTAGGGAACCTACATAGTCCAAATGCCCGTTAGGAAGCCTAGATAGTCCAAATGCCCACTAGGGTACCCACATAGTCCAAGTGCCCGCAAGGGAACCTACATAGTCAAAGTGCCCGCTAGGGAACCTGCATCGTCCAAGTGCCCGTTAGCTAACATACATAGTCCAAGAGCACGCTAGGTAACCTACATAGTCCAAGTGCCCGTTCGTTAACCTAGATAGTCCAAGTGCCCGCTAGGTAACCTAGACAGTACAAATGCCTGGTAGGTCACCTACATAATCCAAGTCCCCGTTTGCTAACCAAGATACTCCAAGTGCCGGCTAGGTTACCTGCATAGTCCTAGTGCCCGTTAGGCAACCTAGATAGTCCAAGTGCCCGCTAGGTAACCTACATAGTCCAAGTGACCGCTAGGTAGCCTAGATAGTCCAAATTCCCGTTAGCTAACATACATAGTCCAAGTGCCCGCTAGGTAACATACATAGTCCAAGTGCCCGTTCATTAACCTAGATAGTCCAAGTGCCCGCTAGGTAACTTAGACAGTCCAAGTGCCTGCTAGGTCAACTACATAGTCCAAGTCCCCGTTCGCTAACCTAGATAGTGCAAGTGCCTGCTAGGTAACCTACATAGTCCAAGGGCCCACTAGTTAACCTAGATCATCCAAATGTCCTGTGGGTAACCTACATAGTCCAAGTGCCCGCTACGTAACCTAGATAGTCGAAGTGCCCGTTAGGTAACCTAGATAGTCCAAGTGCCCGCTAGGTAACCTACATATTCCAAGTGCCCGCTAGGTAACCTAGATAGTCCAAGTGCCCGTTAGCTAACATACATAGTCCAAGAGCACGCTAGGTAACCTACATAGTCCAAGTGCCCGTTCGTTAACCTAGATAGTCCAAGTGCCCGCTAGGTAACCTAGACAGTACAAGTGCCTGGTAGGTCACCTACATAATCCAAGTCCACGTTCGCTAACCAAGATAGTCCAAGTGCCGGCTAGGTAACTTACTTAGTCCAAGTGCCCGCTAGGTAAGCTACAAGTCCAAGGGCCCGCTAGTTAACCTGCATAGTCCAAGGGCTCGCTAGTTAACCTTGATAGCCCAAGTGCCGGCTAGTTAACCTAGATAGTCCAAGTGCCCGCTAGTTAACCTACATAGTCCAAGGGCCCACTAGTTAACCTAGATCGTCCTAATGTCCTCTAGTTCACCTACATAGTCCAAGTGCCCGCTACGTAACCTAGATAGTCCAAGTGCCCGCTAGGTAACCTACATAGTCCAAGTGCCCATTAGCTAACATACATAGTCCAAGTGCCCGTTAGAGAACTTACATAGTCAAAGGGCCTGCTATGGAACCTACATAGTCCAAGTGCCCGCTAGAGAACCTTCATAGTCAGAGTGCCTGCTAGGGAACCTGCATAGTGCAAGTGCCCTTTAGGGAACCTATGTAGTCCAAGTGCCCGCTAGGGAACCTAGATACTCCAAGTGCCCGCTAGGTAACCTACAAAGTCCAAGTGCCCGCTAGATAATCTATATAGTCCAAATGCCCGCTAGGGCACCTACATATTCCAAGTGCACGCTAATTAACCTACATAGTCCAAGTGCCCGTTAGCTAACCTAGATAGTCCAAGGGCCAAATAGTTAACCTACATGGTTCAAGTGCCCGCTAGGTAACCTAGCTAATCCAAGTGTCCGCTAGTTAACCTATATCCTCCAAATGCTCACTAGTTAACCTAGATGGTCTAAGTGCCCGCTGGTTAACCTACATAGTCCAAGGGCCTGCTAGTTAACCTACATAGTGCAAGGGCCCGCTAGTTAACCTACATAGTCCAAGTGCCCGCTAGGTAACCTACATAGTCCAAGTGCAAGACGGGAACCTACATAATCCAAGTGCCCGCTAGGGAACCTACATAGTCCAAATGCCCGTTAGGAAGCCTAGATAGTCCAAATGCCCACTAGGGTACCCACATAGTCCAAGTGCCCGCTAGGGAACCTACATAGTCAAAGTGCCCGCTAGGGAACCTGCATCGTCCAAGTGCCCGCTAGTTAACCTAGATTGCCCAAGTTCCTGTTAGCTAACCTACATAGTCCAAGTGCCCGTTCGTTAACCTAGATTGTCCAAGTGCCCGCTTGGTAACCAACATAGTCCAAGTGCCCGCTAGGTAATTGAGATAGTCCAAGTGCCCGTTAGCTAACAGAGATAGTCCAAGTGCCCGCCAAGTAACCACATAGTCCAAGTGCCCGTTCGTTAACCTAGATAGTCCAAGTGCCCGCTAGGTAACCTACATATTCCAAGTGCCCGTTTGCTAACCTAGATCGTCAAAGTGCCCGCTAGTTAACCTACATAGTCCAAGGGCCCGCTAGTTAACCTAGATAGTCCAAGTGCCCGCTAGTTAACCTACATAGTACAAGGACCCACTAGATAACCTACATAGTGCTAGTGCCCGCTAGTTAACCTATCTTGTCCAAGTCCCTGATCAGGAACCTACATAGTCCAAGTATCCGGTAGGTAACCTACATAGTCCAAATGCCCCCTAGTAACGTACATAGTCTAAGTGCCCGCTAGGGAACCTACATAGTCCAAGTGCCCGTTAGGTAACCCAGATAGTTCAAAGGCCTGCTAGGGAACCCACATAGTCCAAGTGCCCGTTCGTTAACCTAGAAATCCATGTGCCCGCTAGGTAACCTAGACAGTCCAAGTGCCCGCTAGGTTACCTGCATAGTCCAAGTGCCCGTTAGGTAACCTAGATAGTACAAGTGCCTGCTAGGTAACCTACATAGTGTAAGTGCCCGCTAGGTAACCTAGGTAGTCCAAGTGCCCGTTAGCTAACCTAGATAGTCCAAGTGCCGGCTAGGTGACCTAAATAGTCAAAGTGACCACTAGGTAACCTAGATAGTCCAAGTTCCTGTTAGCTAACCTAGATAGTCCAAGTGCCCGCTAGGTAACCTACATAGTCCAAGGGCCCGCTCGTTAACCTAGTTCGTCCAAGTGTCCGCTAGTTAACCTATATAGTCCAAGTGCCCACTAAATAACCAAGATAGGCAAAATGCCCGCTAGGTAACCTACATAGTCCAAGTTCCCACTAGGTAACCTAGATAGTCCAAGTGCCCGTTACCTAACCTAGATAGTCCAAGTGCCCGCTAGGTAACCTACATAGTCCTAGTGCCCGCTAGTTAACCAACATTGTCCAAGTGCCCGATACGGAACCCTCATAGTCCAAGTGCCCGTTAGGTAACCTACATAGTCCAAATGCCAGCTAGTAACCTACATAGTCCAAGAGCCTGATAGGGAACCTACATAATACAAGTGTCCGCTAGGGAATTTACATAGTACAAGTGCCCGTTAGTGAACCTAGATAGTCCAAGTGCCCGCTAGTTAACCTAGATAGTCCAAGTACCCGCTAGGTAACCTAGATAGTCAAAGAGCCCTTTAGGTAACCTAGATATTCCAAGTGCCAGCTAGGTAACCTACATAGTCCAAGTGCCCGCTAGGTAACCTAGATAGTCAAAGTGCCCGTTAGGTAACCTATATAGTCCAAGTGCCGCTAGGTAACTTACATAGTCAAAGTTCCTGCTAGGTAACCTAGATAGAACAAGTTCCTGTTAGCTAACCTAGATAGTCCAAGTGCCCGCTAGGTAACCTACATAGTCTAAGGGCCCGCTCGTTAACCTAGTACGTCCAAGTGCCTGCTAGGTTACCTGCATAGTCCTAGTGCCCGTTAGGCAACCTAGATAGTCCAAGTGCCCGCTAGGTAACCTACATAGTCCAAGTGACCGCTAGGTAGCCTAGATAGTCCAAATTCCCGTTAGCTAACATACATAGTCCAAGTGCCCGCTAGGTAACCTACATAGTCCAAGTGCCCGTTCGTTAACCTAGATTGTCCAAGTGCCCGCTAGGTAACTTAGACAGTCCAAGTGCCTGCTAGGTCAACTACATAGTCCAAGTCCCCGTTCGCTAACCTAGATAGTGCAAGTGCCTGCTAGGTAACCTACTTAGTCCAAGGGCCCGCTAGTTAACCTAGATCATCCAAATGTCCTGTGGGTAACCTACATAGTCCAAGTGCCCGCTACGTAACCTAGATAGTCGAAGTGCCCGTTAGGTAACCTAGATAGTCCAAGTGCCCGCTAGGTAACCTACATATTCCAAGTGCCCGCTAGGTAACCTAGATAGTCCAAGTGCCCGTTAGCTAACATACATAGTCCAAGAGCACGCTAGGTAACCTACATAGTCCAAGTGCCCGTTCGTTAACCAAGATAGTCCAAGTGCCCGCTAGGTAACCTAGACAGTACAAGTGCCTGGTAGGTCACCTACATAATCCAAGTCCACGTTCGCTAACCTAGATAGTCCAAGTGCCGGCTAGGTAACTTACTTAGTCCAAGTGCCTGCTAGGTAAGCTACAAGTCCCAGGGCCCTCTAGTTAACATACATAGTCCAAGGGCTCGCTAGTTAACCTTGATAGCCCAAGTGCAGGCTAGTTAACCTAGATAGTCCAAGTGCCCGCTAGTTAACCTACATAGTCCAAGGGCCCACTAGTTAACCTAGATCGTCCTAATGTCCTCTAGTTCACCTACATAGTCCAAGTGCCCGCTACGTAACCTAGATAGTCCAAGTGCCCGCTAGGTAACCTACATAGTCCAAGTGCCCGTTAGCTAACATACATAGTCCAAGTGCCCGTTAGAGAACTTACATAGTCAAAGGGCCTGCTATGGAACCTACATAGTCCAAGTGCCCGCTAGAGTACCTTCATAGTCAGAGTGCCTGCCAGGGAACCTGCATAGTGCAAGTGCCCTTTAGGGAACTTTTGTAGTCCAAGTGCCCGCTAGGGAACCTACAAAGTCCAAGTGCCCGCTAGATAATCTATATAGTCCAAATGCCCGCTAGGGCACCTACATAGTCCAAGTGCACGCTAATTAACCTACATAGTCCAAGTGCCCGTTAGCTAACCTAGATAGTCCAAGGGCCAAATAGTTAACCTACATGGTTCAAGTGCCCGCTAGGTAACCTAGCTAATCCAAGTGTCCGCTAGTTAACCTATATCCTCCAACTGCCCACTAGTTAACCTAGATGGTCTAAGTGCCCGCTGGTTAACCTACATAGTCCAAGGGCCTGCTAGTTAACCTACATAGTGCAAGGGCCCGCTAGTTAACCTACATAGTCCTAGTGCCCGCTAGGTAACCTACATAGTCCAAGTGCAAGACGGGAACCTATATAATCCAAGTGCCCGCTAGGGCACCTACATAGTCCAAATGCCCGTTAGGAAGCCTAGATTGTCCAAATGCCCGCTAGGGAACCTACATAGTCAAAGTGCCCGCTAGGGAACCTGCATCGTCCAAGTGCCCGCTAGTTAACCAAGATTGTCCAAGTTCCTGTTAGCTAACCTACATAGTCCAAGTGCCCGTTCGTTAACCTAGATTGTCCAATGCCCGCTAGGTAACCAACATAGTCCAAGTGCCCGCTAGGTAACTGAGATAGTCCAAGTGCCCGTTAGCTAACAGAGATAGTCCAAGTGCCGCTAAGTAACCACATAGTCCAAGTGCCCGTTCGTTAACCTAGATAGTCCAAGTGCCCGCTAGGTAACCTAGATAGTCCAAGTGCCTGCTAGGTAACCTACATATTCCAAGTGCCCGTTTGCTAACCTAGATCGTCAAAGTGCCCGCTAGTTAACCTACATAGTCCAAGGGCCCGCTAGTTAACCTAGATAGTCCAAGTGCCCGCTAGTTAACCTACATAGTACAAGGACCCACTAGATAACCTACATAGTCCTAGTGCCCGCTAGTTAACCTACATTGTCCAAGTCCCTGATCAGGAACCTACATAGTCCAAGTATCCGCTATGTAACCTACATAGTCCAAATGCCCCCTAGTAACGTACATAGTCCAAGTGCCCGCTAGGGAACCTACATAGTCCAAGTGCCCGTTAGAGAAATTACATAGTCAAAGGGCCTGCTATGGAACCTACATAGTCCAAGTGCCCACTAGGGAACCTTCATAGTCCGAGTGCCTGCTAGGGAACCTACATAGTCCAAGTGCCCTTTAGGGAACCTATGTAGTCCAAGTGCCCGCTAAGGGACCTAGATAGTCCAAGTGCCCGCTAGGTAACCCAGATAGTCCAAGTGCCCGCTAGGTAACCTACAAAGTCCAAGTGCCCGCTAGGTAATCTATATAGTCCAAATGCCCGCTAGGGCACCTACATAGTCCAAGTGCACGCTAATTAACCTACATAGTCCAAGTGCCCGTTAGCTAACCTAGAGAGTCCAAGGGCCAAATAGTTAACCTACATGGTTCAAGTGCCCGCTAGGTAACCTAGCTAATCCAAGTGTCCGCTAGTTAACCTATATCGTGAAGTGCCCGCTAGTTAACCTAGATCGTCCAAGTGCCCGTTAAGTAACCTAGATAGTCCAAGTGCCCGCTAGGTTACCTACATAGTCCAAGTTCCCGCTAGGTAACCTAGATAGTCCTAGTGCACGTTACCTAACATAGATCGGCCAAGTGCCCGCTAGGCAACCTACATAGTCCAAGTGCCCGTTCGTTAACCTAGAAATCCATGTGCCCGCTAGGTAACCTAGACAGTCCAAGTGCCCGCTAGGTTACCTGCATAGTCCAAAGGCCCGTTAGGTAACCTAGATAGTCCAAGTGCCTGCTAGGTAACCTACATAGTCTAAGTGCCCGCTAGGTAACCTAGGTAGTCCTTGTGCCCGTTAGCTAACCTAGATAGTCCAAGTGCCCGCTAGGTAACCTACATAATCCTAGTGCCCGCTAGTTAACCAACATTGTCCAAGTGCCCGATACGGAACCCTCATAGTCCAAGTGCCCGTTAGGTAACCTACATAGTCCAAATGCCCGCTAGTAACCTACATAGTTCAAGTGCCTGATAGGGAACCTACATAATCCTAGTGCCCGCTAAGGAATTTACATAGTCCAAGTGCCCGTTAGCTAACCTAGATAGTCCAAATGCCCGCTAGGGAACCTACATAGTCCAAGTGCCCGTTAGGGAACGTACATAGTCCAAGTGCCCGCTAGGTAACCTAGATAGTCCATGTGCCCGCTAGTTAACCTACATAGTCCAAGTGCCCGTTAGGTAACCTAGATAGTCCAAGGGCTCGCTAGTTAACCTTGATGATCCAAGTGCCCGCTAGGTAACCTACATAGTCCTAGTGCGCGTTAGTTAACCAACATTGTCCAAGTGACCGATAGCGAAGGTACATAGTCCAAGTGCCCGTTAGGTAACCTACATAGTCCAAATGCCCGCTAGTAACCTACATAGTCCAAGTGCCCGATAGGGAACCTACATAATCCAAGTGCCCGCTAGGGAACCTACATACTCCAAGTGCCCGTTAGGTAACCTAGATAGTCCAAATTTCCGCTATGGAACCCACATAGTGAAAGTGCCCACTAGGGAACCTGCATCGTCCAAGTGCCCGCTAATTAACCTAGATAGTCCAAGTACCCGCTAGTTAACCTAGATCGTCCAAGTGCCCGTTAAGTAACCTAGATCGTCCTAGTGCCCGCTAGGTTACCTACATAGTCCAAGTTCCCGCTAGGTAACCTAGATAGTCCTAGTGCCCGTTACCTAACATAGATCGGCCAAGTGCCCGCTAGGCAACCTACGTAGTCCAAGTGCCCGTTCGTTAACCTAGAAATCCATGTGCCCGCTAGGTAACCTAGACAGTCCAAGTGCCCGCTAGGTTACCTGCATAGTCCAAGTGCCCGTTAGGTAACCTAGATAGTACAAGTGCCTGCTAGGTAACCTACATAGTCTAAGTGCCCGCTAGGTAACCTAGGTAGTCCAAGTGCCCGTTAGCTAACCTAGATAGTCCAAGTGCCGGCTAGGTGACCTAAATAGTCAAAGTGACCACTAGGTAACCTAGATAGTCCAAGTTCCTGTTAGCTAACCTAGATAGTCCAAGTGCCCGCTAGGTAACCTACATAGTCCAAGGGCCCGCTCGTTAACCTAGTTCGTCCAAGTGTCCGCTAGTTAACCTATATAGTCCAAGTGCCCACTAAATAACCAAGATAGTCAAAATGCCCGCTAGGTAACCTACATAGTCCAAGTTCCCACTAGGTAACCTAGATAGTCCAAGTGCCCGCTAGGTAACCTACATAGTCCTAGTGCCCGCTAGTTAACCAACATTGTCCAAGTGCCCGATACAGAACCCTCATAGTCCAAGTGCCCGTTAGGTAACCTACATAGTCCAAATGCCCGCTAGTAACCTACATAGTTCAAGTGCCTGATAGGGAACCTACATAATCCTAGTGCCCGCTAGGGAATTTACATAGTCCAAGTGCCCGTTAGCTAACCTAGATAGTCCAAGTGCCCGCTAGGGAACCTACATAGTCCAAGTGCCCGTTAGGGAACGTACATAGTCCATGTGCCCGCTAGGTAACCTAGATAGTCCATGTGCCCGCTAGTTAACCTACATAGTCCAAGTGCCCGCTAGGTAACCTAGATAGTCCAAGGGCTCGCTAGTTAACCTATATAGTCCAAGTGCCCGCTAGGTAACCTTGATCGTCCAAGTGCCCGCTAGGTAACCTACATAGTCCTAGTGCGCGTTAGTTATCCAACATTGTCCAAGTGACCGATAGCGAAGGTACATAGTCCAAGTGCCCGTTAGGTAACCTACATAGTCCAAATGCCCGCTAGTAACCTACATAGTCCAAATGCCCGTTAGTAACCTACATAGTCCAAGTGCCCGATAGGGAACCTACATAATCCAAGTGCCCGCTAGGGAACCTACATACTCCAAGTGCCCGTTAGGTAACCTAGATAGTCCAAATGTCCGCTATGGAACCCACATAGTGAAAGTGCCCACTAGGAAACCTGCATCGTCCAAGTGCCCGTTAAGTAACCTAGATCGTCCAAGTCCCCGCTAGTTAACCTACATAGTCCAAGGGCCCCCTAGTTAACCTAGATATTCCAAGTGCCGGCTAGTTAAGCTAGATCGTCCTAGTGTCCGCTAGTTAACCTACATAGTCCAAGTGCCCGTTAGGTAACCTACATAGTCCTAGGGCCCGCTAGGTAACCTAGATAGTCCAAGTTCCTTTTAGCTAACCTAGATAGTCCAAGTGCCCCCTAGGTAACCTAGATAGTCAAAGTGCCCGTTAGGTAACCTAGATAGTCCAAGTGCCCGCTAGGTAACCTACATAGTCCAAGTGCCCGCTAGGTAACCTAGATAGTCCAAGTGCCGCTAGGTAACTTACATAGTCAAAGTGCCTGCTAGGTAACCTAGATAGACCAAGTTCCTGTTAGCTAACCTAGATAGTCCAAGTTCCCGCTAGGTAACCTACATAGTCTAAGGGCCCGCTCGTTAACCTAGTTCGTCCAAGTGCCTGCTAGGTTACCTGCATAGTTCTAGTGCCCGTTAAATAACCTAGATAGTCCAAGTGCCCACTAGGTAACCTACATAGTCCAAGTGACCGCAAGGTAGCCTAGATAGTCCACGTTCCCGTTAGCTAACATACATAGTCAAAGTGCCCGCTAGGTAACCTACATAGTCCAAGTGTCCGTTAGTTAACCTAGATAGTCCCAGTGCCCGCTAGGTAACTTAGACAGTCCAAGTGCCTGCTAGGTAAACTACATAGTCCAAGTCCCCGTTCGCTAACCTAGATATTGCAAGTGCCTGCTAGGTAACCTACATAGTCCAAGGGCCCACTAGTTAACCTAGATCATCCAAATGTCCTGTAGGTAACCTACATAGTCCAAGTGCCCGCTACGTAACCTAGATAGTCGAAGTGCCCGTTAGGTAACCTAGATAGTCCAAGTGCCCGCTAGGTAACCTACATATTCCAAGTGCCCGCTAGGTAACCTAGATAGTCCAAGTGCCCGTTAGCTAACATACAAAGTCCAAGCGCACGCTAGGTAACCTACATAGTCCAAGTGTCCACTAGGTAACCTAGATAGTCCAAGGGCTCACTAGTTAACCTATATAGTCCAAGTGCCCGCTAGGTAACCTTGATCGTCCAAGTGCCCGCTAGGTAACCTACATAGTCCTAGTGCGCGTTAGTTAACCAACATTGTCTAAGTGCCCGATAGCGAAGGTACATAGTCCAAGAGCCCGTTAGGTAACCTACATAGTCCAAATGCCCGCTACTAACCTACATAGTCCAAATGCCCGTTAGTAACCTACATAGTCCAAGTGCCCGATAGGGAACCTACATAATCCAAGTGCCCGCTAGGGAACCTACATACTCCAAGTGCCCCTTAGGTAACCTAGATAGTCCAAATGTCCGCTATGGAACCCACATAGTGAAAGTGCCCACTAGGGAACCTGCATCGTCCAAGTGCCCGCTAATTAACCTAGATAGTCCAAGTACCCGCTACTTAAACTAGATTGTCCAATTGCCAGGTAGTTAACCTAGATCGTCCAAGTGCCCGCTAGTTAAACTACATAGTCCAAGGGCCCCCTAGTTAACCTAGATATTCCAAGTGCCGGCTAGTTAACCTAGATCGTCCAAGTGTCCGCTAGTTAACCTACATAGTCCAAGTGCCCGTTAGGTAACCTACATAGTCCAAGTGGCCCCTAGGTAACCTAGATAGTCAAAGTGCCCGTTAGGTAACCTAGATAGTCCAAGTGCCCGCTAGGTAACCTACAGAGTCCAAGTGCCCGCTAGGTAACCTAGATAGTCCAAGTGCCGCTAGGTAACTTACATAGTCAAAGTGCCTGCTAGGTAACCTAGATAGACCAAGTTCCTGTTAGCTAACCTAGATAGTCCAAGTTCCCGCTAGGTAACCTACATAGTCTAAGGGCCCGCTCGTTAACCTAGTTCGTCCAAGTGCCTGCTAGGTTACCTGCATAGTTCTAGTGCCCGTTAAGTAACCTAGATAGTCCAAGTGCCCGCTCGGTAACCTACATAGTCCAAGTGACCGCAAGGTAGCCTAGATAGTCCAAGTGACCGCAAGGTAGCCTAGATAGTCCACGTTCCCGTTAGCTAACATACATAGTCAAAGTGCCCGCTAGGTAACCTACATAGTCCAAGTGTCCGTTAGTTAACCTAGATAATCCCAGTGCCCGCTAGGTAACTTAGACAGTCCAAGTGCCTGCTAGGTCAACTACATAGTCCAAGTTCCCGTTCGCTAACCTAGATAGTGCAAGTGCCTGCTAGGTAACCTACATAGTCCAAGGGCCCACTAGTTAACCTAGATCATCCAAATGTCCTGTAGGTAACCTACATAGTCCAAGTGCCCGCTACGTAACCTAGATAGTCGAAGTGCCCGTTAGGTAACCTAGATAGTCCAAGTGCCCGCTAGGTAACCTACATATTCCAAGTGCCCGCTAGGTAACCTAGATAGTCCAAGTGCCCGTTAGCTAACATACATAGTCCAAGAGCACGCTAGGTAACCTACATAGTCCAAGTGCCCGCTAGGTAACCTAGATAGTCCAAGGGCTCGCTAGTTAACCTATATAGTCCAAGTGCCCGCTAGGTAACCTTGATCGTCCAAGTGCCCGCTAGGTAACCTACATAGTCCTAGTGCGCGTTAGTTAACCAACATTGTCCAAGTGCCCGATAGCGAAGGTACATAGTCCAAGTGCCCGTTAGGTAACCTACATAGTCCAAATGCCCGCTAGTAACCTACATAGTCCAAATGCCCGTTAGTAACCTACATAGTCCAAGTGCCCGATAGGGAACCTACATAATCCAAGTGCCCCCTAGGGAACCTACATACTCCAAGTGCCCGTTAGGTAACCTACATAGTCCAAATGTCCGCTATGGAACCCACATAGTGAAAGTGCCCACTAGGGAACCTGCATTGTCCAAGTGCCCGCTAATTAACCTAGATAGTCCAAGTACCCGCTACTTAAACTAGATTGTCCAATTGCCAGGTAGTTAACCTAGATCGTCCAAGTGCCCGCTAGTTAACCTACATCGTCCAAGGGCCCCCTAGTTAACCTAGATATTCCAAGTGCCGGCTAGTTAACCTAGATCGTCCAAGTGTCCGCTAGTTAACCTACATAGTCCAAGTGCCCGTTAGGTAACCTACATAGTCCTAGTGACCGCTACGTAACCTAGATAGTCCAAATTCCTTTTAGCTAACCTAGATAGTCCAAGTGCCCCCTAGGTAACCTAGATAGTCAAATTGCCCGTTAGGTAACCTAGATAGTCCAAGTGCCCGCTAGGTAACCTACATAGTCCAAGTGCCCGCTAGGTAACCTAGATAGTCCAAGTGCCGCTAGGTAACTTACATTGTCAAAGTGCCTGCTAGGTAACCTAGATAGACCAAGTTCCTGTTAGCTAACCTAGATAGTCCAAGTTCCCGCTAGGTAAGCTACATAGTCTAAGGGCCCGCTCGTTAACCTAGTTCGTCCAAGTGCCTGCTAGGTTACCTGCATAGTTCTAGTGCCCGTAAAGTAACCTAGATAGTCCAAGTGCCCGCTAGGTAACCTCCATAGTCCAAGTGACCGCAAGGTAGCCTAGATGGTCCACGTTCCCGTTAGCTAACATACATAGTCAAAGTGCGCGCTAGGTAACCTACATAGTCCAAGTGTCCGTTAGTTAACCTAGATAGTCCCAGTGCCCGCAAGGTAACTTAGACAGTCCAAGTGCCTGCTAGGTCAACTACATAGTCCAAGTCCCGGTTCGCTAACCTAGATAGTGCAAATGCCTGCTAGGTAACCAACATAGTCCAAGGGCCCACTAGTTAACCTAGATCATCCAAATGTCCTGTAGGTAACCTACATAGTCCAAGTGCCCGCTACGTAACCTAGATAGTCGAAGTGCCCCTTAGGTAACCTAGATAGTCCAAGTGCCCGCTAGGTAACCTACATATTCCAAGTGCCCGCTAGGTAACCTAGATAGTCCGAGTGCCCGTTAGCTAACATACAAAGTCCAAGAGCACGCTAGGTAACCTACATAGTCCAAGTGCCCGTTCGTTAACCTAGATAGTCCAAGTGCCCGCTAGGTAACCTTGACAGTACAAGTGCCTGGTAGGTCACCTACATAGTCCACGTCCCCGTTCGCTAACCTAGATAGGCCAAGTGCCGGCTAGGTAACCTACTTAGTCCAAGTGCCCGCTAGGTAAGCTACAAGTCCAAGGGCCCGCTAGTTAACCTACATAGTCCAAGGGCTCGCTAGTTAACCTTGATAGTCCAAGTGCCGGCTAGTTAACCTAGATAGTCCAAGTGTCCGCTAGTTAACCTACATAGTCCAAGGGCCCACTAGTTAACCTAGATCGTCCTAATGTCCTCTAGTTCACCTACATAGTCCAAGTGCCCGCTACGTAACCTAGATAGTCCAAGTGCCCGCTAGGTATCCTACATAGTCCAAGTGCCAGTTAGCTAACATACATTGTCCAAGTGCCCGTTAGAGAACTTACATAGTCAAAGGGACTGCTATGGAACCTACATAGTCCAAGTGCCCGCTAGAGAACCTTCATAGTCAGAGTGCCTGCTAGGGCACCTAAAGAGTCCAAGTGCACACTAATTAACCTACATAGTCCAAGTGCCCGTTAGCTAACCTAGATAGTCCAAGGGCCAAATAGTTAACCTACATGGTTCAAGTGCCCGCTAGGTAACCTAGCTAATCCTAGTGTCCGCTAGTTAACCTAGATGGTCTAGGTGCCCGCTGGTTAACCTACATAGTCCAACGGCCCGCTAGTTTACCTACATAGTGCAAGGGCCCGCTAGTTAACCTACATAGTCCAAGTCCCGCTAGGTAACCTACATAGTCCAAGTGCTAGACGGGAACCTACATAATCCAAGTGCCCGCTGGTTAACCTACATAGTCCAACGGCCCGCTAGTTAACCTACATAGTGCAAGGGCCCGCTAGTTAACCTACATAGTCCAAGTCCCGCTAGGTAACCTACATAGTCCAAGTGCAAGACGGGAACCCACATAGTCAAGTGCCCACTAGGGAACCTACATAGTCCAAGTGCCCGCTAGTTAACCTACATTGTCCAAGTTCCTGTTAGCTAACCTACATAGTCCAAGTGCCCGTTCGTTAACCTAGATTGTCCAAGTGCCCGCTAGTTAACCTACATAGTCCAAGGGTCCGCTAGTTAACCTAGATAGTCCAAGTGCCCGCTAGTTAATCTACATAGAACAAGGACCCACTAGTTAACCTACATAGTCCTAGTGCCCGCTAGTTAACCTACATTGTCCAGATCCCTGATCGGGAAACTACATAGTCCAAGTATCCGCTAGGTAACCTACATAGTCCAAATGCGCCCTAGTAACGTACATAATCCAAGTGCCCGCTAGGGAACCTACATAGTCCAAGTGCCCGTTAGGTAACCTAGATAGTCCAAAGGCCCGCTAGGGAACCCACATAGTCCAAGTGCCCGTTAGAGAACTTACATAGTCAAAGGGCCTGCTATGGAACCTACATAGTCCAAGTGCCCTTTAGGGAACCTATGTACTCCAAGTGCCCGCTAAGGAACCGAGATAGTCCAAGTGCGCGCTTGGTAACCCAGATAGTCCAAGTGCCCGCTAGGTAACCTACAAAGTACAAGTGCCCGCTAGGTAATCTATATAGTCCAAATGCCCACTAGGGCACCTACATAGTCCAAGTATACGCTAATTAACCTACATAGTCCAAGTGCCCGTTAGCTAACCTAGATAGTCCAAGGTCCAAATAGTTAACCTACATGGTTCAAGTGCCCGCTAGGTAACCTAGCTAATCCAAGTGTCCGCTAGTTCACCCATATCGTGAAGTGCCCGCTAGTTAACCTAGATCGTCCAAGTGCCCGCTTGGTAACCTACATATTCCAAGTGCCCGCTAGGTAACCTAGATAGTCCAAGTGCCCGTTAGCTAACATACATAGTCCAAGAGCACGCTAGGTAACCTACATAGTCCAAGTGCCCGCTAGGTAACCTAGATAGTCCAAGGGCTCGCTAGTTAACCTATATAGTCCAAGTGCCCGCTAGGTAACCTTGATCGTCCAAGTGCCCGCTAGGTAACCTACATAGTCCTAGTGCGCGTTAGTTAACCAACATTGTCCAAGTCCCTGATCAGGAACCTACATAGTCCAAGTATCTGCTAGGTAACCTACATAGTCCAAATGTCCCCTAGTAACGTACATAGTCCAAGTGCCCGCTAAGGAACCTACATAGTCCAAGTGCCCGTTAGGTAACCTAGATAGTTCAAAGGCCCGCTAGGGAACCCACATAGTCCAAGTGCCCGTTAGAGAAATTACATAGTCAAAGGGCCTGCTATGGAACCTACATAGTCCAAGTGCCCACTAGGGAACCTTCATAGTACGAGTGCCTGCTAGGGAACCTACATAGTCCAAGTGCCCTTTAGGGAACCTATGTAGTCCAAGTGCCCGCTAAGGAACCTAGATAGTCCAAGTGCCCGCTAGGTAACCCAGATAATCCAAGTGCCCGCTAGGTAACCTACAAAGTCCAAGTGCCCGCTAGGTAATCTATATAGTCCAAATGCCCGCTAGGGCACCTACATAGTCCAAGTGCCCGTTAGCTAACCTAGATAGTCCAAGGGCCAAATAGTTAACCTACATGGTTCAAGTGCCCGCTAGGTAACCTAGCTAATCCAAGTGTCCGCTAGTTAACCTATATCGTGAAGTGCCCGCTAGTTAACCTAGATCGTCCAAGTGCCCGTTAAGTAACCTAGATAGTCCAAGTGCCCGCTAGGTTACCTACATAGTCCAAGTTCCCGCTAGGTAACCTAGATAGTCCTAGTGCCCGTTACCTAACATAGATCGGCCAAGTGCCCGCTAGGCAACCTACATAGTCCAAGTGCCCGTTCGTTAACCTAGAAATCCATGTGCCCGCTAGGTAATCTAGACAGTCCAAGTGCCCGCTAGGTTACCTGCATAGTCCAAGTGCCCGTTAGGTAACCTAGATAGTCCAAGTGCCTGTTAGGTAACCTACATAGTCTAAGTGCCCGCTAGGTAACCTAGGTAGTCCAAGTGCCTGTTAGCTAACCTAGATAGTCCAAGTGCCTGCTAGGTAAACTACATAGTCTAAGTGCCCGCTAGGTAACCTAGGTAGTCCAAGTGCCCGTTCGTTAACCTAGAAATCCATGTGCCCGCTAGGTAACCTAGACAGTCCATGTGCCCGCTAGGTTACCTGCATAGTCCAAGTGCCCGTTAGGTAACCTAGATAGTCCAAGTGCCTGCTAGGTAACCTACATAGTCTAAGTGCCCGCTAGGTAACCTAGGTAGTCCATGTGCCCGTTAGCTAACCTAGATAGTCCAAGTGCCAGCTAGGTGACCTAAATAGTCAAAGTGACCACTAGGTAACCTAGATAGTCCAAGTTCCTGTTAGCTAACCTAGATAGTCCAAGTGCAAGCTAGGTACCCTACATAGTCCAAGGGCCGGCTCGTTAACCGAGTTCGTCCAAGTGTCCGCTAGTTAACCTATATAGTCCAAGTGCCCACTAAATAACCAAGATAGTCAAAATGCCCGCTAGGTAACCTACATAGTCCAAGTTCCCACTAGGAAACCTAGATAGTCCAAGTGCCCGTTACCTAACCTAGATAGTCCAAGTGCCCGCTAGGTAACCTACATAGTCCTAGTGCCCGCTAGTTAACCAACATTATCCAAGTGCCCGATACGGAACCCTCATAGTCCAAGTGCCCGTTAGGTAACCTACATAGTCCAAATGCCCGCTAGTAACCTACATAATTCAAGTGCCTGATAGGGAACCTACATAATCCTAGTGCCCGCTAAGGAATTTACATAGTCCAAGTGCCGGTTAGCTAACCTAGATAGTCCAAGTGCCCGCTAGGGAACCTACATAGTCCAAGTGCCCGTTAGGGAATGTACATAGTCCAAGTGCCCGCTAGGTAACCTAGATAGTCCATGTGCCCGCTAGTTAACCTACATAGTCCAAGTGCCCGCTAGGTAACCTAGATAGTCCAAGGGCTCGCTAGTTAACCTATATAGTCCAAGTGCCCGCTAGGTAACCTTGATCGTCCAAGTGCCCGCTAGGTAACCTACATAGTCCTAGTGCGCGTTAGTTAACCAACATTGTCCAAGTGACCGATAGCGAAGGTACATAGTCCAAGTGCCCGTTAGGTAACCTACATAGTCCAAATGCCCGCTAGTAACCTACATAGTCCAAATGCCCTTTAGTAACCTACATAGTCCAAGTGGCCGATAGGGAACCTACATAATCCAAGTGCCCGCTAGGGAACCTACATACTCCAAGTGCCCGTTAGGTAACCTAGATAGTCCAAATGTCCGCTATGGAACCCACATAGTGAAAGTGCCCACTAGGGAACCTGCATCGTCCAAGTGCCCGCTAATTAACCTAGATAGTCCAAGTACCCGCTAGTTAACCTAGATCGTCCAAGTGCCCGTTAAGTAACCTAGATCGTCCAAGTGCCCTCTAGGTTACCTACATAGTCCAAGTTCCCGCTAGGTAACCTAGATAGTCCTAGTGCCCGTTACCTAACATAGATCGGCCAAGTGCCCGCTAGGCAACCTACATAGTCCAAGTGCCCGTTCGTTAACCTAGAAATCCATGTGCCCGCTAGGTAACCTAGACAGTCCAAGTGCCCGCTAGGTTACCTGCATAGTCCAAGTGCCCGTTAGGTAACCTAGATAGTCCAAGTGCCTGCTAGGTAACCTACATAGTCTAAGTGCCCGCTAGGTAACCTAGGTAGTCCAAGTGCCCGTTAGCTAACCTAGATAGTCCAAGTGCCGGCTAGGTGACCTAAATAGTCAAAGTGACCACTAGGTAACCTAGATAGTCCAAGTTCCTGTTAGCTAACCTAGATAGTCCAAGTGCCCGCTAGGTAACCTACATAATCCAAGGGCCCGCTCGTTAACCTAGTTCGTCCAAGTGTCTGCTAGTTAACCTATATAGTCCAAGTGCCCACTAAATAACCAAGATAGTCAAAATGCCCGCTAGGTAACCTACATAGTCCAAGTTCCCACTAGGTAACCTAGATAGTCCAAGTGCCCGTTACTTAACCTAGATAGTCCAAGTGCCCGCTAGTTAACCAACGTTGTCCAAGTGCCCGATACGGAGCCCTCATAGTCCAAGTGCCCGTTAGGTAACCTACATAGTCCAAATGCCCGCTAGTAACCTACATAGTCCAAGTGCCTGATAGGGAACCTACATATTCCAAGTGTCCGCTAGGGAATTTACATAGTACAAGTGCCCGTTAGTGAACCTAGATAGTCCAAGTGCCCGCTAGTTAACCTAGATAGTCCAAGTACCCGCTAGGTAACCTAGATAGTCAAAGAGCCCTTTAGGTAACCTAGATAGTCCAAGTGCCCGCTAGGTAACCTACATAGTCCAAGTGCCCGCTAGGTAACCTAGATAGTCAAAGTGCCCGTTAGGTAACCTATATAGTCCAAGTGCCGCTAGGTAACTTACATAGTCAAAGTGCCTGCTAGGTAACCTAGATAGAGCAAGTTCCTGTTAGCTAACCTAGATAGTCCAAGTGCCCGCTAGGTAACCTACATAGTCTAAGGGCCTGCTCGTTAACCTAGTACGTCCAAGTGCCTGCTAGGTTACCTGCATAGTCCTAGTGCCCGTTAGGCAACCTAGATAGTCCAAGTGCCCGCTAGGTAACCTACATAGTCCAAGTGACCGCTAGGTAGCCTAGATAGTCCAAATTCCCGTTAGCTAACATACATAGTCCAAGAGCCCGCTAGGTAACCTACATAGTCCAAGTGCCCGTTCGTTAACCTAGATAGTCCAAGTGCCCGCTAGTTAACTTAGACAGTCCAAGTGCCTGCTAGGTCAACTACATAGTCCAAGTCCCCGTTCGCTAACCTAGATAGTGCAAGTGCCTGCTAGGTAACCTACATAGTCCAAGGGCCCACTAGTTAACCTAGATCATCCTAATGTCCTGTGGGTAACCTACATAGTCCAAGTGCCCGCTACGTAACCTAGATAGTCGAAGTGCCCGTTAGGTAACCTAGATAGTCCAAGTGCCCGCTAGGTAACCTACATATTCCAAGTGCCCGCTAGGTAACCTAGATAGTCCAAGTGCCCGTTAGCTAACATACATAGTCCAAGAGCACGCTAGGTAACCTACATAGTCCAAGTGCCCGTTCGTTAACCTAGATAGTCCAAGTGCCCGCTAGGTAACCTAGACAGTACAAGTGCCTGGTAGGTCACCTACATAATCCAAGTCCCCGTTCGCTAACCAAGATACTCCAAGTGCCGGCTAGGTTACCTGCATAGTCCTAGTGCCCGTTAGGCAACCTAGATAGTCCAAGTGCCCGCTAGGTAACCTACATAGTCCAAGTGACCGCTAGGTAGCCTAGATAGTCCAAATTCCCGTTAGCTAACATACATAGTCCAAGTGCCCGCTAGGTAACCTACATAGTCCAAGTGCCCGTTCGTTAACCTAGATAGTCCAAGTGCCCGCTAGGTAACTTAGACAGTCCAAGTGCCTGCTAGGTCAACTACATAGTCCAAGTCCCCGTTCGCTAACCTAGATAGTGCAAGTGCCTGCTAGGTAACCTACATAGTCCAAGGGCCCACTGGTTAACCTAGATCATCCAAATGTCCTGTGGGTAACCTACATAGTCCAAGTGCCCGCTAAGTAACCTAGATAGTCGAAGTGCCCGTTAGGTAACCTAGATAGTCCAAGTGCCCGCTAGGTAACCTACATATTCCAAGTGCCCGCTAGGTAACCTAGATAGTCCAAGTGCCCGTTAGCTAACATACATAGTCCAAGTGCCAGTTAGAGAACTTACATAGTCAAAGGGCCTGCTATGGAACCTACATAGTCCAAGTGCCCGCTAGAGAACCTTCATAGTCAGAGTGCCTGCTAGGGAACCTGCATAGTGCAAGTGCCCTTTAGGGTCCTATGTAGTCCAAGTGCCCGCTAGGGAACCTAGATACTCCAAGTGCCCGCTAGGTAACCTACAAAGTCCAAGTGCCCGCTAGATAATTTATATAGTCCAAATGCCCGCTAGGGCACCTACATAGTCCAAGTGCACGCTAATTAACCTACATAGTCCAAGTGCCCGTTAGCTAACCTAGATAGTCCAAGGGCCAAATAGTTAACCTACATGGTTCAAGTGCCCGCTAGGTAACCTAGTTAATCCAAGTGTCCGCTAGTTAACCTATATCCTCCACGTGCCCACTAGTTAACCTAGATGGTCAAAGTGCCCGCTGGTTAGCCTACATAGTCCAAGGGCCTGCTAGTTAACCTACATAGTGCAAGGGCCCGCTAGTTAACCTACATAGTCCAAGTGCCCGCTAGGTAACCTACATAATCCAAGTGCCCGCTAGGGAACCTACATAGTCCAAATGCCCATTAGGAAGCCTAGATAGTCCAAATGCCCACTAGGGTACCCACATAGTCCAAGTGCCCGCTAGGGAACCTACATAGTCAAAGTGCCCGCTAGGGAACTTGCATCGTCCAAGTGCCCGCTAGTTAACCTAGTTTGTCCAAGTTCCTGTTAGCTAACCTACATAGTCCAAGTGCCCTTTCGTTAAGTTAGATTGTCCAAGTGCCCGCTAGGTAACCAACATAGTCCAAGTGCCCGCTAGGTAACTGAGATAGTTCAAGTGACCGTTAGCTAACAGAGATAGTCCAAGTGCCCGCTAAGTAACCACATAGTCCAAGTGCCCGTTCGTTAACCTAGATAGTCCAAGTGCCCGCTAGGTAACCTAGATAGTCCAAGTGCCTGCTAGGTAACCTACATATTCCAAGTGCCCGTTTGCTAACCTAGATCGTCAAAGTGCCCGCTAGTTAACCTACATAGTCCAAGGGCCCGCTAGTTAACCTAGATAGTCCAAGTGCCCGCTAGTTAACCTACATAGTACAAGGACCCACTAGTTAACCTACATAGTCCTAGTGCCCGCTAGTTAACCTACATTGTCCAAGTCCCTGATCAAGAACCTACATAGTCCAAGTATCCGCTAAGTAACCTACATAGTCCAAATGCCCCCTAGTAACGTACATAGTCCAAGTGCCCGCTAGGGAACCTACATAGTCCAAGTGCCCGTTAGGTAACCTAGATAGTTCAAAGGCCCGCTAGGGAACCCACATAGTCCAAGTGCCCGTTAGAGAACTTACATAGTCAAAGGGCCTGCTATGGAACCTACATAGTCCAAGTGCCCACTAGGGAACCTTCATAGTCCGAGTGCCTGCTAGGGAAGCTACATAGTCCAAGTGCCCTTTAGGGAACCTATGTAGTCCAAGTGCCCGCTAAGGAACCTAGATAGTCCAAGTGCCCGCTAGGTAACCCAGATAGTCCAAGTGCCCGCTAGGTAACCTACAAAGTCCAAGTGCCCGCTAGGTAATCTAGATAGTCCAAATGCCCGCTAGGGCACCTACATAGTCCAAGTGCACGCTAATTAACCTACATAGTCCAAGTGCCCGTTAGCTAACCTAGATAGTCAAAGGGCCAAATAGTTAACCTACATGGTTCAAGTGCCCGATAGGTAACCTAGCTAATCCACGTGTCCGCTAGTTAACCTATATCGTGAAGTGCCCGCTAGTTAACCTAGATCGTCCAAGTGCCCGTTAAGTAACCTAGATAGTCCAAGTGCCCGCTAGGTTACCTACATAGTCCAAGTTCCCGCTAGGTAACCTAGGTAGTCCTAGTGCCCGTTACCTAACATAGATCGGCCAAGTGCCCGCTAGGCAACCTACATAGTCCAAGTGCCCGTTCGTTAACCTAGAAATCCATGTGCCCGCTAGGTAACCTAGACAGTCCAAGTGCCCGCTAGGTTACCTGCATAGTCCAAGTGCCCGTTAGGTAACCTAGATAGTCCAAGTGCCTCCTAGGTAACCTACATAGTCTAAGTGCCCGCTAGGTAACCTAGGTAGTCCAAGTGCCCGTTAGCTAACCTAGATAGTCCAAGTGCCGGCTAGGTGACCTAAATAGTCAAAGTGACCACTAGGTAACCTAGATAGTCCAAGTTCCTGTTAGCTAACCTAGATAGTCCAAGTGCCCGCTAGGTAACCTACATAGTCCAAGGGCCCGCTCGTTAACCTAGTTCGTCCAAGTGTCTGCTAGTTAACCTATATAGTCCAAGTGCCCACTAAATAACCAAGATAGTCAAAATGCCCGCTAGGTAACCTACATAGTCCAAGTTCCCACTAGGTAACCTAGATAGTCCAAGTGCCCGTTACTTAACCTAGATAGTCCAAGTGCCCGCTAGGTAACCTACATAGTCCTAGTGCCCGCTAGTTAACCAAAGTTGTCCAAGTGCCCGATATGGAACCCTCATAGTCCAAGTGCCCGTTAGGTAATCTACATAGTCCAAATGCCCGCTAGTAACCTACATAGTCCAAGTGCCTGATAGGGAACCTACATATTCCAAGTGTCCGCTAGGGAATTTACATAGTACAAGTGCCCGTTAGTGAACCTAGATAGTGCAAGTGCCCGCTAGTTAACCTAGATAGTCCAAGTACCCGCTAGGTAACCTAGATAGTCAAAGAGCCCTTTAGGTAACCTAGATAGTCCAAGTGCCCGCTAGGTAACCTACATAGTCCAAGTGCCCGCTAGGTAACCTAGATAGTCAAAGTGCCCGTTAGGTAACCTATATAGTCCAAGTGCCGCTAGGTAACTTACATAGTCAAAGTGCCTGCTAGGTAACCTAGATAGAGCAAGTTCCTGTAAGCTAACCTAGATAGTCCAAGTGCCCGCTAGGTAACCTACATAGTCTAAGGGCCCGCTCGTTAACCTAGTACGTCCAAGTGCCTGCTAGGTTACCTGCATAGTCCTAGTGCCCGTTAGGCAACCTAGATAGTCCAAGTGCCCGCTAGGTAACCTACATAGTCCAAGTGACCGCTAGGTAGCCTAGATAGTCCAAATTCCCGTTAGCTAACATACATAGTCCAAGTGCCCGCTAGGTAACCTACATAGTCCAAGTGCCCGTTCGTTAACCTAGATAGTCCAAGTGCCCGCTAGGTAACTTAGACAGTCCAAGTGCCTGCTAGGTCAACTACATAGTCCAAGTCCCCGTTCGCTAACCTAGATAGTGCAAGTGCCTGCTAGGTAACCTACATAGTCCAAGGGCCCACTAGTTAACCTAGATAATCCTAATGTCCTGTGGGTAACCTACATAGTCCAAGTGCCCGCTACGTAACCTAGATAGTCGAAGTGCCCGTTAGGTAACGTAGATAGTCCAAGTGCCCGCTAGGTAACCTACATATTCCAAGTGCCCGCTAGGTAACCTAGATAGTCCAAGTGCCCGTTAGCTAACATACATAGTCCAAGAGCACGCTAGGTAACCTACATAGTCCAAGTGCCCGTTCGTTAACCTAGATAGTCCAAGTGCCCGCTAGGTAACCTAGACAGTACAAGTGCCTGGTAGGTCACCTACATAATCCAAGTCCCCGTTCGCTAACCATGATACTCCAAGTGCCGGATAGGTTACCTGCATAGTCCTAGTGCCCGTTAGGCAACCTAGATAGTCCAAGTGCCCGCTAGGTAACCTACATAGTCCAAGTGACCACAAGGTAGCCTAGATAGTCCAAATTCCCGTTAGCTAACATACATAGTCCAAGTGCCCGCTAGGTAACCTACATAGTCCAAGTTCCCGTTCGTTAACCTAGATAGTCCAAGTGCCCGCTAGGTAACCTAGACAGTACAAGTGCCTGCTAGGTCAACTACATAGTCCAAGTCCCCGTTCGCTAACCTAGATAGTGCAAGTGCCTGCTAGGTAACCTACATAGTCCAAGGGCCCACTGGTTAACCTAGATCATCCAAATGTCCTGTGGGTAACCTACATAGTCCAAGTGCCCGCTACGTAACCTAGATAGTCGAAGTGCCCGTTAGGTAACCTAGATAGTCCAAGTGCCCGCTAGGTAACCTACATATTCCAAGTGCCTGCTAGGTAACCTAGATAGTCCAAGTGCCCATTAGCTAACATACATAGTCCAAGAGCACGCTAGGTAACCTACATAGTCCAAGTGCCCGTTCGTTAACCAAGATAGTCCAAGTGCCCGCTAGGTAACCTAGACAGTACAAGTGCCTGGTAGGTCACCTACATAATCCAAGTCTCCGTTCGCTAACCAAGATAGTCCAAGTGCCGGCTAGGTAACTTACTTAGTCCAAGTGCCCGCTAGGTAAGCTACAAGTCCAAGGGCCCGCTAGTTAACCTACATAGTCCAAGGGCTCGCTAGTTAACCTTGATAGCCCAAGTGCCGGCTAGTTAACCTAGATAGTCCAAGTGCCCGCTAGTTAACCTACATAGTCCAAGGGCCCACTAGTTAACCTAGATCGTCCTAATGTCCTCTAGTTCACCTACATAGTCCAAGTGCCCGCTACGTAACCTAGATAGTCCAAGTGCCCGCTAGGTAACCTACATAGTCCAAGTGCCCGTTAGCTAACATACATAGTCCAAGTGCCCGTTAGAGAACTTACATAGTCAAAGGGCCTGCTATGGAACCTACATAGTCCAAGTGCCCGCTAGAGAACCTTCATAGTCAGAGTGCCTGCTAGGGAACCTGCATAGTGCAAGTGCCCTTTAGGGAACCTATGTAGTCCAAGTGCCTGCTAGGGAACCTACAAAGTCCAAGTGCCCGCTAGATAATCTATATAGTCCAAATGCCCGCTAGGGCACCTATATAGTCCAAGTGCACGCTAATTACCCTACATAGTCCAAGTGCCCGTTAGCTAACCTAGATAGTCCAAGGGCCAAATAGTAAACCTACATGGTTCAAGTGCCCGCTAGGTAACCTAGCTAATCCAAGTGTCTGCTAGTTAACCTATATCCTCCAAGTGCCCACTAGTTAACCTAGATGGTCTAAGTGCCCGCTGGTTAACCTACAAAGTCCAAGGGCCTTCTAGTTAACCTACATAGTGCAAGGGCCCGCTAGTTAACCTACGTTGTCCAAGTGCCCGCTAGGTAACCTACATAGTCCAAGTGCAAGACGGGAACCTACATAATCCAAGTGCCCGCTAGGGAACCTACATAGTCCAAATGCCCGTTAGGAAGCCTAGATAGTCCAAATGCCCACTAGGGTACCCACATAGTCCAAGTGCCCGCAAGGGAACCTACATAGTCAAAGTGCCCGCTAGGGAACCTGCATCGTCCAAGTGCCCCTTAGCTAACATACGTAGTCCAAGAGCACGCTAGGTAACCTACATAGTCCAAGTGCCCGTTCGTTAACCTAGATAGTCCAAGTGCCCGCTAGGTAACCTAGACAGTACAAATGCCTGGTAGGTCACCTACATAATCCAAGTCCCCATTCCTAACCAAGATACTCCAATGCCGGCTAGGTTACCTGCATAGTCCTAGTGCCCGTTAGGCAACCTAGATAGTCCAAGTGCCCTCTAGGTAACCTACATAGTCCAAGTGACCGCTAGGTAGCCTAGATAGTCCAAATTCCCGTTAGCTAACATACATAGTCCAAGTGCCCGCTAGGTAAGCTACAAGTCCAAGGGCCCGCTAATTAACCTACATAGTCCAAGGGCTCGCTAGTTAACCTTGATAGCCCAAGTGCCGGCTAGTTAACCTAGATAGTCCAAGTGCCCGCTAGTTAACCTACATAGTCCAAGGGCCCACTAGTTAACCTAGATCGTCCTAATGTCCTCTAGTTCACCTACATAGTCCAAGTGCCCGCTACGTAACCTAGATAGTCCAAATGCCCGCTAGGTAACCTACATAGTCCAAGTGCCCGTTAGCTAACATACATAGTCCAAGTGCCCGTTAGAGAACTTACATAGTCAAAGGGCCTGCTATGGAACCTACATAGTCCAAGTGCCCGCTAGAGAACCTTCATAGTCAGAGTGCCTGCTAGGGAACCTGCATAGTGCAAGTGCCCTTTAGGGAACCGATGTAGTCCAAGTGCCCGCTAGGGAACCTACATACTCCAAGTGCCCGCTAGGTAACCTACAAAGTCCAAGTGCCCGCTAGATAATCTATATAGTCCAAATGCCCGCTAGGGCACCTACATAGTCCAAGTGCACGCTAATTAACCTACATAGTCCAAGTGCCCGTTAGCTAACCTAGATAGTCCAAGGGCCAAATAGTTAACCTACATGGATCAAGTGCCCGCTAGGTAACCTAGCTAATCCAAGTGTCCGCTAGTTAACCTATATCCTCCAAGTGCCCACTAGTTAACCTAGATGGACTAAGTGCCCGCTGGTTAACCTACATAGTCCAAGGGCCTGCTAGTTAACCTACATAGTGCAAGGGCCCGCTAGTTAACCTACATAGTCCAAGTGCCCGCTAGGTAACCTACATAGTCCAAGTGCAAGACGGGAACCTACATAATCCAAGTGCCCGCTAGGGAACCTACATAGTCCAAATGCCCGTTAGGAAGCCTAGATAGTCCAAATGCCCACTAGGGTACCCACATAGTCCAAGTGCCCGCTAGGGAACCTACATAGTCAAAGTGCCCGCTAGGGAACCTGCATCGTCCAAGTGCCCGCTAGTTAACCTAGATTGTCCAAGTTCCTGTTAGCTAACCTACATAGTCCAAGTGCCCGTTCGTTAACCTAGATTGTCCAAGTGCCCGCTTGGTAACCAACATAGTCCAAGTGCCCGCTAGGTAACTGAGATAGTCCATGTGCCCGTTAGCTACCAGAGATAGTCCAAGTGCCCGCTAAGTAACCACATAGTCCAAGTGCCCGTTCGTTAACCTAGATAGTCCAAGTGCCCGCTAGGTAACCTAGATAGTCCAAGTGCCTGCTAGGTAACCTACATATTCCAAGTGCCCGTTTGCTAACCTAGATCGTCAAAGTGCCCGCTAGTTAACCTACATAGTACAAGGACCCACTAGATAACCTACATAGTCCTAGTGCCCGCTAGTTAACCTATATTGTCCAAGTCCCTGATCAGGAACCTACATAGTCCAAGTATCCGGTAGGTAACCTACATAGTCCAAATGCCCCCTAGTAACGTACATAGTCCAAGTGCCCGCTAGGGAACCTACATAGTCCAAGTGCCTGTTAGGTAACCTAGATAGTTCAAAGGCCTGCTAGGGAACACACAAAATCCAAGTGCCCGTTAGAGAAATTACATAGTCAAAGGGCCTGCTATGGAACCTACATAGTCCAAGTGCCCACTAGGGAACCTTCATAGTCCGAGTGCCTGCTAGGGAACCTACATAGTCCAAGTGCCCTTTAGGGAACCTATGTAGTCCAAGTGCCCGCTAAGGAACCTAGATAGTCCAAGTGCCCGCTAGGTAACCCAGATAGTCCAAGTGCCCGCTAGGTAACCTACAAAGTCCAAGTGCCCGCTAGGTAATCTATATAGTCCAAATGCCCGCTAGGGCACCTACATAGTCCAAGTGCACGCTAATTAACCTACATAGTCCAAGTGCCCGTTAGCTAACCTAGATAGTCCAAGGGCCAAATAGTTAACCTACATGGTTCAAGTGCCCGATAGGTAACCTAGCTAATCCACGTGTCCGCTAGTTAACCTATATCGTGAAGTGCCCGCTAGTTAACCTAGATCGTCCAAGTGCCCGTTAAGTAACCTAGATAGTCCAAGTGCCCGCTAGGTTACCTACATAGTCCAAGTTCCCGCTAGGTAACCTAGGTAGTCCTAGTGCCCGTTACCTAACATAGATCGGCCAAGTGCCCGCTAGGTAACCTACATAGTCCAAGTGCCCGTTCGTTAACCAAGATAGTCCAAGTGCCCGCTAGGTAACCTAGACAGTACAAGTGCCTGGTAGGTCACCTACATATTCCAAGTCCCCGTTCGCTAACCAAGATAGTCCAAGTGCCGGCTAGGTAACTTACTTAGTCCAAGTGCCCGCTAGGTAAGCTACAAGTCCAAGGGCCCGCTAGTTAACCTACATAGTCCAAGGGCTCGCTAGTTAACCTTGATAGCCCAAGTGCCGGCTAGTTAACCTAGATAGTCCAAGTGCCCGCTAGTTAACCTACATAGTCCAAGGGCCCACTAGTTAACCTAGATCGTCCTAATGTCCTCTAGTTCACCTACATAGTCCAAGTGCCCGCTACGTAACCTAGATAGTCTAAGTGCCCGCTAGGTAACCTACATAGTCCAAGTGCCCGTTAGCTAACATACATAGTCCAAGTGCCCGTTAGAGAACTTACATAGTCAAAGGGCCTGCTATGGAACCTACATAGTCCAAGTGCCCGCTAGAGAACCTTCATAGTCAGAGTGCCTGCTAGGGAACCTGCATAGTGCAAGTGCCCTTTAGGGAACCTATGTAGTCCAAGTGCCTGCTAGGGAACCTACAAAGTCCAAGTGCCCGCTAGATAATCTATATAGTCCAAATGCCCGCTAGGGTACCTACATAGTCCAAGTGCACGCTAATTACCCTACATAGTCCAAGTGCCCGTTAGCTAACCTAGATAGTCCAAGGGCCAAATAGTAAACCTACATGGTTCAAGTGCCCGCTAGGTAACCTAGCTAATCCAAGTGTCTGCTAGTTAACCTATATCCTCCAAGTGCCCACTAGTTAACCTAGATGGTCTAAGTGCCCGCTGGTTAACCTACAAAGTCCAAGGGCCTTCTAGTTAACCTACATAGTGCAAGGGCCCGCTAGTTAACCTACGTAGTCCAAGTGCCCGCTAGGTAACCTACATAGTCCAAGTGCAAGACGGGAACCTACATAATCCAAGTGCCCGCTAGGGAACCTACATAGTCCAAATGCCCGTTAGGAAGCCTAGATAGTCCAAATGCCCACTAGGGTACCCACATAGTCCAAGTGCCCGCAAGGGAACCTACATAGTCAAAGTGCCCGCTAGGGAACCTGCATCGTCCAAGTGCCCCTTAGCTAACATACGTAGTCCAAGAGCACGCTAGGTAACCTACATAGTCCAAGTGCCCGTTCGTTAACCTAGATAGTCCAAGTGCCCGCTAGGTAACCTAGACAGTACAAATTCCTGGTAGGTCACCTACATAATCCAAGTCCCCGTTCCTAACCAAGATACTCCAATGCCGGCTAGGTTACCTGCATAGTCCTAGTGCCCGTTAGGCAACCTAGATAGTCCAAGTGCCCTCTAGGTAACCTACATAGTCCAAGTGACCGCTAGGTAGCCTAGATAGTCCAAATTCCCGTTAGCTAACATACATAGTCCAAGTGCCCGCTAGGTAAGCTACAAGTCCAAGGGCCCCCTAATTAACCTACATAGTCCAAGGGCTCGCTAGTTAACCTTGATAGCCCAAGTGCCAGCTAGTTAACCTAGATAGTCCAAGTGACCGCTAGTTAACCTACATAGTCCAAGGGCCCACTAGTTAACCTAGATCGTCCTAATGTCCTCTAGTTCACCTACATAGTCCAAGTGCCCGCTACGTAACCTAGATAGTCCAAATGCCCGCTAGGTAACCTACATAGTCCAAGTGCCCGTTAGCTAACATACATAGTCCAAGTGCCCGTTAGAGAACGTACATAGTCAAAGGGCCTGCTATGGAACCTACATAGTCCAAGTGCCCGCTAGAGAACCTTCATAGTCAGAGTGCCTGCTAGGGAACCTGCATAGTGCAAGTGCCCTTTAGGGAACCTATGTAGTCCAAGTGCCCGCTAGGGAACCTAGATACTCCAAGTGCCCGCTAGGTAACCTACAAAGTCCAAGTGCCCGCTAGATAATCTATATAGTCCAAATGCCCGCTAGGGCACCTACATAGTCCAAGTGCACGCTAATTAACCTACATAGTCCAAGTGCCCGTTAGCTAACCTAGATAGTCCAAGGGCCAAATAGTTAACCTACATGGTTCAAGTGCCCGATAGGTAACCTAGCTAATCCACGTGTCCGCTAGTTAACCTATATCGTGAAGTGCCCGCTAGTTAACCTAGATCGTCCAAGTGCCCGTTAAGTAACCTAGATAGTCCAAGTGCCCGCTAGGTTACCTACATAGTCCAAGTTCCCGCTAGGTAACCTAGGTAGTCCTAGTGCCCGTTACCTAACATAGATGGGCCAAGTGCCCGCTAGGCAACCTACATAGTCCAAGTGCCCGTTCGTTAACCTAGAAATCCATGTGCCCGCTAGGTAACCTAGACAGTCCAAGTGCCCGCTAGGTTACATGCATAGTCCAAGTGCCCGTTAGGTAACCTAGATAGTACAAGTGCCTGCTAGGTAACCTACATAGTCTAAGGCCCGCTAGGTAACCTAGGTAGTCCAAGTGCCCGTTAGCTAACCTAGATAGTCCAAGTGCCGGCTAGGTGACCTAAATATTCAAAGTGACCACTAGGTAACCTAGATAGTCCAAGTTCCTGTTAGCTAACCTAGATAGTCCAAGTGCCCGCTAGGTAACCTACATAGTCCAAGGGCCCGCTCGTTAACCTAGTTCGTCCAAGTGTCTGCTAGTTAACCTATATAGTCCAAGTGCCCACTAAATAACCAAGATAGTCAAAATGCCCGCTAGGTAACCTACATAGTCCAAGTTCCCACTAGGTAACCTAGATAGTCCAAGTGCCCGCTAGGTAACCTACATAGACCTAGTGCCCGCTAGTTAACCAACATTGTCCAAGTGCCCGATACGGAACCCTCATAGTCCAAGTGCCCGTTAGGTAACCTACATTGTCCATATGCCCGCTAGTAACCTACATAGTTCAAGTGCCTGATAGGGAACCTACATAATCCTAGTGCCCGCTAGGGAATTTACATAGTCCAAGTGCCCGTTAGCTAACCTTGATAGTCCAAGTGCCCGCTAGGGAACCTACATAGTCCAAGTGCCCGTTAGGGAACGTACATAGTCCAAGTGCCCGCTAGGTAACCTAGATAGTCCATGTGCCCGCTAGTTAACCTACATAGTCCAAGTGCCCGCTAGGTAACCTAGATAGTCCAAGGGCTCGCTAGTTAACCTATATAGTCTAAGTGCCCGCTAGGTAACCTTGATCGTCCAAGTGCCCGCTAGGTAACCTACATAGTCCTAGTGCGCGTTAGTTAACCAACATTGTCCAAGTGACCGATAGCGAAGGTACATAGTCCAAGTGCCCGTTAGGTAACCTACATAGTCCAAATGCCCGCTAGTAACCTACATAGTCCAAATGCCCGTTAGTAACCTACATAGTCCAAGTGCCCGATAGGGAACCTACATAATCCAAGTGCCCGCTAGGGAACCTACATACTCCAAGTGCCCGTTAGGTAACCTAGATAGTCCAAATGTCCGCTATGGAACCCACATAGTGAAAGTGCCCACTAGGGAACCTGCATCGTCCAAGTGCCCGCTAATTAAACTAGATAGTCCAAGTACCCGCTAGTTAACCTAGATCGTCCAAGTGCCCGTTAAGTAACCTAGATCGTCCAAGTGCCCGCTAGGTTACCTACATAGTCCAAGTTCCCGCTAGGTAACCTAGATAGTCCTAGTGCCCGTTACCTAACATAGATCGGCCAAGTGCCCGCTAGGCAACCTACATAGTCCAAGTGCCCGTTCGTTAACCTAGAAATCCATGTGCCCGCTAGGTAACCTAGACAGTCCAAGTGCCCGCTAGGTTACCTGCACAGTCCAAGTGCCCGTTAGGTAACCTAGATAGTACAAGTGCCTGCTAGGTAACCTACATAGTCTAAGTGCCCGCTAGGTAACCTAGGTAGTCCAAGTGCCCGTTAGCTAACCTAGATAGTCCAAGTGCCGGCTAGGTGACCTAAATAGTCAAAGTGACCACTAGGTAACCTAGATAGTCCAAGTTCCTGTTAGCTAACCTAGATAGTCCAAGTGCCCGCTAGGTAACCTACATAGTCCAAGGGCCCGCTCGTTAACTAGTTCGTCCAAGTGTCCGCTAGTTCACCTATATAGTCCAAGTGCCCACTAAATAACCAAGATAGTCAAAATGCCCGCTAGGTAACCTACATAGTCCAAGTTCCCACTAGGTAACCTAGATAGTCCAAGTGCCCGCTAGGTAACCTACATAGTCCTAGTGCCCGCTAGTTAACCAACATTGTCCAAGTGCCCGATACGGAACCCTCATAGTCCAAGTGCCCGTTAGGTAACCTACATAGCCCAAATGCCCGCTAGTAACCTACATAGTTCAAGTGCCTGATAGGGAACCTACATAATCCTAGTGCCCGCTAGGGAATTTACATAGTCCAAGTGCCCGTTAGCTAACCTAGATAGTCCAAGTGCCCGCTAGGGAACCTACATAGTCCAAGTGCCCGTTAGGGAACGTACATAGTCCAAGTGCCCGCTACGTAACCTAGATAGTCCATGTGCCCGCTAGTTAACCTACATAGTCCAAGTGCCCGCTAGGTAACCTAGATAGTCCAAGGGCTCGCTAGTTAACCTATATAGTCCAAGTGTCCGCTAGGTAACCTTGATCGTCCAAGTGCCCGCTAGGTAACCTACATAGTCCTAGTGCGAGTTAGTTAACCAACATTGTCCAAGTGACCGATAGCGAAGGTACATAGTCCAAGTGCCCGTTAGGTAACCTACATAGTCCAAATGCCCGCTAGTAACCTACATAGTCCAAATGCCCGTTAGTAACCTACATAGTCCAAGTGCCCGATAGGGAACCTACATAATCCAAGTGCCCGCTAGGGAACCTACATACTCCAAGTGCCCGTTAGGTAACCTACATAGTCCAAATGTCCGCTATGGAACCCACATAGTGAAAGTGCCCACTAGGGAACCTGCATCGTCCAAGTGCCCGCTAATTAACCTAGATAGTCCAAGTACCCGCTACTTAAACTAGATTGTCCAATTGCCAGGTAGTTAACCTAGATCGTCCAAGTGCCCGCTAGTTAACCTACATAGTCCAAGGGCCCCCTAGTTAACCTAGATATTCCAAGTGCCGGCTAGTTAACCTAGATCGTCCAAGTGTCCGCTAGTTAACCTACATAGTCCAAGTGGCCCCTAGGTAACCTAGATAGTCCAAGTGCCCGCTAGGTAACCTACAGAGTCCAAGTGCCCGCTAGGTAACCTAGATAGTCCAAGTGCCGCTAGGTAACTTACATAGTCAAAGTGCCTGCTAGGTAACCTAGATAGACCAAGTTCCTGTTAGCTAATCTAGATAGTCCAAGTTCCCGCTAGGTTACCTACATAGTCTAAGGGCCCGCTCCTTAACCTAGTTCGTCCAAGTGCCTGCTAGGTTACCTGCATAGTTCTAGTGCCCGTTAAGTATCCTAGATAGTCCAAGTGCCCGCTAGGTAACCTACATAGTCCAAGTGACCGCAAGGTAGCCTAGATAGTCCACGTTCCCGTTAGCTAACATACATAGTCAAAGTGCCCGCTAGGTAACCTACATAGTCCAAGAGTCCGTTAGTTAACCTAGATAGTCCCAGTGCCCGCTAGGTAACTTAGACAGTCCAAGTGCCTGCTAGGTCAACTACATAATCCAAGTCCCTGTTCGCTAACCTAGATAGTGCAAGTGCCTGCTAGGTAACCTACATAGTCCAAGGGCCCACTAGTTAACCTAGATCATCCAAATGTCCTGTAGGTAACCTACATAGTCCAAGTGCCCGCTACGTAACCTAGATAGTCGAAGTGCCCGTTAGGTAAACTAGATAGTCCAAGTGCCCGCTAGGTAACCTACATATTCCAAGTGCCCGCTAGGTAACCTAGATAGTCCAAGTGCCCGTTAGCTAACATACAAAGTCCAAGAGCACGCTAGGTAACCTACATAGTCCAAGTGACCACTAGGTAACCTAGATAGTCCAAGGGCTCGCTAGTTAACCTGTATAGTTCAAGTGCCCGCTAGGTAACCTTGATCGTCCAAGTGCCCGCTAGTAACCTACATAGTCCAAATGCCCGTTAGTAACCTACATAGTCCAAGTGCCCGATAGGGAACCTACATAAGCCAAGTGCCCGCTAGGGAACCTACATACTCCAAGTGCCCGTTAGGTAACCTAGATAGTCCAAATGTCCGCTATGGAACCCACATAGTGAAAGTGCCCACTAGGGAACCTGCATCGTCCAAGTGCCCGCTAATTAACCTAGATAGTCCAAGTACCCGCTAGTTAACCTAGATCGTCCAAGTGCCCGTTAAGTAACCTAGATCGTCCAAGTGCCCGCTAGTTAACCTACATAGTCCAAGGGCCCCCTAATTAACCTAGATATTCCAAGTGCCGGCTAGTTAACCTAGATCGTCCAAGTGTCCGCTAGTTAACCTACATAGTCCAAGTGCCCGTTAGGTAACCTACATAGTCCTAGTGCCCGCTAGGTAACCTAGATAGTCAAAGTTCCTTTTAGCTAACCTACATAGTCCAAGTGCCCGCTAGGTAACCTAGATCGTCCAAGTGCCGCTAGTTAACTTACATAGTCAAAGTGCCTGCTAGGTAACATAGATATACCAATTTCCTGTTAGCTAACCTAGATAGTCCAAGTTCCCGCTAGGTAACCTACATAGTCTAAGGGCCCGCTCGTTAACCTAGTTCGTCCAAGTGCCTGCTCTGTTACCTGCATAGTTCTAGTGCCCGTTAAGTAACCTAGATAGTCCAAGTGCCCGCTAGGTAACCTACATAGTCCAAGTGACCGCAAGGTAACCTAGATAGTCCACGTTCCCGTTAGCTAACATACATAGTCAAAGTGCGCGCTAGGTAACCTACATAGTCCAAGTGTCCGTTAGTTAACCTAGATAGTCCCAGTGCCCGCTAGGTAACTTAGACTGTCCAAGTGCCTGCTAGGTCAACTACATAGTCCAAGTCCCCGTTCGCTAACCTAGATAGTGCAAGTGCCTGCTAGGTAACCTACATAGTCCAAGGGCCCACTAGTTAACCTAGATCATCCAAATGTCCTGTGGGTAACCTACATAGTCCAGGTGCCCGCTACGTAACCTAGATAGTCGTAGTGCCCGTTAGGTAACCTAGATAGTCCAAGTGCCCGCTAGGTAACCTACATATTCCAAGTGCCCGCTAGGTAACCTAGATAGTCCAAGTGCCCGTTAGCTAACATACATAGTCCAAGAGCACGCTAGGTAACCTACATAGTCCAAGTGCCCGTTCGTTAACCTAGATAGTCCAAGTGCCCGCTAGGTAACCTAGACAGTACAAGTGCCTGGTAGGTCACCTACATAGTCCACGTCCCCGTTCGCTAACCTAGATAGTCCAAGTGCCGGCTAGGTAACCTACTTAGTCCAAGTGCCCGCTAGGTAAGCTACAAGTCCAAGGGCCCGCTAGTTAACCTACATAGTCCAAGGGCTCGCTAGTTAACCTTGATAGTCCAAGTGCCGGCTAGTTAACCTAGATAGTCCAAGTGCCCGCTAGTTAACCTACATAGTCCAAGGGCCCACTAGTTAACCTAGATCGTCCTAATGTCCTCTAGTTCACCTACATAGTCCAAGTGCCCGCTACGTAACCTAGATAGTCCAAGTGCCCGCTAGGTAACCTACATAGTCCAAGTGCCAGTTAGCTAACATACATAGTCCAAGTGCCCGTTAGAGAACTTACATAGTCAAAGGGCCTGCTATGGAACCTACATAGTCCAAGTGCCCGCTAGAGAACCTTCATAGTCAGAGTGCCTGCTAGGGCACCTAAAGAGTCCAAGTGCACACTAATTAACCTACATAGTCCATGTGCCCGTTAGCTAACCTAGATAGTCCAAGGGCCACATAGTTAACCTACATGGTTCAAGTGCCCGCTAGGTAACCTAGCTAATCCAAGTGTCCGCTAGTTAACCTAGATGGTCTAGGTGCCCGCTGGTTAACCTACATAGCCCAACGGCCCGCTAGTTAACCTACATAGTGCAAGGGCCCGCTAGTTAACCTACATAGTCCAAGTCCCGCTAGGTAACCTACATAGTCCAAGTGCAAGACGGGAACCCACATAGTCCAAGTGCCCGCTAGGGAACCTACATAGTCAAAGTGCCCGCTAGGGAACCTGCATCGTCCAAGTGCCTGCTAGTTAACCTAGATTGTCCAAGTTCCTGTTAGCTAACCTACATAGTCCAAGTGCCCGTTCGTTAACCTAGATTGTCCAAGTGCCCGCTAGGTAACCTACATAGTCCAAGTGCCCGCTAGGTAACTTAGATAGTCCAAGTGCCCGTTAGCTAAGAGAGATAGTCCAAGTGCCCACTAGGTAACCACATAGTCCAAGTGCCCGTTCGTTAACCTAGATAATCCAAGTGCCCGCTAGGTAACCTAGACAGTCCAAGTGCCTGCTAGGTAACCGATATATTCCAAGTGCCCGTTTGCTAACCAAGATCGTCAAAGTGCCCGCTAGTTAACCTACATAGTCCAAGGGCCCGCTAGTTAACCCAGATAGTCCAAGTGCCCGCTAGTTAACCTACATTGTACAAGGACCCACTAGTTAACCTACATAGTCCTAGTGCCCGCTAGTTAACCTACATTGTCCAAGTCCCTGATAGGGAACCTACATAGTCCAAGTTTCCGCTAGGTAACCTACATAGTCCAAATGCCCCCTAGTAACATACATAGTCCATGTGCCCGCTAGGGAACCTACATAGTCCAAGTGCCCGTTAGGTAACCTAGATTGTCCAACGGCCCGCTAGGGAACCCACATAGTCCAAGTTCCCGTTAGAGAACTTACATAGTCAAAGGGCCTGCTATGGAACCTACATAGTCCAAGTGCCCACTAGGGAACCTTCATAGTCCGAGTGCCTGCTAGGGAACCTACATAGTCCAAGTGCCCTTTAGGGAACCTATGTAGTCCAAATGCCCACTAGGGAACATACATAGTCCAAGTGCCTGCTAGGTAACTTAGATAGAGCAAGTGCCCGCTAGTTAAACTAGATAGTTCTAGTACCCACTAGGTAACCTCGATCGTTCAAGGGCCCCCTAGTTAGCCTACATAGTCCAAGTTCCCGCTAGATAACCTAGATAGTTCAAGTTCCCGTTCGGTAACCTAGACAGCCCAAGTGCCCTTTAGGGAACCTAGATAGTACAAAGACCCGCTAGTAAACCTAAATAGTCCATGGGCCCGCTAGTTAACCTACATAGTGCAAGTGTCCGCTAGTTAACCTACATATTCCAAGTGCCCCCTAGTTAACCTACATAATCTAAGTTCCCGTTAGCTAACCTAGGTAGTCCAAGGGCCCGCTAGTTGACCTACATAATCCAAGTGCCAGCTAGGTAACCTAGATAGTACAAGTGCCCGCTAGGGAACCTAGATAGTCCAAGTGCCTGTTAGCTAACCTAGATAGTCCAAGTGGCGGCTAGGTAACCTACATAGTCCAAGTGCCCGTTCGTTAACCTAGATAATCCAAGTTCCCGCTAGGTAACCTAGACAGTCCAAGTGCTATCTAGGTAACCTAGATAGTCCAAGTGCCTGCTAGGTAACCTACATAGTCCAAGTGCCCGCTAGGCAACCTACATAGTCCATGTGCCCGTTAGTTAACCTAGATAATCAAAGTGCCTGCTAGGTAACTTAGATAGTCCAAGTGCCCACTAGGTAACCTACATAGTCAAAGTTCCCGCTTGGTAACCTTAAGAGTCCAAATGCCCGCTAGGGAAATTACATAGTCCACGTGCCCGCTAGTTAACCTAGATAGTCCAAGTGCCTGCTAGTAAACCTACATAATCCATGGGCCCGCTAGTTAACCTACATTGGGCAAGGGCCCGCAAGTTAACCTAGATCGTGCAAGTGTCCTCTAGTTAACCTACATAGTCCAAATGCCCGCTAGTTAACCTAGATAGTCCAGGTGCCCGCTAGGGATCCTTTATAATCCAAGTGCCTGCTAGGTAACCTAGATAGTCCAAATGCCCGCTAGTTAACCTAGATAGTCCAAGTGCCTGCTAGTAAACCTACATAATCCATGGGCCCGCTAGTTAACCTACATAGGGCAATGGCCCGCTAGTTAACCTAGATCGTGCAAGTGTCCTCTAGTTAACCTACATAGTCCAAATGCCCGCTAGTTAACCTAGATAGTCCAGGTGCCCGCTAGGGATCCTTTATAATCCAAGTGCCTGCTAGGTAACCTAGATAGTCCACGTGCCCACTAGGGGACGTACATAGTCCAAGTGCCCGCTAGGTAAGCTAGATAATCCAATGCGCTTTAGGGTATGTACATAGTCCAAGTGCCTGCTAGGAAACCTAGATAGTCCAAATGCCCGCTAGTTAACCTACATAGTCCGAAGGCCCGCTAGTTATCCTACATAGTCCAAGGTCTGCTAGTTAACCTAGATAGTTCAAGTACCCGCTAGGTAACCTAGATCGTCCAAGGGCCCCCTAGTTAGCCTACATAGTCCAAGTGCCCGCTAGGTAACCTAGATAGTCCAAGTGCTCGTTCGGTAACCTAGATAGTCCAAGTGCCCTTTAGGGAACCTATATAGTACATGGGCCCGTTAATAAACCTATATAGTCCAAGTGCCCGATAGGGAACCTACATAATCCAAGTGCCCCCTAGGGAACCTACATAGTCCAAGTGCCCGTTAGGTAACCTAGATAGTCCAAATGCCCGCTAGGGAAGCCACATAGTCCAAGTGCCCGCTAGGGAACTTACATAGTCCAAGGGCCCACTAGGCAACCTACATAGTCCAAGTGCCCGTTAGTTAACCTAGATAGTCCAAGTGCCTGCTTGGTAACCTAGATAGTCCAAAAGCCCGCTAGGTAACCTACATACTCCAAGAACCCGCTAAGTAACGTCGATAGTTCAAGTGCCAGCTAGGTAACCTAGAAAGTCCAACTGCCTGCTAGGTAACCTACAAAGTCTAAGTGCCCGCTAGGTTATCTATATAGTCCAAATGCCCGCTAGGGAATCTACATTGTCCAAGGGCCCGCTAGTTAACGTAGATAGTCCAAGTGCCGCTAGTTAATCTACATAGTCCAAGAGCCCGCTAGTTAACCTACATAGTCCAAGTACCCGCTAGTTAACCTAGATCGTCAAAGTGCCCGCTAGGTAACCTACATAATCCATGGGACCGCTAGTTAACCTACATAGTCCAAGGGCCCGCTAGGTAACCTACAAAGTCTAAGTGCCCGCTAGGTTATCTATATAGTCCAAAAGCCTGCTAGGGAACCTACATAGTCCAAGTGCCCGCTAGGTAACCTAGATAATCCAAGTGCCCGCTAGGTAACCTTCATAGTCCAAGTGTCAGCTAGGTAACCTAGATAGTCCTAGTGCCCGTTAGTCAACCTAGAGTGTCCAAGTGCCCACCAGGGGACGTACTTAGTCCATGTGCCCGTTAGATAACCTAGATAGTCCAAGTGCCCGCTAGTTAACATTGATCATCCAAGTGCCCGCTAGTTAACCTAGATTTTCCAAGTGCACGCTAGTTAACCTAGATAGTCCAAGTGCCCTCTAGTTAACCTAGATCGTGCAAGTGTCCGCTAGTTAACCTACATAGTCCGAGGGCCCGCTAGTTAACCTACGTAGTCCAAGGTCCGCTAGTTAACCTAGATAGTCCAAGTGCTCGCTAGTTAACCTACATAGTACAAGGGCCCGCTAGTTGACCTAGATAGTCCAAGTGCCTGCTAGTTAACCTAGATAGTCCAAGTGCCCGCTAGGTAACCTAAGTAGTCCAAATGTCCGATAGGGATCCTACATAGTCCAAGTGCCCGCTAGGTAAACTACATAGTCCAAGTGCCCGTTCGTTAACCTAGATAGTCCAAGTGCCCGCTAGGTAACCTAGATAATCCAAGTGCCCGCTAGGTAACCTAGAGTCCAAGTGCTCGCTAGTTAACCTACATAGTCCAAGTGCCCGCTATGTAACCTAGATAGTCAAAGTGCCCGTTAGGTAACCTAGATAGTCCAAGTGCCGATAGGTAACTTACATTGTCCAACTTCCCGCCAGGTAACCTAGATACTCAAAGTGCCCGTTACCTAACCTACATAGTCCAATTGCCCTTTCGTTAACCTAGAAGTCCAAGTGCCCGCTAGGTTACATGCATATTTCAAGTGCCCGTTCGTTAACCTAGATAGTCCAAGTGCCCACTAGGTAACCTACATAGTCCAAGAGCCCGCTAGGTAAACTATATAGTCCAAGTGCCCGCTAGGTAACCTAGATAGTCCAAGGGCCCGCTAGTTAACCTACATAGTCCAAGGGCTCCCTTGTTAACTTTGATAGTCCAAGTGCCCGCTAGTTAACATAGATCGTCCAAGTGCCCCCTAGTTAACCTAATTGTCCAAGTGCCTGATAGTTAACCTACATAGTCCAAGGGTCCACTAGTTAACATAGATAGTCCAAGTGTCCTCTAGTTAACCTACATAGTCCAAGTGCCCACTAGTTAACCTATATACCAAGTGCCCGCCACGTAACCTAGATAGTCCAAGGGCAGGCTAGTTAACCTACATACTCCAAGTGCCCGCTTGGCAACCTACACAGTCCAAGTGCCCACTAAGGAACCTACATAGTCCAAGTGCACGCTAGTTAACCTAGATAGTCCAAGTGCCCGCTAGTTAAACTAGATAGTCAAAGTGCCTGCTAGGTAACCTACATAGTGCAAGTGTCCGCTAGTTAACCTACATATTCCAAGTGCCCGCTAGTTAACATAGATAGTCCAAGTGCCCGCTAGGGAACGTACATAGTCCAAGTTCCCGCTAGGTAACCTAGATAGTGCAAGTGTCTGCTAGTTAACCTAGATAGTTCAAGTACCCGCTAGGTAACCTAGATCGTCCAAGGGCCCCCTAGTTAGCCTACATAATCCAAGTGCCCGCTAAGTAACCTAGATAGTCCAAGTGCCCGTTCGGTAACCTAGATAATCCAAGTGCCCTTTAGGGAACCCAGACAGTCCAAGGGCCCTCTAATAAACCTACATAGTCCATGGGCCCGCTAGTTAACCTACATATCCCAAGTGCCCGCTAGTTAACCTAGATAGTCCATGTGCCCGTTTGCTAACCTACATACTTCAAGGGCCCGCTAGTTGACCTACATAGTCCAAGTGCCAGCTAGGTAACCTAGATAGTACAAGTGCCCGCTAGGGAACCTAGATAGTCCAAGTGCCTGTTAGCTAACCTAGATAGTCCAAGTGGCGACTAGGTAACCTACATAGTCCAAGTGCCCGTTTGTTAACCTAGATAATCCAAGTGCCCGCTAGGTAACCTAGACATTCAAAGTGCCCGCTAGTTAACCTACATATTCCAAGTGCCCGATAGGGAACCTACATAATCAAAGTGCCTGCTAGGCAACCTACATAGTCCAAGTGCCCGTTACTTAACCTAGAGAGTCAAAGTGCCTGCTAGGTAACCTATATAGTCCACGTGCCCGCTAGGTAACCTACATAGTCCAAGTGCCCGCTAGGTAACCTAAATAGTCCAAATGCCCGCTAGGGAAACTACATAGTCCAAGTGCCCGCTAGTTAACCTAGATAGTCCAAGTGCCTGCTAGTAAACCTACATAATCCATGGGCCCGCTAGTTAACCTATATAGTGCAAGGGCCCGCTAGTTAACCTAGATCGTGCAAGTGTCCGCTAGTTAACCTATATAGTCCAAGTGCCCGCTAGTTAATCTATATACCAAGTGCCCGCTACGTAACCTAGATAGTCCAAGTGCCCGCTAGCGAACATACATAGTTCCAGTGCCCGCTAGGTAACCTAGATAGTGCAAGTGCCCGCTAGTTAACCTAGAATGTTCAAGTACCCGCTAGTTAACCTAGATCGTCCATGGGCCCCCTAATTAGCCTACATAGTCCAAGTGCCCTTTAGGTAACCTAGATAGTCCAAGTGCCCGTTCGGTAACCTAGATAGTCCATGTGCCCTTTAGGGAACCTAGATAGTCCAAGCGCCTGTTAGTAAACCTACATAGTCCATGGGCCCGCTAGTTAACCTACATATTCCAAGTGCCCACTAGTTAACCTACATAATCTAAGTGCCCGTTAGCTAACCTAGATAGTCCAAGGGACCGCTAGTTGACCTACATGGTCCAAGTGCCAACTAGGTATCTTAGATGGTACAAGTGCCCGCTAGGGAACCTAAATAGTCCAAGTTCCTGTTAGCTAACCTAGATAGTCCAAGGGGCGGCTAGGTAACCTACATAGTCCATGTGCCGTTCGTTAACCTAGATAATCCAAGTGCCCGCTAGGTAACCTAGACAGTCCAAGTGCCCGCTAGTTAACCTACATAGTCCAAGTGCCTGAAAGGGAACATACATAATCCAAGTGCCCGCTAGGCAACCTACATAGTCCAAGTGCCCGTTAGTTAACCTAGATAGTCAAAGTGCCTGCTAGGTAACCTAGATAGTCCAAGTGCTCGCTAGGTAACCTACATAGTCCAAGTGCCCGTTTGGTAACCTAAATAGTCCAAATGCCCGCTAGGGAAACTACATAGTCCAAGTGCCCGCTAGTTAACCTAGATAGTCCAACTGCCTGCTAGTAAACCTACATAATCCATGGGCCCGCTAGTTAACCTGCATAGTCCAAGTGCCCGCTAGGTAACCTAGATAGTCCATGTGCCCGCTAGTTAACCTAGATATTCCTAGTGCCCGTTAGATAACCTAGATAGTCCTAGTGCCCGTTAGTTAACCTAGATAGTCCAAGTGCCCACTAGGGGACGTACATAGTCCAAGTGCCCGCTAGGTAACCTAGATAGTTCTAGTGCCCGTTACCTAACCTAGATAGTCCAAGTGCCCGCTAGGCAACCTACATAGTCCAAGTGCCCGATCGTTAACCTAGAAGTCCAAGTGCCCGCTATGTAACCTAGACAGTCCAAGTGCCCGCTAGGTTACCTGCATAGTCTAAGTGCCCGTTCGTTAACCTAGATATTCCATGTGCCTGCTAGGGAACCTATATAGTCCAAGTGCTATCTAGGTAACCTATATAGTCCAAGGGCCCGCTAGTTAACCTACATAGTCCTAGGGCTCGCTTGTTAACTTTGATAGTCCAAGTGCCCCTTAGTTAACCTAGATCGTCCAAGTGCCCGCTAGTTAACCTAGATCGTCCAATTACTGGCTAGTTAACCTACATCGTCCAAAGGCCCACTAGTTAACCTAGATCGTCCAAGTGTCCTCCAGTTAACCTACATAGTCCAAGTTCCCCCTAGGTAACCTACATAGGGCAAGTGTCTGCTAGGTAACCTGCATAGTCCCAGCGACCGCTAGTTAACCTAGATAGTCCAAGTGCCCGCTAGGTAACCTACATAGTGCAAGTGTCCGCTAGTTAACCTAAGTAGTCCAAGGGCCCGCTAGTTAACCTAAGTAGTCCAAGGGCCCGCTAGTTAACTTACATAGTTCAAGTGTCCGCAGGGAACCTACATAGTTCAAGTGCCTGCTAGGGAACATATATAGTCCAAGTGCCCGCTAGGGAACCTACATAATCCAAGTGCCCGCTAGGGAATCTATATAGTCCAAGGCCCGCTAATTAACGTAGATAGTCCAAGTGCTGCTAGTTAATCTACATAGTCCAAGGGCCCGCTAGTTAACCTACATAGTCCAAGTACCCGCTAGTTAACCTAGATCATCCAAGTGTCCGTTAGCTAACCTACAGAGTCCAAGTGCCCGCTAGGGAACCTACATAGTCCAAGTGCCTGCTAGGGAACCTACATAGTCCAAGTGGCCGCTCTGGAACATATATAGTCCAAGTGCCCGCTAGGGAATCTACATAGTCCAAGGGCCCACTAGTTAACGTAGGTAGTCCAAGTGCCGCTAGTTAATCTACATAGTCCAAGGGCCTGCTAGTTAACATACATAGTCCAAGTACCCGCTAGTTAACCTAGATCTTCCTAGTGCCCGCTAGTTAACCTACATAGTCCAAGGGCCCGCTAGTTAACCTACATAGTCCAAGGGCCCGCTAGTTAACCTACTTTGTCCAAGTGCCCACTAGTTAACCTACATAGTCCAAGTGCCCGCTGGGTAACCTAGACAGTTCAAGTGACCACTAGGTTACCTACATAGTCCAAGTGCCTGGTCGTTAACCTACATAGTCCAAGAGCCCGCTAGGTAATGTATATAATACAAATGCCCGCTAGGGACCCTAATAATCCAAGTGCCCGCTAGTTATCCTGGATAGTCCAAGTGCTCGCTAGTTAACCTAGATTGTCTGAGTGCCCGATAGGGAACCTACATAGTCCAAGTGCCCGCTAGTTAACATAGATAGTCCAACTACCCGCTAGGTAACGTAGATAGTCCAAGTGCCCGCTAGGGAACGTACATAATCCAATTGCCCGCTAGGTAACCTAGATAGTCCAAGTGCCCGCTAGTTAACCTACATAGTCCAAGTGCCTGCTAGGTAACCTAGATAGTCCAAGGGCCCGCTAGGTAACCTACATTGTCCTAGTGCCCCCTAGTTAACATACATTCTCCAAGTGCCACACAGGGAAGCTACATATTCCAAGTGCCCGCTAGGTAACCTACATAGTCCAAATGCCCGCTAGTTAACCTACATAGTCCAAGTGCCTGATAGGGAACTTACATAATCCAAGTGCCCGCTAGGGAAGCTACATATTCCAAGTGCCAGTTAGGTAACCTAGATAGTCCAAATGTCCGCTAGGGAACCCATATAATCCAAGTGCCCGCTAGGGAACTTACATAGTCTAAAGGCCCGCTAGGGAACCTATATAGTCCTAGTGCCCCCTAGTTAACCTACATTCTCCAAGTACCCGATAGGTAACCTAAATAGTCCAAGGGCCCGCTTGGGAACCTACATAGTCCAAGTGCCCGTTAGTTAACCTAGATAGTCCAAGTGCCCGCTAGCTAACCTAGATAGTCCAACAGCCCGCTAGGTAACCTACATACTCCAAGAACCCCCTAGGCAACGTAGATAGTTCAAGTGCCAGCTAGGTAACCAAGATAGTCCAAGTGCCCGCTAGGTAACCTACAAAGTCTAAGTGCCCGCTAGGTTATCTATATAGTCCAAATGCCCGCTAGGGAAACTACATAGTCCAAGTGCCCGCTAGGTAACCTAGATAATCCAAGTGCCCGCTAGTTAACCTATATCGTCCAAGTGCCAGCTAGTTAACCTAGATCGTCCAAGTGCCCGCTATTTAACCTACATAGTCATTGGGCCCACTATTTAACCTACATAGTGCTAGAGCCCGCTAGCTATCCTAGATAATCCAAGTGCCCGCTAGTTAACCTATATCGTCCAAGTGTCCGCTAGTTAACCTACATAGTCCAATTTCCCGCTAGGTAACCTACACAGTCCAATTGCCCCCTAGTTAACCTAGATCGTGCAAGTGTCCGCTAGTTAACCTACATAGTCCACATGCCAGTTAGCTAACCTAGATAGTCCAAGGGCCCGCTAGTTGACCTACATAGTCCATGTGCCCGCTGGGTAACCTAGATAATCCAAGTGCCCGCTAGGGAACCTTCATACTCCAAGTGCCAGCTAGGTAACCTAGATAGTCCAACTACCCGCTAGTTAACCTAGATCATCCAAGTGTCCGCTAGCTAACCTACAGAGTCCAAGTGCCCGCTAGGGAACCTACATAGTCCAAGTGCCTGCTAGGGAACCTACATAGTCCAAGTGGCCGCTCTGGAACATATATAGTCCAAGTGCCCGCTAGGGAATCTACATAGTCCAAGGGCCCACTAGTTAACGTAGGTAGTCCATGTGCCGCTAGTTAATCTACATAGTCCAAGGGCCTGCTAGTTAACATACATAGTCCAAATACCCGCTAGTTAACCTAGATCTTCCTAGTGCCCGCTAGTTAACCTACATAGTCCAAGGGCCCGCTAGTTAACCTACATAGTCCAAGGGCCCGCTAGTTAACCTACTTAGTCCAAGTGCCCACTAGTTAACCTACATAGTCCAAGTGCCCGCTGGGTAACCTAGACAGTTCAAGTGACCACTAGGTTACCTACATACTCCAAGTGCCTGGTCGTTAACCTACATAGTCCAAGTGCCCGCTAGGTAACCTATATAATGCAAATGCCCGCTAGGGACCCTAATAGTCCAAGTGCCGCTAGTTATCCTGGATAGTCCAAGTGCTCGCTAGTTAACCTAGATTGTCCAAGTGCCCGATAGGGAACCTACATAGTCCAAGTGCCCGCTAGTTAACATAGATAGTCCAAGTACCCGCTAGGTAACGTAGATAGTCCAAGTGCCCGCTAAGGAACGTACATAGTCCAAGTGCCCGCTAGGTAACCTAGATAGTCCAAGTGCCCGCTTGTTAACCTACATAGTCCAAGTGCCTGCTAGGTAACCTGGATAGTCCAAGGGCCCGCTAGGTAACCTACATTGTCCTAGTTCCCCCTAGTTAACATACATTCTCCAAGTGCCACACAGGGAACCTACATATTCCAAGTGTCCGCTAGGTAACCTACAAAGTCCAAGTACCCGCTAGTTAACCTAGATCATCCAAGTGTCCGCTAGTTAACCTACAGAGTCCAAGTGCCCGCTAGGGAACCTAGATAGTCCAAGTGCCCGCTCTGGAACCTACATAGTCCAAGTGCCTGCTAGGGAACCTACATAGTCCAAGTGCCGGCTCTGGAACATATATAGTCCAAGTGCCCGCTAGGGAATCTACATAGTCCAAGGGCCCACTAGTTAACGTAGGTAGTCCAAGTTCCGCTAGTTAATCTACATAGTCCAAGGGCCTGCTAGTTAACATACATAGTCCAAGTACCCGCTAGTTAACCTAGATCTTCCTAGTGCCCGCTAGTTAACCTACATAGTCCAATACCCGCTAGTTAACCTACATAGTCCAAGGGCCCGCTAGTTAACCTACATCGTCCAAGGGCCCGCTAGTTAACCTACTTAGTCCAAGTGGCTGGTCGTTAACCTACATAGTCCAAGTGCCCGCTAGGTAACCTATATAATACAAATGCCCGCTAGGGACCCTAATAATCCAAGTGTCCGCTAGTTATCCTGGATAGTCCAAGTGCTCGCTAGTTAACCTAGATTGTCTGAGTGCCCGATAGGGAACCTACATAGTCCAAGTGCCCGCTAGTTAACATAGATAGTCCAACTACCCGCTAGGTAACGTAGATAGTCCAAGTGCCCGCTAGGGAACGTACATAATCCAAGTGCCCGCTAGGTAACCTAGATAGTCCAAGTGCCCGCTAGTTAACCTAGATAGTCCAAGTGCCTGCTAGGTAACCTAGATAGTCCAAGGGCCCGCTAGGTAACCTACATTGTCCTAGTGCCCCCTAGTTAACATACATTCTCCAAGTGCCACACAGGGAACCTACATATTCCAAGTGCCCGCTAGGTAACCTACATAATCCAAATGCCCGCTAGTTAACCTACATAGTCCAAGTGCCTGATAGGGAATTTACATAATACAAGTGCCCGCTAGGGAAGCTACATATTCCAAGTGCCCGTTAGGTAACCTAGATAGTCCAAATGTCCGCTAGGGAACCCATATAATCCAAGTGACCGCTAGGGAACTTACATAGTCTAAAGGCCCGCTAGGGAACCTACATAGTCCTAGTGCCCCCTAGTTAACCTACATTCTCCAAGTACCCGATAGGTAACCTAAATAGTCCAAGGGCCCGCTTGGGAACCTAGATAGTCCAAGTGCCCGTTAGTTAACCTAGATAGTCCAACAGCCCGCTAGGTAACCTACATACTCCAAGAACCCCCTAGGCAACGTAGATAGTTCAAGTGCCAGCTAGGTAACCAATATACTCCAAGTGCCCGCTAGGTAACCTACAAAGTCTAAGTGCCCGCTAGGTTATATATATAGTCCAAATGCCCGCTAGGGAAACTACATAGTCCAAGTGCCCGCTAGGTAACCTAGATAATCCAAGTGCCCGCTAGTTAACCTATATCGTCCAAGTGCCAGCTAGTTAACCTAGATCGTCCAAGTGCCCGCTAGTTAACCTACATAGTCAATGGGCCCGCTATTTAACCTACATAGTGCTAGAGCCCGCTAGCTAACCTAGATAATCCAAGTGCCCGCTAGTTAACGTATATCGTCCAAGTGTCCGCTAGTTAACCTACATAGTCCAATTTCCCGCTAGGTAACCTACACAGTCCAATTGCCCCCTAGTTAACCTAGATCGTGCAAGTGTCCGCTAGTTAACCTACATAGTCCACGTGCCAGTTAGCTAACCTAGATAGTCCAAGGGCCCGCTAGTTGACCTACATAGTCCATGTGCCCGCTGGGTAACCTAGATAATCCAAGTGCCCGCTAGGGAACCTTCATACTCCAAGTGCCAGCTAGGTAACCTAGATAGTCCAACTACCCGCTAGTTAACCTAGATCATCCAAGTGTCCGCTAGCTAACCTACAGAGTCCAAGTGCCCGCTAGGGAACCTACATAGTCCAAGTGCCTGCTAGGGAACCTACATAGTCCAAGTGGCCGCTCTGGAACATATATAGTCCAAGTGCCCGCTAGGGAATCTACATAGTCCAAGGGCCCACTAGTTAACGTAGGTAGTCCATGTGCCGCTAGTTAATCTACATAGTCCAAGGGCCTGCTAGTTAACATACATAGTCCAAATACCCGCTAGTTAACCTAGATCTTCCTAGTGCCCGCTAGTTAACCTACATAGTCCAAGGGCCCGCTAGTTAACCTACATAGTCCAAGGGCCCGCTAGTTAACCTACTTAGTCCAAGTGCCCACTAGTTAACCTACATAGTCCAAGTGCCCGCTGGGTAACCTAGACAGTTCAAGTGACCACTAGGTTACCTACATACTCCAAGTGCCTGGTCGTTAACCTACATAGTCCAAGTGCCCGCTAGGTAACCTATATAATGCAAATGCCCGCTAGGGACCCTAATAGTCCAAGTGCCGCTAGTTATCCTGGATAGTCCAAGTGCTCGCTAGTTAACCTAGATTGTCCAAGTGCCCGATAGGGAACCTACATAGTCCAAGTGCCCGCTAGTTAACATAGATAGTCCAAGTACCCGCTAGGTAACGTAGATAGTCCAAGTGCCCGCTAAGGAACGTACATAGTCCAAGTGCCCGCTAGGTAACCTAGATAGTCCAAGTGCCCGCTTGTTAACCTACATAGTCCAAGTGCCTGCTAGGTAACCTGGATAGTCCAAGGGCCCGCTAGGTAACCTACATTGTCCTAGTTCCCCCTAGTTAACATACATTCTCCAAGTGCCACACAGGGAACCTACATATTCCAAGTGTCCGCTAGGTAACCTACAAAGTCCAAGTACCCGCTAGTTAACCTAGATCATCCAAGTGTCCGCTAGTTAACCTACAGAGTCCAAGTGCCCGCTAGGGAACCTAGATAGTCCAAGTGCCCGCTCTGGAACCTACATAGTCCAAGTGCCTGCTAGGGAACCTACATAGTCCAAGTGCCGGCTCTGGAACATATATAGTCCAAGTGCCCGCTAGGGAATCTACATAGTCCAAGGGCCCACTAGTTAACGTAGGTAGTCCAAGTTCCGCTAGTTAATCTACATAGTCCAAGGGCCTGCTAGTTAACATACATAGTCCAAGTACCCGCTAGTTAACCTAGATCTTCCTAGTGCCCGCTAGTTAACCTACATAGTCCAATACCCGCTAGTTAACCTACATAGTCCAAGGGCCCGCTAGTTAACCTACATCGTCCAAGGGCCCGCTAGTTAACCTACTTAGTCCAAGTGGCTGGTCGTTAACCTACATAGTCCAAGTGCCCGCTAGGTAACCTATATAATACAAATGCCCGCTAGGGACCCTAATAATCCAAGTGTCCGCTAGTTATCCTGGATAGTCCAAGTGCTCGCTAGTTAACCTAGATTGTCTGAGTGCCCGATAGGGAACCTACATAGTCCAAGTGCCCGCTAGTTAACATAGATAGTCCAACTACCCGCTAGGTAACGTAGATAGTCCAAGTGCCCGCTAGGGAACGTACATAATCCAAGTGCCCGCTAGGTAACCTAGATAGTCCAAGTGCCCGCTAGTTAACCTAGATAGTCCAAGTGCCTGCTAGGTAACCTAGATAGTCCAAGGGCCCGCTAGGTAACCTACATTGTCCTAGTGCCCCCTAGTTAACATACATTCTCCAAGTGCCACACAGGGAACCTACATATTCCAAGTGCCCGCTAGGTAACCTACATAATCCAAATGCCCGCTAGTTAACCTACATAGTCCAAGTGCCTGATAGGGAACTTACATAATACAAGTGCCCGCTAGGGAAGCTACATATTCCAAGTGCCCGTTAGGTAACCTAGATAGTCCAAATGTCCGCTAGGGAACCCATATAATCCAAGTGACCGCTAGGGAACTTACATAGTCTAAAGGCCCGCTAGGGAACCTACATAGTCCTAGTGCCCCCTAGTTAACCTACATTCTCCAAGTACCCGATAGGTAACCTAAATAGTCCAAGGGCCCGCTTGGGAACCTAGATAGTCCAAGTGCCCGTTAGTTAACCTAGATAGTCCAACAGCCTGCTAGGTAACCTACATACTCCAAGAACCAGCTAGGCAACGTAGATAGTTCAAGTGCCAGCTAGGTAACCAAGATACTCCAAGTGCCCGCTAGGTAACCTACAAAGTCTAAGTGCCCGCTAGGTTATATATATAGTCCAAATGCCCGCTAGGGAAACTACATAGTCCAAGTGCCCGCTAGGTAACCTAGATAATCCAAGTGCCCGCTAGTTAACCTATATCGTCCAAGTGCCAGCTAGTTAACCTAGATCGTCCAAGTGCCCGCTAGTTAACCTACATAGTCAATGGGCCCGCTATTTAACCTACATAGTGCTAGAGCCCGCTAGCTAACCTAGATAATCCAAGTGCCCGCTAGTTAACGTATATCGTCCAAGTGTCCGCTAGTTAACCTACATAGTCCAAGTTCCCGCTAGGTAACCTACACAGTCCAATTGCCCCCTAGTTAACCTAGATCGTGCAAGTGTCCGCTAGTTAACCTACATAGTCCACGTGCCAGTTAGCTAACCTAGATAGTCCAAGGGCCCGCTAGTTGACCTACATAGTCCATGTGCCCGCTGGGTAACCTAGATAATCCAAGTGCCCGCTAGGGAACCTTCATACTCCAAGTGCCAGCTAGGTAACCTAGATAGTCCAAGTGCCCGCTAGTTAACCTAGATAGTCCTAGTTCCCGGTGGTTTACCTAGATAGTCCAAGTGCCCACTAGGGGACGTACTTAGTCCATGTGCCCGTTAGCTAACCTAGATAATCCAAGTGCCCGCTAGTTAACATTGATCATCCAAGTGCCCGCCAGTTAACCTAGATAGTCCAAGTGCCCGCTAGTTAACATTGATCATCCAAGTGCCCGCTAGTTAACCTAGATAGTCCAAGGGCACGCTAGTTAACCTATATCGTCCAAGTGCCCGCTAGTTAACCTAGATCGTCCAAGTGCCCGCTAGTTAACCTACATAGTCAATGGGCCCACTAGTTAACCTACATAGTGCAACAGCCCGCTAGTTAACCTAGATCGTGCAAGTGTCCCCTAGTTAACCTACATAGTCCATGTGCCAGTTAGCTAACCTAGATAATCCAAGGGCTCGCTAGTTGACCTACATAGACCAAGTGCCAACTAGGTAACCTAGATAGTACAAGTGCCCGCTAGTTAACCTAGGTAGTCCTAGTGCCCGTTAGTTTACCTAGATAGTCCAAGTGCCCACTAGGGGACGTACTTAGTCCATGTGCCACGTTAGCTAACCTAGATAGTCCAAGGGCCCGCTAGTTAACATTGATCATCCAATTGCCCGCTAGTTAACCTACATAATCCAAGTGCCCGCTAGGGAACCTACATAGTCCAAGTGCCCGCTAGGCAACCTACATAGTCCAAGTGCCCGTTAGTTAACCCCTCACCCTCACCCTCACCCTCACGCTCACCCTCACCCTAACCCTAACCCTACCCCTACCCCTTCCCCTACCC